>NC_068945.1:38669742-38975036 GCF_026419915.1 Harpia harpyja | reverse complement strand
TCTTGCCGATTCGCTTGTCCATGAACTTGTTTTCTCATACATCAGACAGTATTTCTAATACTACATGGCTTGGTGATTTTACGACACCACAACGTTGTACACAGCAACTGATTTCATCCACTATAAGCAAACTTATATGACATTTTTGTGCTGGTGTCACTCAAATATGTGTATTTGGTGGGCTGGTTCAAAGCTGCTAAAACTTTGTGAACAGTGAACATTGCAAAGTTGCAACTTGAGCAGAGCATCCTGCTTAGAAGGTATAGAAGGAATCATGAAAATGGCTGTAGAGAGAATAAGTCAAGAGATTGGAAGTGACTTACAAGAAGAAGGACAAAATAAAATGAAATAACACCGTATGAACAAAATTCAGTTGTCCGTAGTCCCATAACGAAATTCAATACCATAAACATTATTAATTTCAGATTTATGTTTGAATATAAACTTGAAGTATCCCTTTTAAGATGCTGAATCATTTCTAATTAATGTTCTTCAGGTTCATTTGTACCACTAATTTCAGTAAGAAGTTGTCTGACAAAGAACTGCAGCATTGAGCCTCTGACCTTCGTAGAATTATAATTAAATCAGCTCTTATTAGTCATAACATTCATTCTATTTACAGTAAATCTGTAGTAAGAATTTGGCTCTTGTCCTGTAACATATAAACAACTAGTAAAACCAGTGTAATTTTAAATCTTTTTTTTCTTGGGCTGATCCAAGATACAATACAGTAGACAAAGATCAGACTGCACCAGGATACTGGGAGCCTTGCAGAAGACCTTGTATTCAAGGAGTTAGTGACCTTGAGCAGGCCACGTGTGCTCTATTGAATATTGTACACAAGGCTTGAGAAACCTCTGCTATTTCCATAATCTGCAATTCTAATGCCTTTGGAAAAGTAAGCTGTATATGGATGAAGGGGTGGGATGCAGTGATTCTGAACAACTGTATATTGCGCTGCATTGCACCGTGTCCAGCATGGCCTGCAGGCTGCTGTGTGCTGCACAAATCCTTGGCCACGGGATGAGCTCAGCCAGCTCACTGTAACGGAGGAACCTGCGGGCAGCTCCCACTTAGTGCCGGCATTTATGCCAGCTGTGTGGCCTTGCCTTAGTAACAGTGCAGCAAGAAGTTCTCATGTCAACCTCGTTTTTGTTTGACAGTATTAATAGAGTTGTTTTCTTGTAAGAAAATCATGTAATAGCTCAAATAACCAAAAAGAAGGGACATTTCTCCATGGGCAGGTTTACCATGGGAAGGTCCATCTGGGGTCCGTCCAATGCTGCATCGAAGCAGGGTTCCTTGCATCTGAAGGGATGTAAGATTTACTTGTTGTCTGTATCACTCTTTTTATTCTACCTTATTACAACAACTATTTCATTAAGCCATTTGTTGGGCTTTTCTTATTCAGATCCAGAAAGAATCCTGCACCATTTCTCTCTCTCCCCTTCTAACCTCCAACTGCGGTGCAGAACAACCTTCAGATAAATAAAATCATCCGTGAAAATGAATTTGACATACTGGAAGTGATCTAAACACAATATAGTGTGTTACTGTTACTGCTTTTTTGATAACAAGGAAAGAGAGGAGTAAAGATGTATTTAAATTGAGTATTTATGAACTTCATGGCAAGTTTTTTTTATTTTCACTCTGATACTTCTATACAGGATAAAATACTTGTCTGTCAAATATTCCCACTCAAATGTTTTCAGTAAGTGCATTTTCCCATACCTGCACTGATAGCTCTAGTACTCCATCTACAATGAATTTTTTACTACAACTTTTACAACTTTCATTTCATATTTGCAATTTACTGGCATTAATAAAACTGTGTGTATTAAACAACAGCTCATTACAATAGAGGAGCAGACAACAGGTAGAACTTGAAGTGGCAGGTAGTGAAAAAAGGAATACAATGCATAAAAGAAATAAGTTTCTGAACTGGCCAAAATAATTGGTGGAAATCAGAAGCTTGCTCTTCAAAATCATGAAAAATATCTCCTAGTTTCATCATGCAATTATACTGTCGAAATTATAATAGCATGCTACTTACATGACAAGAACAATTAGTGGTAAGAGTCATGGGAAATAGCTTAACATCATGAAGAAAAAGGTCTGTTTTCTTTCAAACTTACTAAATATTTTCTCAGTTTGACAGTCAGCAAAGCTGGAGATAACTCAGTAAGACTCAAATTTATACAAAGATTCACAGTTTGGAAGCTCTGTCTCCAGTTAGATAAATTGCTAACATTCCAAAACCCCCTCAAGCCTCGATAATTGGATAAGAACTCAGCTGGCAAGGTTTAGGTCTGAGTACCTTAACAGTGGAAATAAACTGGGATAGCGATAGTCCTGCCAATGACACAAAATATCAGAAAAGAAAATGGAGATCAAGTAAAGCCTGATGTCACGCTTCCTGAAAGTTATTTCTGGCATTGAGGGAGGCCTATCTAGAAACAGAAAGCTCTGGATATAGCAAGATAATGTCAAAAAAAAAAAAAAAAAAAGCTATCCCAACCTCCACCTAATACATGGAACATATCACAGAAAAAGTATGTCGTCATTTTTATTCCTGTGAAATGCTGACAGTCTTGACAACAGTGTATCCTGAAAAAAAAATATCAGTCAGCTCTACATGGTTGCTTTAGTAAGGCTTAGACCTGGAACTAAGTTCTTTCTGACCTTCAATGTGTCTCATTTACCACAGTATTTACAGCATGATATAGAAATATGCAAGTCCTTGAATAAATGGGGGACAAAGGAGCTCCTGTGGGCATTTCAGAGTTCTGAAATGGTGGCAGTGTGGAAAGCATTTGTTTTACTTGTCAATGCTTGTCTTTGTGTTATTGAATCCTCTAATTTGTTATCAAGCTTTAAATAACCAAGGAGCACAGCATGTCAATGTATCAACACAATCAAATAATTTTTCTGTGTTATTTTAATTGAACATACTGAGTTATGCATTTCTAAACAAGAATTCTCTTTATACGATGGGTAAAGAAGGAATAACAAGTTTGAACTGTCTAAAACATTATGCATGTATTGACAAAATTGTATCACTACAGGCTCAATATTGTACCTGTCAAAAACATTCATAGGAAAACCGAGAGAACTGGTTACAGGCTAGAAGTTTGTAAGTACTTTCTTTGTTGTACCTCAAGACAAACATTTTGTCATTGTAAAATTCAATTTATGGATCACCACACTTTGTCAATAAATTACAGTTCTTGAATAGTAGCTATAAATTCTCTAAATAGACGAAGGATATGTTGTTTCAGATGAAGTATATCTAAGCACACAGGTGAACCTGCCTGAGGAAAGAGTTCTTAAATCCTATCCTAGACTTAATTTTAGTAAGTTCAAAACCATGAATATACTGGCTGCTTTGCAGGACTTCACAAAATAGAGGGCCATTAATACCTGTTTAACCAGCAGCCTGAATGTGCTTGCTGCTCAGAGATACTGCATTGCCATTGCCATTACTGCGGCTTCTGAAACATTTCTGCTCTAGCAGAAAATGGATGAAGATGAGATGTCTAAGGCTAGTCTATATACCAGAAATATGATCAAAACCACAGCTGAGCTGAAAATTATCTGCTTTGTATCCAACCCCATGCCTCATGCCAGGCTCCAAGCAAGCCTAAACAAAGGAGTCCTTGAATGTGCACAGCCCAAAGTCCAGCTTGCAGGGGCGAGAAGCTCCAGTGCTGGCAGGATCCACAGCAGAGTGGTCCAGCGTGGTGCACAGGGCGGGTTCCTGAACCGCGGGAGCCTCAAGGGGAGCCGAGAGAGCTGCCGGGAGCCCGCAGCTTGCATGACAGTTGCACCAGGGGAGGTTTAGATTGGATATTAGGACTAATTTCTTCACTGAAGGGTTGTCAAGCACTGGAACAGGCTGCCCAGAGAAGTGGTGGAGTCACCATCCCTGGAGGTATTTAAAAGACGTGTAGATGTGGCGCTTAGGGACATGGTTTAGCGGTGGGCTTGGCAGTGTTAGCTTAACCGTTGGACTCTATGATCTTAAAGGTCTTTTCCAACCTAAACGATTCCATGATGCTGTGAATCTGTGCCAGCTGCCAAAACACATCAGTTAACTCTTCTATGGTAGACGAGTCCACCTGGGTTTCTTCCCAGAGGGACCCAATGTAGTTTGCAGAAAGGTGTTACGATTTGCTGCCTCCGAGACTTTTTATCTGCCAGAGGGCAGGGTCGGAGGCGTAGAGGTGAGGAGGCACATCTTGTGCCTTAACCCAGCAGCAGGGCTGTGCTCCACAGCACTGTCTACCTGTGGCCTAAGCACACCGACATCTTCAGTCCCTGACGGTCGCAACAGGGAAAGCTGGTCTCTCTTACGTAAGGGTCAGGATGTGATGCAGCAATGTGGCCCTAGGAAAAATAGTCCTGGTAAAGAAGAAACCAGAGTGACTGAAAAACAATTTTACATTTTCTCTCCCGATACTCTGGAGATACCACAGAAGAACCTTTTAACTATATTTAAATATAGGGTTTTTTTCCTAAAACCACTTCCAGATTTTTCATTCACACAGATCTCTGATAGAAGCAGAAGTTACATGGGTTGTGCAAATGCCTGTGGTTACCTGCAAATATAGCTTTTTTAAGTAAGACAATGGCAGTGTAAGTAAATAACTACTGTAAACAGTCAAGAGATGGCATTTCTTTGTTTACAGAATAATTACTGACTAGAACATTTATCTATTTCGTACAGTCTTCTCTAATCAAAAGCTGGCAATTAACTTGTGAGTTTCTTCTAAACTGCTAAAGGTAAAAATCAGTTTATACATATTTCCATTAAATTTCAAAATCCTGAAAAATGGAGAACTGAGACATTGTTTTAGAAATCTTCAATTCTTACATCTCACACATTCTTCCTGTAAGTATATATCATTATTTGTCTAAACATAAATGCATTCTTTTTTAAAACATACATAAATACAAATTCATGTCACACCTCTTTTTCAGCTTTTTGAATATCACATTCTCTCCTGTTTTAAAATAATGATACACATATTTTGTATAAACTAATACCAAGTTAGAAATGACATAGCATTTTGTACAGTGTCCAGCTATAAATTTGGTGTGTAGGCCATAAAAATCCAATTTAAAGTGTGTTTGCCAGCTAATGAGGAATATGAGTTACTGTTTGAGTTTCAGAACTGCTTACAACATGTCATTCTTTGGGTGAAAACGTTCATTGGTAAATTGTGGTATAGAGGTCTTCTGGCTACAGAGATAAGGCATGGGTGAATACAGAATTTATTTTAAGATGAAGTCACATTCTTAATCTTTGAATTTCACAGGTTCTACAGATTAATATTTCTTTTAAAGTTTTGCTAGTCTATTGAACAATTTCTTTAGAAAAGCAAATCACGGAACTTCCTTTGGAGCCTATAGCAAACTTCATGTATTTAAGAATACATTTATAATCACTGAAAAACAGAGCTCAGGTTTCTAGTTCCTGCATGGCTATTTTGTGAAGTTGATTGTAGACTTTTAAGATGGCAATTCCAAACATAAATGTTACCTGTCCTAGGACCTGTCAACCTCAAAATGAAAATGTAGCATTTCTGAAGCAAGAAGTGTGCTTATTTTGAAGGTCATGTAAATTAAATGCTTACAATCATGAAACGTATATTACAGTCATTGAATATCTAGGAGATTAATAAAAGGATGACTTGCTTTCCTGTTTGATTCCATTTTTGAATACATATACTTGGTATCTTCGTAGTGCTAGCTAGGCCTGTATTTTAGTGCTTTCCATGCTGGAGCCAAAGTCAGCAATTACAGAAAGCTGCAACTGTGAAAATTTCCATGTGCAAAGGAAATTTGCACATTCCAGGAGCGAAGCAATACAGAAATGTGATCCATACGCACAAACGTTGTTTGGTATAGGAAAATATACCTATGTTTCCTTTTATTTTAAAAGTATCCCATATTTATTCTAGAGGGATCTGCACACACTTGGAAATGTTGCTAATTACACATGAAAATTACAGAACTAGCTAGTGGTATATGTTTGCTACATTTACAAGGGCATCCCATACACATAAAAGGATTTCTTTATGTTCTCTAATCTACATAGTTTAATACTTGCTTCTCATAATGTCTCTTTTTCAATATTGGCTAATCCATGGTCTCACTGTGTGCATGAACAAGACTTTATGGAGTACATAAACAAAAAGGTGTGTTCTGTATGTAGTTATGGAAACAAGTCAAGCCAGATATGGTAATCCGGTATGTTTCAGTTCCCATAAATCAGTTGTTCATCATATTATCCCTCAATCATTCCACTTAAAGGCTTTGAAATTGAGTCCCCAAATATTAGACTCCTATAGGAATTTGCTATGTACATATGGAACAGTCTTGCTATTAATATCTTCACCAGACTTTCTTTTCTTCTTGGCAGTTGTCCAGCCTTAACAAACCTCTTTGTCTATTTCTCCTACAAGCGTTGAATGTTCTGGTTTGCCTTTTTCAATGGACACGCATTGCCCAAATTAACACAGAAAGTAAGCACTTTGTCTTTTCAATGCCTTGGTGTCATGGAGGCTTACAAAATCAAGCAGGTGATAAACTCAAAGGAAATTTATTCTAAACAAAATTGTTTAACAGGTGATAAATTAGGAATTAAATCTCTTCTAATCAACATTGCTTAACAATTCGACAAACATTAGTAAACTACAGGTTGAAGATTCCAAACAGAAATAATACTACACAGCCAACTGAAGCTTAAGTGTTAGAAACGATGACCCAGAATGTGCAATCACTCACGCTGTAAGGTGAGGGCTCTCAAACTCGAGGAGTTCCTTAGGCGGCATCCCAACCTAAGGGCAGCGTCCCCACCTGCAGACCCGCTGCTCCCAGGAGGACCAACTCAACTGGCCTCCCCTAGCGGTACACCATTTATACCCTAGTCGAATCTCATCTGTGGTCATATATGGTTAACAGTTGAGAAGTTTCTTTCGACCAAAGTGTTTGATTGGCTGAGGGCCTTGCCTTTCAATCAAAATGTGTATGTGACAGTCGTCACTAAGGAGAGCTGTGGTTCAACGGTCGAGAGGTTTTGAGGGGTTTCGGTCCTTACCAGGGCAGGGGCACCTGCCACACTTGGGATACCCCAGTCTTCCATCACAACTGTCTATTTTTTTAATGGTTAGGCTGAAAGGTAAGTTGAGAAAATGGCATTTACAGGACTGCAGAAGAGAAATCCCAATTGAAATAAAAAAGGTCAGTCGTAAGCTTAAGGCTACATACCTGCTTATCTACCTTCCCCAGCTATGTTTAGATGTCTAAAGAAAATCACAAGGAAATAAAACTTATGTTTATATTTACTTGTTTATAACACTCCTCACAATCTTAATTTCCTTCAAAGTTTTCTTATTTACCTAAATTGAGAGTGCACTGTATACCTGTGTGTTTGATCAATGACTCATTCAGTGGCATGCTAACTCTAAGCGTTACATACACCTATCTGATATTTAACCAAAACACTCAATTTAATCCAACCCAAGTATGTAACAGTGCATAGGCACTCCCCTCAGTACTTACTGGAAAACCTCAACTGAAAAATATTTAAGAAGATGAGATTAAATAAACAGGAAGAACATTTACTGGAAAAGCTTTTTTTTTTTTTATCATCTTTGCAGAAGGTTATTGATTAGTTATTACACCTCAGCCAAATTAGAGATATCAAAACAAAGACTTGTGTTCCCTAGATCCTGCCTTTCTGATTAGATATTTCCTGACTCTCTCGTCACTTCTAGTTGAGTCAAACTGCAGTTGACTTCAATGCAACCACTTCAGGGAAGACTTCAATAGAAATACTAGGAGGAAGAATATTCCTACCCCCATTAGGGGCAGGAATGTCAGCTGATTACAGTATGATTACATTAAATATATATTAAAAATATTCTGTAAGCAATTTGCTCAGTGTTGTTTTCTGTTTTGTTTCTCAGTTCCTTAAAATGGCTTTTACAGATGAATTGAAAACACAGAACTCATCTCTCTTTTCCGTGAAATGTTTTGCCCTGGTGATTTTTCTTTGCTTGCTTCCATGGTTACATCAGATAGACAATCAAGTTTGTAGGCTTTATTGAGTTGCAATACGCCAGCAGTTTGTCTAAACATGAAAGTTGCATCTTTAAAGAGATGGTTCTATCAATTGCAAAGTCTAGTTCGGCAAAGGCACAGAATAATGGCTCGGGAGAAAATAGGTACATTCAAGGTTATGAAGGCCGTCTACTTTCCCAAGGAGTTACAGAAAATTTGATGGGTACATTTCCTCTTTTTAGTCTTCCATGTATACTCAGACTATTCAATATTGTCCTCTTCTTTCTGTTTACCACAGTGGTACTGGGAGGGAACAGCAATGCAGAGTAACTTTATAACATCAAGATATTAAAGGGAAACAGCTTAGGCAATGTTTTTACTTGCATATCTATTAGCATAGATATATTGCTTTCTACTTCTCAGTACTCAGCAACAGTCCCTGTGAAGTCATAAATGTAATTTTCCCTGTCAGACCTTTACAGATCTCTCAGATAATTGAGTAACAAAATGCAATGTAATGCAATTTTATAGGAAAATGACAGAAATTGCATTCCTAACCCTTTAACTTTATTTTCATTAGTAACCAAATAGAAAATTTGAAAATTTGGGAAGTATGCTAGCAAAATGCAACTATCTTTCCAAATGTCAAAAGTAGGTTTTAAACAGAGGATCTGTAACATCATGATACCCCTCCAGAATGAGAGGAACATATCACTTCTCTTGATAGACAAGCAGACCTCTTGCAGATCATCTACTAGAAGGATTCAAAACCTAACTTTCCAATAGGTCAGAAAAAGGGTGAGCAAAATGTCCATCTGTAACACCCTCCAGAAATGGTGCGCAGCACCGTAATCAACTGTCCTTCTTATTGCAGTGCCTATAAAAACGGGCTAAGGGCTGATTCATGAGTCTAAATCCTATCTTGGGAAGATGAAAGGTATCCCAGGCACAAGAGTGGTCTGAACCACATTTCTGGGGCCATTTCAGAATGTGGACCTATGTTTGTGATAGGCTGAGCAGATGGGTGAGCCCTGCCTGTGGAAAAAGTACCTGTAGTTGGATATAACCAAAAGCCTAGAAAAAAAAAGAAGGCCAAATACCAGAATCACAGGTAATTCGATGAGTATCCTCTTACTGCATGTATTGACTATTGCCGTACACTGAAGACAGCAACATTCAGAAAATCACAAATATAGTAAACATTACTAGTAAGGCACAACTAATAAAAGTTTGGTTTCTTGACTAACTTCTCAAAAGACAGCCTAAATGAATTATTTAAGCTCCATGAGCTATGTACTTCTCTTTAGAGTTCAAAGTTCACCAATATCACTCAATCTTCTGTATGTTGAAGTACCAGTTAAAAGCTGTAAGTGTTAAGGCCCCTTCTATCAGTTCAGTTAAAGCTTGAGTTTGGAATAAGGACAACATGAAGGTAAGCACCAGGCAGCACAGATGCTTACAGTTCTTTATATTGCCATGTGACATTCTGTCCAGTGTGTTAGAGACAAGCTTTTTTATCAGTTTAATGACATGCAACTTACAACATGGTTTAACCCCTCTATAAATATGGTACCTGTAGCTTTCCCTGTATAGTGAATATAACCAAGTGAGAATGACAACAGCTGTCTATAACCTGGAGTTTGTACTATAAGATGCAAACTGAGTTAACTTGAATAGAATTAATCAGTGGTCCCCACTGTGTAGGCTCACTAAAGTGAAAACCAAATAGATATGCATGTATGTATGTGTCCTGGTTGTGGGCTATGTAACTCTTTTAAAAATATTTCTTTTGCAATTTTCTGAAAATTTTCAGAAATAATGAAAATGTTTGTATTTATGAAGGACTGCTCCAAGGCTGCTAGATATATTGTTATCAGCCAGAATTTAATTCCCCATAATCATTATCATTTGAAATAAATATACTCATTAAGTTTTCATAAATTCCATCTTCTGCCTGTTGTTTTCCTGATCCTGGATTTTTTAGCCCACCAGCTTTGAAGGCTGCATTTGATTTCTTCTTCAGAAAATGGAGATTTTCAAGTATTTTCATAGTATATTCCCTGATCAGAGACTAGCTCCAGCTGAAATGTATGTCTTTAGTTATCTAGTCAGGTTCTTATTATATCTGTCTGAAAATTGACAGAGCCACTCAACACAGAGGCTGCAGCTGCCACAATATCAAATGTGAAGAATGAACAAAAGATGCTTATTTAGTTTCTTTTGCCAATGAACAAGAATACAGAGGTGATCCAAGACATTCACAGCAATCATTCTGGCATTAGACAACAACTAGGTAACAAGCTGTGGAACAATGAACAATTAAAGTGTGTGTATTACCTCTGCGTACAGACAAAGATACACTGATAAGCACAAGAATAATGTAGACTCAGTATAAAATCTACCACTCAGTAAAAATCTCAAATGTGTGCATGGTACCGCAGTGGGTTCCAGAAAAGCTCATTAATTTTACTAATTTTCAACTAATTTAGGCACCCCTTAGTACACATATCACACTTTGATAATCACCTTTATGTTTAACATGGGCTATTCACAAAGGGCTATTAGTATTTCATGGGCACAGCAGGGATAAGAACAAAGTGCTCTACAGAAGAGATAGAACTATTCACTAGTTTATACAAAGAGGGGCATGACTACGGGCCTTCTTTTGGAGATAATGTAGTAACGCAAAATCAGTTCATCTGGCTACATGGTGGTTTAACAGTAAATTAGTAAAAAATTCAGATTTTTCTTGGCATCTTTGACCTTTCTCTTTGTTCAGCAGTTTACTGAACCAGTACAAACAAGTGTTGAAATTTGTGGCAATATACCATTTTTTTTGCTTTCAGGAAAACCAGACAAAATCACCTAGGGGCTTTCCTTTATATGGTGGTATTATTTTGGTTTGGGCTCTGATAATACATCTGATATACCTCTGATAATAACATTATGTAGATTTTTGAACAGGGTGATATTTCCACCTCTTGTGATAATTTCATTTTATTCAATTTAGAGGGGGTGCCTAATGGAATTACTTGGTATTACTCTGGCCTATTCTGTCAAAAAAACAGAGGCCACAAGGAGATGGAGACTAAACTGGTTCAAAGCCATTTCTGCGCTGCCCCATTAGTGGTCCTCCCCTGTGCTCTTTATGTTAGGACAGAGATAGAAACTGCAACTAAACCAGAAAAATAATAGCTACTGAACATTAGTTTTCATAATCTCTGTAAGCAGCACAGTAATATTATAAAAATACCATTTGGATCTAATTGTTTTGCTGCCTGAGGTTGTCTCATTTCTGCATAGATTTTCATATGGATCTTCAAAGGCCTGTTTTGAAACAAGTTTTGCCTTTTCTTCCTGGCTTAGGAAATAGTTTGGTTTGAATTTTGACTGAAAATATAGCTGAAGATTTCACATTGACTGGATCCCCTACAACATTTAAGGAACATCTGAGAAGTCTCAAGTAGAACAAACTTTTTAAAAATGCAAGGGATATTTTGGAGGAATTTTTGGAAACTTCTACAGTAGCTTTTGTGGACCAGCACTAAACAGTGGTATAAATTATCTTGTACAAACCTTTAAGTTGTAGAAATTTTTTCCAGACAAGTCGAAATGTGAATATAGGGGAAAGGGAAATTTCTTTGAAACTGCAATAAATCAGACAGATTTTATAAATGGGCAAGGGTCAGACTTGGCCAGTATTTGAATAACACTCCTTGAAAGAACATATAGATGTTTCAGGGAAGTGCTGCTTATAATTCAGCAGGTGACTTTCTTTTTCTGACATAGGATTAAATCAAACCACTTGTTCTCTGGGGTTCTACATCGTACCTGGGATGCAATTAAACAGTAAGGATGACATTCATCTCACCTGCTTTAACATCTATGGTACAGATGTATCAGGCTCAGTAAATCACCAGAGGCTCCCTTAATGGACAATAGGGAAAAATAAATACTTTTAGCATGGGGTTCATCTAGCGTATTTTAGATACATTAGGACCAGCTTAATCAATCATCTCTTGTATTTTGACTAGGTGTATTGATTTTAAGTTCTAAAGAAACTTTTGATAAGATCAGGAATGCTGAATTTCAGTGTCCTGGCCAACTTCTCAAATGCTGCTTTACGTGGTAGAGATATTCTTTGTTTCTTTATCATGATCAGTGATGCCACTTAATAGCTGTTACCAGTTTTCATGGAAACTGCCATTCGAACTCATTAAAATAAACATTTCCTTTTATATCTTAGTTAATCAGATATTTGTAAATGAAAACTTAGATGTAACTATTACAAAGCATTCATCTCTGCTCAGCAGTTTGTTCTACTTTCATTTCTTCAGCTTGTGGGCAGGAGGGATAGTCACTCATATTGACTACTTAAGGTTACCTCTGACGTCTCACTGGAGAGCAGTTTAACGAGACCTGAAGCCAGAACCGTCTAAGCTAAGGAACTTTGCCTGCGCTACAGTTTTTTAATGGAGTGTCGTGGTTTAACCCCAGCCAGCAACTAAACACCACGCAGCCGCTCACTCACTCCCCCCCCACCCAGTGGGATGGGGGAGAAAATCAGGAAAAGAAGCAAAACCCGTGGGTTGAGATAAGAACGGTTTAATAGAACAGAAAAGAAGAAAATAATAATGATAATGATAACACTAATAAAATGACAACAGCAATAATGAAAGGATTGGAATGTACAAATGATGCGCAGTGCAATTGCTCACCACCCGCCAACCGACACCCAGCCAGTCCCCGAGTGGCAATTCCCCGCCCCCACTTCCCAGTTCCTCTACTAGATGGGACGTCCCATGGTATGGAATACACCGTTGGCCAGTTTGGGTCAGCTGCCCTGGCTGTGCCCTGTGCCAACTTCTTGTGCCCCTCCAGCTTTTCTCACTGGCTGGGCATGAGAAGCTGAAAAATCCTTGACTTTAGTCTAAACACTACTGAGCAACAACTGAAAACATCAGTGTTATCAACATTCTTCGCATACTGAACTCAAAACATAGCACTGTACCAGCTACTAGGAAGACAGTTAACTCTATCCCAGCTGAAACCAGGACATGGAGGAATTGAAATTTTACCCCCTCTTCTCTTGGAAGCCCTATGTTTGCTTCAACTAAATCTACCACATCTTTCTGTATGCACTTTTAAGTTTAATTCGGGGGTTTGTTTTGGTTTTCCTTTTGGTTTGTTTTTCATTTTCTTTCAGAAAAGGGAGATGATAACTAGGAATCTTGGACTTGCTTGTTTGTTTTTTTCTTGAGAAATTCAGGAAAATCTAGTTCTTTACTTCTGAATCCAAAGAATTTTGGAGAACCATTTGGAAGTGCAGAAACTGTTATGAGAAAACTTACTGACCTTAATTTCTTTATTATTCTAGAACTTGAGATATGGATCATTTTCCGAACTACAGCACATATCTTCAGCTAAGTTTATATACATAAGTGTACAAAATTTATGAGCTTAGTATTCTTTTCATTTATGACTGACATGTAATTTGACACTTCCTTTCTTTTGCAGAGCTACTTCTGATTTCCATCAAAACTTGTTTTTGTAAAAGAGGAAGGGAAATAGTAGGTAAGAAAACCTCTAAAGTATTCAGTTCACATAGTCAGATAAATATTTCCTCTCTACAATTATCCTGTATGAAGTTGAACAGAGGGTCGCAGTTCTGCATTCAAGTATTTTAACAAAATGCTTAAACTTTTTAATCTTTTCCAAGTAGAAACAAATAAGTTTTTTCTTTTTTTTTTTTTCTTTTTGAACAATGCTCATTCAGGGATAAAGAAAGAAAGGTTGTCTCTTAACTAAAAAGGAAAAGGGAAAGCCAGAAGCTGAAAAAGCTGCTCATCATTTCCTCTAAGCTAATTAATGTTATGCTGGCCACTATTACCTACTTAAATCAGTGATACTATAAAGAATGTAAGACTGATCAAAAGCATTAAAAAATAAGGAAGGCTGTTCACTTCCCACTTCAGTTTTGACAATATAAGCTCACATACTGATTATGGATAACTCTCAGGCAGGTATGGCTGTTTAGATAAATAGCATGGCCAAAGCCTAAATCTTCAGGTCTTATATTCCTCTTCAGAAGAAGTATGATCAGCTCAAACTTAAGGCAGACATAGAAGATTCTTTAGCTCTGCATAACAGAGAACTACTTTCTGGCTAGCTATTGTGTAAAGAGATGAAATTAACCACCATTAAAGCAGTGTTCATAAATTTGTGGGAGACACACAGAAGAGTCAACCGAGCATTATTTCCATCACTTCTCTGAAAGTCTGAAGAAATCTTGCATATAAACACTATGTTACAGGGAGTTCTGAACAGACTTGAGAGCGGTTGCTATCTGGACAAATGGAGCCACACACACAAGCTCCCCTGGCAGACTGAAGGAATTTCCTGATGAAGTTGGTAATACTCACTTGTCCTTACATATGGCAGATGCAGTGGTAAATAGCACTATCCAGAATAGTGGTTAACCAGTGCTCTCTGTGGACCGTGACTCTGTGAGAGGCTTGCGACTCACCTGCTCAGATAGTCCCCACTGTTTCTTACAGCTGTTCCTTGCACAGAATTGTAGAATCATAGAATCATAGAACTGTTTGGGTTGGAAGGGACCTTTAAAGGTCATCTAGTCCAACCCCCCAGCAATGAGCAGGGACATCTTCAACTCGATCAGGTTGCTCAGAGCGCCGTCCAGCCTGACTTAGAGTGTGTCCAGGGATGGGGCATCTACAGCCTCTCTGGGCAACTTGTGCCAGTGTTTCACCACCCTCATCACAAAAAATTTCTTCCTTATACCTAGTCTGAATCTACCCCCTTTTAGTTTAAAACCATTAGCCCTTGTCCTATCAGTATAGGCCCTACTACAGAAGAACGATGCATGCAGTGCAGCCCTCTCTGATCAGTGTGAACCTGTGGATGTGCGTATGCGTGTACATATACAAGGTGCTCAGGCTTCTCCTGTGCTCTCTGTCCCGGCCATTCTCTCACCATTTCCTAAGAAGAGTTTTGCATAAGCTTCCTTGCCAGCAGCAGATCAAAAACTAACACCAGCAGTTGGAGAAAGGACAGGAAATGGCTGGGTCCAAACCAGCCATTTATTTGTAAATATTCTCTAAGTGTGGCTTTCCTGAAGAAGTATTTGTTTTAGCTCTCTGCAATTAGTTGGGAAACAACAAAGGCACTGTTGGGATTATTCATACATGTGGGGTCTAATAGTACATTGTGACAATATACAGCTATTCACAGGATTTGTTCCTGTATATGTGCTAGGTGGTATTCAGTTCTTCATTACAGAATTAAAACACTATGTCCAGAGATTCATTATATTAGCCAGTGTACCCAGTACTTTTCTCAAAAAATTTACTTTTAGCATTAGCTAAGCATGCTAGGCAGATGAAGGATACCAGCCAGATAATAGGTAGCTATATTCCCACTCCTCTACGAAATTCCTCAGGTAAATCTTGGTCTGGGAATATCAGTAATAATCCAAGTATTTCTTACTTTACTAGAACTGACCAAGAAAAAAGGGAAAAGCACTGGAACCATTACAAAGATTCAATTTTTTTGTATACACTGAAAGAAAGGTAATTATGATGTTTTCTTAATTGTTAATCCTTTGAAATTAGTCTTCCTAGAAACACTTTTTCCCTATCTAAGCTTGTACAGTTTGATATAAAGTGGGACAACCTTCTTAGTAGTAAATACTGGCTGTCAAGGTCAGAACCATTCACAGGGGTGGTACCACTGGCTAATAAGGATAAATAACTGTCTGTTCCAGGTGCTGCAGGAAAATGTCTCCTGTTCCTATTACCACTCTTACATGAATATAAGAATGCATCTTCTGGGGCAAGTGCCATAGGCCACAACAAAGCATTCCATGGTCAAGAGTTGGCTTGCAAAATGTCAACAGGTATATACAGTTGAATTTCCTGTTTTATTTCCATTTTTCAGCTCTTTATTTGGACCATTCTGGATTGTTCTCCATATTATACATTCCTTTCTTCTCATTTTGGAAATAGGCTTTGATATAAAGGGATGCTTCATGAATCCTGGTTCTGAAGATGTTTGAAGGACATCCTCCTTACATAATTATTTTCTTAATAAGAAACATTTGATATATTTCACATTTGTGTATAGTTCTCCTGATACACAAGTCTATCGTTCCATAGCTGACAAACAACTGCTGCTAATTCCAGGGCTGAAAAACAACTGCTGCTACTGTCTTTAATAAGTACTATAAAAATCAGACAATTCTTGCCAAGAAATATTCTAAGTTAACTTCAGTCACTTGCGTTTATTGGTTTCAGATGATAACAACATAATTCAGTTTACCAAATTTGTTGCTTTTCTGGTATCATACTGGAGTTCCATTGCCAATAGTTAAATACTCAGCTCTAATAACCAACCTTAGCCCATTTTTCTGACCTTCACCCTTAGTTGATTTGATTGGCCTTGATTAATCTGAGGAAGATTGTCACAGTGCAGAGAGAGGCTGTAAGAATGTGTAAGTAAAAAAAAAAAAATTACATGGAATGTTCAGTTTTTATAGAAAAAGCAGCTGAGATCCTTCTAACAGTGGTCTGCATCAAAAAGCCAGATGCCAAAAGGCCAACATCTCCTCTGTCTGATGATCCTGATAGCCCTGTTTTTGCCTCTCTGTTCTTTAAACCATATAAAGTGTGCTTGTGTATTTAGATTGAGTGTATTTCTCAGCTCTCTGCAAAAAATCCCCCTCCCTGTGCCTTTTCCCTCCCCCCGCCCCGTTATGTTGATTCTTACAGGAAAAATTGCTTTGCTGCTGTTGAATTGCTAACTGTCACACTTGTCATGAATGTGATGGATAGCTGAGTATGGCTGTACTAAAAATTACTGTGTTTTCATATACTGAAAGAGGTAAAGAAACCATATTGCCCAATGGGTCACTGAGGGCATGAACAGATACGTTTTTTATTTTACATCTCTCTAGGTGCATTTTGTACTGTGATACTTTTATGTATAAATATATGAAAGCTCCAACCTCCGTAAAGTGTCCAGTCTAGTTCTGTTCAGCTGCTTTCCGCTGCAGCAGTCCAGTTGCAGCCCATTCATTTTCATTGCTGATGCTGCTGTGGCACCAGGATGACTAAGGATTTGCTTTTCCTTTAGCTAACTTTCAGCATACATGTACTTAGAAACAGAATAAAACTCTCTGTCATGAAACACAGAGGGAGCTTTTTCTGTGCTGAAATAATAATAAGCAAAACTATATAGAATGAGCACCAAATGCATGCTGGATTGATTGAATATTTTGTATGAGAAATGTGTCAGGTGCAGAGAAATCAAGCCAAACACACTGATCTCCTGAAACTTTTTTTCTGTGGAAATCTTCTGAAGAATACAGTAGAATATTTCCTTTTTAATGTATTTTTGGTGAAAGAATTCTATCGGCCAGTCTTTTGTAATACACCTACACAAACAAATTACAGGCTAGTCTTTTAAACTGAACAGAAGGAAACCATTTTCATTCTGGTAATAGATTAAGGTTATTTGCCCATCTCTCTCCTCCATATTTTTCTTTTTCAACAGATAATAGGTACCAATAAGCCAGGAAAATAGGTAGAAAAGAGGGGAAAAAAAAAAAAGACCTCTTCAGTTCAGATCTTTGCATTCTCATCATCTTGTTTCATGCCCATTTCCCATAGCATATACCAACCACATCATACAGTCAATCGTGCCTAAGTCTTTCCTTTACCAGAATCTTCTGCAACTATGGTGGATGCCACAATACTGGAAACTGATTGTAACAGAGGAGTAAGTGTCCAGGGTGCTAAAATTGGGTTGGTGATCTCATTAAGAAGGCTCAGAGACGACTTATCTTGTTGCTATCTAAGGCAATTTTTTATGTCGAAAAACACAAAAGACAAGTTATTTAGAAGAAAATGAGCTCAGTGCAAACTACACACCAGCAATCTGATAAATATACTGGATTTCTTAAAAAAATCTCGTATGCCTAGGAATCGCTAAAGTCTGCATAGCACCAGTGTAAAAATCACTCTGCTTTTCAGAAGGTACTTGGTATGCCAAATTGTTAAAACACCAAATAAAAGCTATTTTGGTCCATAGAGACATCACATGTTGCCTGCAAATGAATACAAAATGACCTACCAACACTGTTGTTAAATACAGTTATATAACAAGATCCTTCTTGCATCTTCAATTATTTGTTTCAGATCTTATTGTGATTTCCTTTTCTCTTGACAGGCAAGAAAAAACTTACAGGCAGGAGAAGAAACAAATACAAACTGAATAATATTCATCAAAGAGAAATTTGACAAATGTTGGTTTTTCATTAATTTGAGAAACATTTATGAGGCATGCAGATTGGCTGTGAACATACTTAGAATTCATAAGCATTTTCCGAATGCTCTGAATGTGTTATACAGAGATGACAGATTGTTTACATTGGCTGTTCAGTTCAACTGATCTTATGGTATTTCTGTTCCTTTACTGCCTGACAAATTTATTAGCAGGAGAATAGTGAGTGAAAAAATAGCAAATAATACACTAATGAAATATCTGGATTCACAAAATATCTACTGAAAGCATAATGAACCTTAGCTATTCAGTTACCGAGTATTTGCAAGTGCAATACCTAACCCTTTGACTAAAAAAAAAAAAAACAGAATTCAAAGAGTATCTTCTCATTACTGAATCACCTTGTCATTTAAGCAAATCCTATGACTCAACAAAATACAGTTTAATGCCCTATATAGAAAATTTAGTTGTGTATTAGCATTATGAATGTGATTGCATATATCCTAACCCATTTTTGTATTAACCATGCTAGCTTCTTGAATGTTCTGGTTCTTCGAAGAGGCATACTTGGGATAAATATTTTCCTTGACAACATTCTGTATTGTATAAAACAAATAGGTGCAAACACTAAATTACCCTGGAGTTTTGTTGTTTGGTTTTTTTTTTTCCTCAGAATTGATTAAAAAGACTGCACTGAGAGTAACAGCATTCCTGGAACAAAGTGAGTGTTTTAGGCACTTCAATACTAGGCATGCTATTTATCCTCAATTCTCTTCTGTAGCACGTTGTCAACCACTGAAAATAAAGGCAAGCATAGTTACTGAACCTCTACATGAATCCTGAAAAGCTGGTCATGCTGCAAATGAATTAGAAATTCTCTCAAAAGAAAGAATAATAGAAGCAAGTCACAGACAAAAGTTTCCACACAGCTAAGAGAGATACGGAAAGTACAAAATATCAGAGGTTCTGCACAAGCGAGTGATTTAATCAATGTCAGTCGAAGGAAGCATCTACATTGCCAGTTGGCATAAGTACAAGAAAATATTGTCAGTGTGGCAATTTTCTTTTTCTTTGTTTCTTCTTACTTTGGAAACACCCGCTGTGCTGTTTGCATTTTATACATCTGAATGACAGTTAAAAATAGGAGTAGACATGTTGGGACTTTGTCCTTAAAGCTTTCCGTAATGAAGTCTAGGTTAAGTATATATCAGACTCTGTACTGATTTCCTAATTGGCAAACCTGCTCCTGCGGCTCAATTTGCATGAGAACATGCAGAATGATATCTTTTTCCTTGAAGAATTCTTCTGGCAATACAGATACACTGAATACCTTGCAGGAAATTTTAGGACTCAATGAAATTGCATGAGGCTACAAAGAAACAGCCAGAGTTACGTTCCCCAAAGTTGCTTCCACCGAATTATCAACCTCTTTGCTTCAAGGAACAGCTTTTATTAGAATACATTCTTACATACTTGTGCCAATCACTTTTTGCTATATTCCCCGTGTCTAGATATAAATATTATAATTGCAAACCACAGCCTTTGGTGTTGTCATAATTGTTACTTTGCTCCAAGGCTGTGGGCAGGCTTGCTGCACTTCTCTCCCGGGTCCAGAGATTACTGCGTCTACAGCCAGTAACCCCTTCCCTCACTGCTTTAGTGCTCTGTTCCTGCAGGAAACTGCTGAACTGCTAATCTGTTGACCAAGACTCCCCCGATTGCTCCCTGACCTGTTCCAGCAAGATGGGCTTCAATCAAATACAAAAGACCAATTTAAACTGGAGACACGAAGGTCCCTTTCTGCCTCTTGCCCAATGGCCACACCGGTGTTCTCTGTCCTTTGTGTGATACCATTTTGTGATGTTTTTAAGTTTCGTCAAACCAACCTGATGCCAAATGAGCGCAGAGTAGCACCAGTGCTGACACCAGAGCAGAGAGAACTGCACAGTGGGATCCAGAGTAGGGGCATAAGTGCAGCTGATTTAGGAAGACTCAGAGTGCCATGGCCCAGCACTGACCCACCTGATTTTGATTGAAATGAAAGAGGGACTCACCAGGGAAGAAACTCCTCCAGCAGATCTGTAGCAATCAGCTGCATCTGGGCTGGGGGTAATAAACTGCTTTAGCAGAAGCTGTAGCCAGAGAAGGGTAGCCATATATTATTTAAATTCACCTAAAGCAGGAGAGTGAAAAACAGCTGTAAGAGTTAAGCTCTTCTAGAAGAGTACATCTGTTGACAGACTTGGGCTTCAGTATTTATTTCCTGGCTCATTCTCTTTTTCATTTCTTCTCTGCTTTGGATGAAATAAACTAAAACTTCTGACATGCTGTAGAAAACAGAACTAGTTGGGAAGTTCTGTCATTTTCTAAATAGCCATGAATGCCAGAAACTTTTGTTGGTTAGTGCACGCCCTGAGTTTGATGAAGCCTGTCTGAATGTATGATTCGGTAACTTGGCTATGCTCTGAGAAGTGTGAGGTTCATTCTGTGTGCCTAGAGTGCAGTCGTTATGTGGCTGTGTAATATATTATAAAACTACTAAATCATAAGGCCTCTGCAGAAAATTCTCTTTTAGAGAAACAAAACACTTCTTTTTTTTTAGTTAAGGTTTTACTTTGTATCTTTAGGGCCAAATCTGTTTTTGTCCTGCTCCTCTAAACAAATGGACTTGATAAGGGTTGGGAATATGCTCAGAAATGTCACAAACACAACATGGAGAATTGCTCACAAAGGCGGTTGGCTGTGAAACAGAAAGAAGAATTGATGCTCTTGAAAGGAGCAGATCCATCCAACCCAAATCTCTACCAACAGTTAGACAGATCTTTTTGGCTGATCCAAATCTGAAAGTTAAAAAAAAAAAAAAAAAAAAAGGAATGCAAAAAAAAAGCCCAAACAAAAACCAACAAAAAAATCACAACTTCGCTTTACAAGCACTGTAACTGGTTCTATCTATTATCCAAAAGTCCCAATACCAATAATCCAATAATAAGGATGTGACTCGAATATTGGGAATCCTAACTATTGTAAAGAACAGTAAAAAGTCCTGAACTTTCTCAAGAAAGCAGCGGTCAGATTAGCATGAAGCTTTAGTTTGTTTACAATGGGGTTTAACACCTGTATAAGCACTCTCCCGAGCTAACTCCCCCCGGCAAGCAGCACTTCATGCCCGCATCTAAGGTAATAAATGCTCCATTTGAAGAGGATTACCTCCTCCCTCTCCTGTTCTGCTTTGCCTGAACAAAGCGGGAGGTGGAGAGAAAGAGGGGGAGATAATCCGTTTAGCATGCAACACTTTACACCTGCCAGGTAAGTAATAAATGTTGCATTCCAGGGGGATTAGCACAGTAGTTCTTGTTTGGAGTGGAATAAAATATTTTCAGGCACTGGACCAAGCCCTTGGGACTGAAGTCCAGCTAGGGTTCTGCCATTTAATTATTTTTTATATACCTGCTGCATTTGTTTGTTTTCTGAGTAAGTCAATACAAATGTAGAATGGAAATAACAAAAGCTGAATTTCTGGGTTTGTTTGTGTATATGTCATGAGAAATACTAAGTATGTTGATAGGAACCAGTGATAATGAAATAGCATTTTATGATTTAAAGATATACATTCCGCAAGAGGAAAGGGAGAGGCAGAGGAATCTTCATGAAGCCCACATCCCATATAATGAATGGTCCCTGAACTCAACCTATCTTGAAGGAAGTTTGTGCTAGTCTGTGTGATAGTATCTTCAGACTGCAACTCAGCAACCTGTGACATGTTCTGTCTGCAACTAACTCTTATGGTCATGCTTGCGTTTTTCTGATCTTCCCTTTGTATTTTATTGCATAGAATATAGTATCATATGTTTTATATATTACGTAGTATAAAAGCTGATACATATTTTGATATTATATTTTAGTCATTGTGTCCAGAATTGCTTTTTGGGGAATTGCAGAAGTGGGTCTAATCTGAGCAAAGGAGGGGGGGTAGGGAGGAGAACCTGGAAGCTCCAAACAATGGGAGTGTTGCCTCAAGCCTTCAAAAGACTGATTAACAAATAAGGTGGCAGTGATAGTTTAAAGAAAAAAACCCAAAACATGAGAAGTGTGGGATGTTTGCTATTCAAGGACTGTTTAGATTATGTGTACTCAAGGCAAAGTTTATCTAGTTTAAGATTCTGCTTACAATAAAGGATGCTTAAAGAGTCACAGACTTGCTAATCAAGGACATACCTCCTCCTTGCATTGAGAACGGAGGGGTGTCCTCAGATGACACATGCCCAGAAGAGGATGAAAGGAGTAGGAGTATTTTTCCCCAAATGACCCCCGAAGACCACCAGAGCGCCCGCACAAGTGTAGAAGACTCTGGGATGATTGCTCAAGAGAACAACACGTCACACTTGCTCAGCGTAATGAATATGCAATAGTTAGGCGGAACATACGTATTAGGCAGGCGTGGTGCTTTAACTGTAGTGTATAAGCATGGAGTGAAAACCTCAGTAGGTGTGCTCAGTGTCTGGGAATCTTCCACCTTGCACCCTGCGCAGAATAAAGCAATGTCTCCTCTTTAAACATACTTTGTGTGTTTCGGGAGTTACTTTCTGATCAGGTAAGAGAAGGAACATGGTCTCTTACTCTCTACTCTTCTTTTTTTCAGATTTTCTGTTACCTTGTTCCATGTAACTTGAAGGTAGCATTAGAGCTAGATTATATTACCCATGCCTTTCTCCATATTTGTCTGTGCTGCTTGAACACAGACATCAGGTAGACACCAGGCAGGAAACCACAGGGCATGTCAAGTGATACCAGATGCCTATGTTTATTTACCTGAATCACGCTCAACATATTGGTTATATGTAGTAGGTTTTAGATTGAATCCCTGTTTTTCCCCAGGCTGCTAATATGGGCAAATAAAGAACACATCCCTTCTCTTCAACACAACCACAGCTGAAACAGGTAATCTATTACCTTTCTTCTGCCCAGGGTGAAGAGACTTTCCCCCTCCTTAGTCAGAGATGTAGTGCAAAAGCCCATAACATCCTCAGTCTTGGTGACAGTCTCAGATGTGGGACAGCTGAGAGATTCCCCTCACTGGAGAGGTCTCAGGTAACCTCTGTATGACTCACTTCAGTACAAAGCTACCTCAGGAGCTCATCAATTTGAAGTAACTAGGTTTTACTCTCAGAAACATAGAATCATAGAATAGTTTGGGCTGGAAGAGACCTTAAAGATCACCTAGCTCCAACCCCCCTACTACGGCAGGGACACCTTCCACTAGGCCAGGTTGCTCAAAGCCCCATCCAACCTGGCCTTGAACACTTCCAGGGATGGGGCAGCTACAACCTCTCTGGGCAACCTGTTCCAGTGCCTCACCACCCTCACAGGGAAGAACTTCTTCCTTACATCTAATCTAAATCTACCCTCTTTTAGTTTAAAACCCTTACCCCTTGTCCTATCGGTACAGCTTCTACTAAAATGTTTGTCCCCAGCTTTAAGCCCCCTTTAAGTATTGAAAGGCTGCAATAAGGTCTCCCCAGAGCCTTCTCTTCTCCAGGCTGAACAACCCCAACTCTCTTGACTCTCTCTCTCACTCTTTGGAAATAGCCAAACACTTGTTTCTGCCCAAACATGATAAAGTGCCATGGCTCTGTTAAGCCCTGTTACAGTTCAGTAAAGCTGAAATCTTAATAGGTAAGCTATGTAAAAGGATTTTTCATATCACTTTGTAAAGGGGGAGGAGGGAACGTGAATGAGACCTTTTTTCATGAAACTCTAGACACAGTATACTGAAGCCCAACTTCAAAATAATCGGGGGGGGGGGGTTATTTATTTATTTTAGTGTCTCCTTCCACAAGATTAGAAAAGGGAGATGTACAACAAAGACAAAACAGTTAGCAACAAAACCTTTTGTTGTTGTCCTTAACCCTCACCTTTTAATCAGCTACACAGGGAAGTTATACCATTATCTAGCATGCCTACAATTAGAGGAGCATTTCAGCAGGGAATATCACTCTGTAAAGTACAACTACCCTTAACTTTGATGAGTGTTAGATGCTGGGTCACTTAACTTGAGCCACAATAAACAGGTAACAATTTTATGATGTCATCATGCCTGCAGGAACATATGGAGGACCATACATCTCCTCAGTTTCTAATAGCTTTGCAGTACTGACCGTGCAGTCTTTTACCTAACTGGTGAGAAGAGGCTTTATTTATACTTGATATATAGGTATTTTTAATTCCATAATTCTTGATGGTTAAGGGCATAATTCTACCTGCTATGGTAGAATTAGTAGAGATAAGAATAAAACAAAATAATATATTGTTGCTGTGATTTCCATACTCACCATCATTCTGTCAGGGAGACAGAAAGCATCCCAGTGGCCAAGTCAAATACTATTGTTGATTATTAACATTTTGCTTTCTTTTAGAAAAGAAAATAAAGAAAACCAAACAGTAGATAACCTAGTATATAAATATAGAATAATAAATACCCTAAGAAAAATTGTAATGCTACTTGTCCTGTCTATTCCCTTCCAAAAAAGCTCAGGGAAGTCTAGCTAGAGGAACACTATGTTTCTGAAGCCCATAGTATAGGCAAGCATGCCCAGAATGCATGGTTAAGTGCTGGTACTATGTTCTCACTGTACATGACAAGAATAGAAAGACAATCAAGAAACAAACTCAGAAAATACAAAAGATCCTGTGAGAGCCAGAGGAGAGAGGGAATATACAAAGTTTGTGTTTCCTTGGCTATTTTTGGTCTAATTTTGTTCTCTAAATTCAATGTTGAATGAGATGGTTTATGATAGCTTGTACATATTCTGAGTGTCTTTCAAAGAAGGGAAGAGCCACTAATGATAAATCTATAATAAAGGCCTTCAAGCACTGCATGAGATCTTAAAGAGGTCCCCAAAACTGAAGACTTTTTAAATTTATCTGCCTGTTACTCAATAAAATTAATGCAGTAATGTCCTACATGCTGCCAGATGTGATAAAAGTATAAATTCCACTATTTATACTCATTAAGTAAAAATTGAGTTGATTATTAGTGAGAGATGACAGAATATAAATCCAGTCAGGGTGTCATATGAAAAGCTGGAAGGCATTTTGCAATCCAATTCCTCCAAGTCAAAAGATCTGACAGAAGTTCCCCTTAAGTACAAGGCTCAACTAATTGATTTTATTTTTTTTAAATGAAACTAAACATTTCCCAGTGGCAGAATCATCAGACTCATGTACTTAGAAATGCAAGAGCATGTGGCTGGAATTTAAAATGTAGTAAGTGCTTAATGCACAAGCCACTGTTGCAGACAGTGATAAATGCTAATTAAAAAAACTCCAACAATACCAAAACAAACAAACAACTCCCCCCCCCCAAAAAACAACAAAGGAAGAAAATACATTTTAAGATCTAGATGATAAAAATAACGTGAACAAATTACAAAGAGCAATGAATTTGGGATAATAACTGCTTTCATTTCTTTGCAGAACTTTTGACTAGTTCATTTTCTTTAGTGCCTCTCAGGCTGTTGTCATGTATTTTTTTTCTCCTGTTATTCTGAAAGATTCTGTAACAAAAATCCCTACTATGACTAGATGACAGAAGTCACAAAGTTTTGATAATTTTCTGTCTGCCAGCAGGATTATGTTAAACTGTATTACATCTTACCATCTCACAAAAAAAAAAAAAAAAAAGATCTGGGACTTCATCTGTTTTGAAAAGCTTCAGAAATAGCACCAAAATTGTAAATGGGAAATATATATATATGAGTGGAAATACTTATAATAGGACATATATACTTGCATTCATGCATACATACAAATACATACAAGCACACACGTTTAGTCATTTCTTTTGCTATTTTTCCCTGACAGTGTTTACCATGACTTTGTCCAATCTAGGTTTAAACAATTCAAGTCAGGTGTCTCCTGCTTTTTACCTAGGGAGACTAGTGTCCACATAAATAAGTGAAATTTTTTTAAAACCTTGTCCATAGTTTTAAGTTAGTAATTCTATATATAGGAAGGACACTGTATTTGGAAATGTTACCCTTAGTCTATAGTTGTGAAGTAGTTGCTATTATGTAGGGTACATTTGCAGAGACTAATTATTATCTCTTATGGTGGAAGGTTGTGGAGATTTCTGCAGTTCGTATCAATCACTCACTGTTCTGTCAATTAAGTAACCTCCTGTCCCAGTGCAAAACAAATCTTATTTGTTGAATGCGAGCTTGCAATGTTTGCTTACGAAGAGCACAATGAAACGTCCTTAATAGGCCACTTTGACTTAATTTTATCCCATTACTTTCTAGTTTTATCCTCAGCACCATCAGAAATACATCTTTTCACATAATTAACTTTTCTTTCTCTTTATTTAATCAAAGTTTAAAGAGATAAAATAGTACATTATATCTCCTTGCATTCACATACTGTTAATTCTCTATGAGAAAAAAAAAATCACTAACAGAAATTTTTCATGTATTGTCTCAACACAAAGTTGATTTTATTATTATTAAATATTAACTTCAATGAATATAATGCACCTGTGTAGAGAAGTATTGAGTTACACACTGGGAAAAGAAAGACCTGCTTTTCCAATCTAGTAGTCCAGCATAACTAATAAGATAGCTAAGTTTTTTACAACACCTCTGTGGTCTCAAAGCATTTTGGAGCCACGTTAAAGGTCTGAGTGTAAGACACATAAGAACACTTGAAGGGAAATTAACCCATTTTTTGAGGCTGTTAATACAGACCAGAGAAATGAAAACCCAACTAGAAAAAATACAGTGGGATTTGGAACATAATATTTGTGGGGAGAAGGGGCAAATCTGCCAAGAAAAGATTTAACTAAAAGTGGAGAATACATTGAATTAAAAGGAAATCAGCCTAGTTAGTAGAAAAAAATGTAAACTTTTATGGAACAAAAAAGCAAAGTTAGAGCAAGAGAAAAAACAAGAAAAGAAGGACTAATGGGATTAGGGATTGAGGTGTTGAGAATGCAGGAAGAAAAAAAAAAAAGAACTCAAGGTGGGAGAAAAAGAGTTCCAGCTGTGGAGGGAACAAGGTGCTGAGAAAGTGAGATGGGCAGGGCAGCTAGGTGAGGCAGGGCTGCTAGCAGCAGTGTGGCAGGGAGAGGAGGAGGCACAGGAGGAACGCTGGCTGCTGCCTGGTGAGTAGGAGAGAAAGTTAATTCTGATCTCAGCAGAGACAACCGAGAGTATGACACTGGAGGTGAATGTGGAGAGTAAACAATTGGGCCAAACAGAATGAATGATGGAAGTAAAAGGGGAGCGGTATGTTTTGGATGGTCATCAGCAAAGGGCATGAATCGTCAGGGATGGGAATGGAAGGCGGTAGTGCAGTGAGTAGGGCACTTGAAAGATGAGGAGGGAGAATTACAGTATGCTTTGGTATCAGTGCTCAATATTTGACTGTGTTCAGTCTTTCTCTTTCACCCAACAAAATGATTTTGTTGTCCTTCATAGTCAAAGGCAATTTTTCCCAGGTTCTTCTACCTCTTGGAAATCCTGAAGAAGCTAGTGAGCCTCAGAGACAGAAATTCTGTGATTTTATATGACTAGGAAAGATAATTAACCAGATCTTCCACTATACTAGAAGCTTAGAGCTAACACTATTCAAATGTATGTGATTTGTATGTGAACTACTCTATAGCTCTCTGTTCTACTTTGTTTTCTAGTGAGCGCATCCTTGTCATGTGATCTTACTATTAAATACTAATATAAATATGCAGCACTGCTTCTTGGAATATTTATATGATGACACAGAACCGTTTCAATCATGCTCTTCACCTTCTCAAATGATTTATTACCTTAGCAGGAGGGAATGGCACTTAAAGTAACATTTAAACGGAAAAAATATATCTAAATTTTCACTTCACATGGAAGACAAAGTAATGATTCAAAGTTTAAAATCTGAAATAAAAAATAAAGGCAAAGAGAGTCTAGATACAGTCATAGATTGGTTCTGTTTGCATTAAAATTCAAACGACTTTCTCTGGTTCTTGAAATAGAGTAATATTAAAAACAAGTTTAGACTGAATGGAAACATTCTGTGTAAACATTTGAATATTTCTTATATTGTGGCAATGTTTTCAAGTAGTTTCATTTTCATTGTTATGACAGTGACTACAGAGGAAACGAGTGTTATGCAAAAGCTCTGCCTTTCTGAATACTTCCAATATCTTTGATGCATTTACGGGTATTTACTACTTGCAACAGTTCTCAGGATGCCAGCATTAGAAACGAATTGCTTTGCAATTTCATACAAAACAATGTTTATTATTCTTTAAAGAAAATTAACAATTTTTAAAAGAATTCAAGCTCAGATTCCCCTATTTTCTTTTATGCATTTTTTTTTCAATTTTTGGAATGGACAAATATCATAGTTTTACACTGATACATTCTGCCTGTAAGTAATCAGGAAGCTAGCAGTTATGCAACTAAATCCTCATTTTCATGTCTCTCTGTTTTTAGAAGAAATTAAACACTGTTACTAAAAGTAACAGCTTTCTTAGTGAAGGATAAATAAGCCTATTAAATCATATTTTACTTTATTGTATGTAAGTCTATATTATTTGGGATATTTTGTGGGGTAGTTAATTTTGTTAATACATCAGTGCATTAGATATTACTTTTGTTGTCCCTGTGCACTTCCGTTTGTGTGAAATAATAGTCCTGACTGGCATGTTACTACATGCAAAATACTTGGACCCCTTTTCAGTTTTGCACAGAATTGCCATTGTCACCCTTGGATTCAACTGGATTCAGTATTCTTCTGTATTATTCAAGAGCTGTACGAAATTGTTTTGCAAGCTGTCAGAACAATACAAGCAGAATTCTTTAGTTAATCACAAATATTGCATTTCTTTTCTATTCAACTGAAATAAAATGAATGAATAAATAAATAAATAAGCCCCAAGCATCATTCAGATTTTGTGCTGCCTAGCCAAAATTGGCACCTGTGTGTAGAATAGCTTGAAGCCCTAATGGGATAATAATAAAAAATGAACCAGCAGCTTAAATACTTACTCTGTAACACGACTTTCAGTGAAGGTCACCGACTATCAAATTATGTGAACTCCAGCTTGGAATCCCTTGGACTTCTGTAGTGTTTTGGAGTGCCAAAAAGGCCATGACAATAAAAGATTTCCCTCCATCTGAAAGCAACCAGAAGACTGCAGCTAAGTACTTGCCATGGCAAAAGGCAATTTTCTGGCATCTTGTTTTAGTAGCTACAAAATATTTCGCTCTGCATTAAAGCTACAATAGTCTCTTTCTTAATCTAATTCGGAAGGTGTCAGTGAAAACCTTCTAGCCCTATGCTTCAGGCAGAGCTGTTAGGTGGTTATTCACCTTTGAGTATCACTGTAGGCAGTTAGGCTTCCCTTGAACTGACCCCTGCTGCTCTGCATTTTTTTTTCTTGATATTCGAAGTCCATTATGGGACTAGCCCACCTACCAGAACAGTCACTTCCCTTTCATGTTATTTTTTTTCCATTATAGACATATATCCATGTCATTGGAACAATGAAACTGTCACTAATTAGAAGGCTTTTTGCAGACAGAACTTAATTAACTGGGCCTGAACTACTGGATTTACCTTTAGTAAGAAATAACAGTAGGCTCCAGTGTCCAAAAAAATAAAAAAAGGTCATAACTCATCTTCCCAGTTATTTTCCTTTCTGAGTAATGTTTTGTCAAGCAATCAAATATCTCCCTATGTTTAAAGTGCAAATAATGATTTAAAAGCCTCTATTACCGTTGTACAGAATCTGTCTTTGAGTGCCATACACTGCTTGCGATGGAATGATAAGAGCTTCATCACAGACAGCCCACATTAGTGCTCTGATTAAAAGTCTCCCTTTTGTCTCCATTTTCAGGACCTTTTCTCCACAATAAACTGCTATTCTAAGAAACAGCCCTCTGCTGCAATCCCCTTCAGAATTGTAAGAGCTGTATAATGCCATCCATCAGCCAATTGTCTGAGTAAAGTAAAATCCATAACAATAGTCATTAGTAGATGATGTAGAGTCGCTTTCTCCGCTCACTTCTGAAACTTGAATTCCTTTGAAAGCAATTGTTTATTGTGCTTTATGTTGGGACTAGGGGAATGTGTTTAGCTGGATTACTGCAAATCACTGTTTTCAAAGCCGAAAGTGAAAACAATGCATAGCCTTCTAATGATACAGAGTGTTCCTGTCTACTCTGTCTTCTCTTCTTTCAGCCTCGAAGCATTCACCCTGTCTCAATTGCCGGTGCAACAAGTTCAGCCTGTGTACTGAATGTAACAGTTTAATGACAGTTTCTGTGTTAGGTAATGCAGTGGTTCAATGAGTATAAATAAAACGGGGGCATGTCCTAGAAGGACCTTGCCAAGGGTATGGTGAGGACGTTTCAGAACACTCTGTGTCTCACACAGTGTAGGTGTACTTGGGGCAATCCACAAATGGCAAGGAGCTAGCTGTTGCGCTGCAAATGCAGCCTTGGCTACCTGTATCCTCCATGAGCTGTTGAATCTGTATTTTAACAGCCAGTCCACAGGAATGGGCTCCAGAGCAAATATGGCATGCAATTTAGCTGGACTACAAAAACACGCCTTATATATGAAGCCAAGAATTTATTGTTAGTCCAGTTAAGGTCTTGATAGTGTAATCAATTAATTATTATTAGTGTAGTTTCACTAATAATAACACTCATAATCCAAATTATCCAATTTTTACAACTTGCTCCCTAGAACCATAAAAACTGATGCATGCAAATCTCACTCCTTCCCTGCTCCTTTGAGTCCTGAAGTTGTCCTCCCAAGGTCGTGTTTACTGCTGTAGGGAAAGGTGAGGTGTGAATTATAGCATCTTTGCTGGGAGAAGTGTACTGTTGATGTTGAAAGGAGGAGCATGTTGCTGGGAGCTGCACAGGGGAAAACAAGAGGTGGAGCTGTACCAAGGCATCTAGGAGAGGGAAAGAACTGGTTCATATGAGACAGAAAGGTTGGCTTAGTGCCAGAGGGTAAATGCAAGACTTTGTCGTGCTACTAGTCTCTACCTTGGTCAGTATCTGAAGCCTGCCTTGCACGAAGAAACAATTAAGTTTTGTTTCATTATTCTGTCCCTGGCTGGGAGTCCTTCTTCCTGTTTTGTCTGCAGTTAGAGTGACCACTGTCAAACTGGAGGCATGCTTTGTGAACCAAAGGACTTGGCAGAAAGTGGTGAGAACTGTTGAGTGAATTTCCTGGAAGTGGGTGACCGCAGGGCTGCCGTGACCTCTTGTGAGCCCATGGCTTGAGAAGGCTGAGGATAAGAAGAAGGGGATTCTTCTTGTGGAGGATATGAGCAGGTTTGTCTCACCAGGGTCAGACCACGTAAGCACAATGAATGCAATTCTGTCAAAATTATTGTTCATAGAAGTCCACAGCTCATCTGAATTCAGACCGCATCTAGATGCTACCATTGCACCACCTGCTCTAAGGGCTGTGGCAGAAGAGTGGGGATCATGAGTCAACTGTGGAAGGTTATGGATGTCTAAGTCACAAGGAAAGTATTGTGCAGTGAGGTTATGGTGGATGCTACAACCTTATGGTGGTTCCAGTAATGACACAATTTTTTCAGTCCCTCATTGTTCTGCAAGAAATGCCTGACTGGACAAATGTTGTTTATCAAACAAGGCATGTGTTTGTCGTGTTTGGAAGCTTGGCAGCCCCTTCATCCTGCTAAGGATGGGGTGGATGACTATGTCGAAAGGAAGGATAGGATAAGAGGTGTTTCTGGAGTATTCTTGTCACTCTTGACCCTTGTATGCCAGCAGAGACCACCCGCTGTTCTAGATAAGTTTTAAACAGGCTTATGTGTTTAGAAGACATGTGGCATTTGACCCCTCTGTCTTTCCCTTTACTGCTCCCGGCAACACGAGTATGTATTCGATAGTCTGTTAGATAACCATTCACACAGCCCCCCCGCATGTGCTGTAGACAGCATCTGGCCAGAAAGTCTCAGTGGTGCCTCTAGAGCTCACAGGGAGACAGAGGGGTACATGGCAAACCACTGACCGTGGGCTGGGCTTTAGCGGGCCCTGCTTACCCTCAGCCATGGACTTTTAGAGGCTGCCTGGCCATTAAGATCCCAGCAATACAGGGAAGTGTGGCAAAAGTCATTTCTGATCCAAGGCCTGCAATGAATCACCTTCAGTTTTTTCATTTGAATCAATACTAGTTCACAGTTAGAATGACACTTCTTATGTGTGTTTCCTGTAAGTGAATGCACAGAAAGTTTCCTGAATACTAAATAACAATTTGTATGTTCTTTGCAAATGTTCAAAAGGACATGAGTTATCTCAGATTGGCTATATAGGTAACTATATACGTACGAGCATCTAAAAAACCTGATATGACAGATGTGGATTTAACCAGGGAATCAGAAGGCTGTTTCACAGATCAGCAGCCACGGCCTTTCACAGTAACCTGGCAGTACTGAGCATGACATGACTGCCGAAGAAAGTTCACAGTTTGCCAGATAGTTTTGAAAGACTCCATCCAGGCAGATAAAATAGACCGAGGTCTGGCAGAGTTATATCCGTATTACCAACCTTCATACAGATTATACTAGCAGGTGTAGAACTGGAGTGTTATTAGTCCTTTCACTACATGCGAGTTTCCTCATTGAAGAAGACAACTGGAAAGCACGAGTGCAAAATCCAAATGTGCCCAAACATGTCGAAGGTGTTGATGGTGGGGTGGAGGTGAAGGGACAAGATGCAAATGCAGAACTGGGAGTAGAATACATGACGAAGTAAATATACTCTGTATGAATACAGTCTCCTTCCAACTGGCAGTAAAGGAACATGTTCCTTTACTTAAAAAAATCACCAGGAATACTGCCGTTTCATTTCATTATGCTATGTGACAACAGGAATTCTTCAATGGCTTGTGATACAATTCAGGCTGCCCAATTTCAGCATCTGGTTGCTGGTGAGATCAGAGGACTGATTCCTGGGTGTACAGAGCAATCAGAAAAGACTGCATAAAGCACTCTCACTTCTGAGTTTTCCTTTCTCCTCATTCACTCTGTCGGAAGGGCTATGACTATAAATTGCATCAGTTAAAGATTTGACTAGACTAAGCTCTTATTATTCCTTCTTACAGCAACCGTTCCGTGAAATTAATCTAAAGGTGAAATTATTTGGTAGGATGTTGCCACATTTAAAGCCACTTTTGGTGTTTATTGACATTTTTAGGGGCCTTTCACATTCCTTTATTGGCACAGGAGCCACTGTTTGAACAGAGGCTGGGTTCACCCCCACCTCCCACAATTTTTAGTTATGGAAAACATGGCAAAGCTCTTTTGCTGTAAGCAACAGCCCAGGTTTAAAGTTGTGTTCTAGTCGAGTTGCGGCTTCACTTCCTTCAGAAAAGCATGCAAAGTCTGAGAAAAGCTGGAAAAAGCAGAGATCTAAGGAGGTGATAGCCTGGCTGAAGGAAACACTAATTAAAGTGTTTGACATTTCTTCTCAGAGGTTGTTTTAAGTGCCCATAAAGTCACTGCTGATAATTAAACTGTGTTTCCAAGGCGGAAAGTTTTGTGTGTGACCTACATCAGTGCAGTCTTTATCCGCATTTGTGTGGAAGGCAGCTGATTATGGAGTTGGTCACTCTGCTCCCTGAGTGGCTAGTCAAACCAGACCCCACTGAGGCTCACCCACTGGTGACACACGTGTTTCTGTAGCAAAATGTAGGCTGTTTGCAGCTATGTAGGGAAAAAAACATTTTACAAATCTCTTGCACTAGAAAGTCCAGAATAATGGAGAATGAGCTGATAGTTTTGTAGGCTTCTAACCTACTGCACCCTCCTTGAACCTTATAAGATGTAATAAAGCAGGAAGCAAATTTGCCTAGGAGGCAGAAAACAAAAAGTTGGGTTAATGATTGATTTTCATCAAGGCAAAAAGTTACCAGAAGTTTGTTAGTAAGTTCTTCAATAAGGGACTTGTTGCTTTGTGTATTTATTAAATACCTTAAAAGGAAAGTGATTAGAGAAGCAGAGACCCTTGCAGAGCAACAAATGTGACTTGGATTAGTCTGGAACCAGAGACAACTGAGGAATTTTAGAAATCTACATAAGAGATGTGCAAAGATAACAGGATAACAGTGAGATTTAGTATCAATGAATTCTAAGTATCTCTCACAGCAGGGGAAAAAATAAAGGGCTTGTGTGCTTTAGAAAGTTATACTATCCATCACTTTTCAAAAGGAATCTGGGAAAATGCAGAAATCGCTCTTCTGCTCAATGTGCAACTGGTAGGAAAAATAAAAGCAAAGTTGTGTTAAGAATGAAGTATTATCATGCTATCAGAAATCAACAGCACTGCCTCATTTGCATTGCAATTGTGCACTGACTACTCATCAGAAATATGTCTATATGAAATAAATGGTTCTGAGAAGGGTGACAAGGCCAGGAAAAAACTTTCCTATAAGTGGCTATAGCAAATCTGGTTTGGTTTTTTTTTTGCCTTTAGAAAAAAGGCAAGCAAAAGAACACATGAAAAGTGTTTTAAACACTGTAATAAATACTATAATAAAATATGGACTACTTAGCTCAGGAGCATAAGTTCTTGCATTTCCTGAAGAAAGCTCTGTCTCTCTTCTCTCTGGTACCCATGCTCATGTCCCTTGTCCTGCCGTGTCCTAGAGGCTCTTCCAGGTGAGGCCCCATGATTCACATACCTTAAGAGCAAGGCAAGTTCAAATTTTCTCCTCAGAACTTTATTGAACCAGTCAAACACCTCACATCATTCAACTGAACAGTGAAGTGTATTGTTATATAAAGTGACTGAGATCCAGAGTTTAGATTCAAAGGAGATCAGATAAAATCAATATTTAAAGTTGCCATTAATATTAATAAATCTTATGGAAGGGATATATTAAAATTCCTGGTTTAAGGTGTAAATCAGGATCTGTAGAGTATCCAGATTAAACCAATGGGTAAATGCATACTTGATGCAGCAGTCTTCTTTCTTATTTGAACACTTATGCTATCATTGATCCTGCCAGATACAGGTTTATGCTGTTGTTCTTAGTGCTGACAGGTTACAGGACTAATGCAAATTCAAATCTGATTTCAAGTGACACTGTTATATTTTTGTCTTTTGTTTTACCTATCTTCATTCTTCTTCACCAATGAGATATTTCAGGGAGATGGAAATAATGAGTAAAAAGCATTCTGTTTCCTGGAATCAAAGTGCTTTTTTACAACTGAGCAAAGTCAAGGTACATAGTCATACTCGTGGGTGAGAAATATTGTAGAAACTGTGTGAAAATTTCATCTGCTAAAATTCCCAACAAGCCTGTCATTAAAATTACCAGAATTTCTCATCACAATTCATTTTTTTTACAAAAAAAAATAGAATAAAAATCTTAATTAAGCTGTTTCCTTGGGACCGTAACTCATTTTGAGTTGTAAGCTGGACACTATCTTCGCACCAATGATCGATATGAATTTTATTTGTTTCTCCACTAAGAAGCAGGACAGACTGTGTCTCTCAAGTCTACATCATAGACTAACTCCACATTTTCAGACCTCAAAGGTAACCTGGCTTACTGTAGACACACAGGGCTGCACTTCAGGACACAGCTGAAAGGACAGAAAGAAGGAAGGAGCTCTCTCAACAAAGACACATTTTGTTCAGAGTGTTACAACAGCAGAAAATTTCTGGCACCCTTATCTGCCCTCCCCCAGTCAGACTGATAATATTGATGTGTAAATATACAGAGATCACCACAGTGCAGCAAAAAGTCCACTTTGGGGTTGAAATGGAGCCACCTACCAATACCATGGCTATTTATTTATAGGCTTCTCACTTAAAATTTCAAAAACTGAAAACCTAAAATTAAGGTAAAAATACTTAGGAGATAGATAGAAAATTTTATATTTTCTATAACGAAAGGGCAAACCAAGGATAGCTTTGCAAGCAAATTCTTAGGTTTAAAAAATGTATATTTTCCTTGGTAGTTCTCAGTGACTTTGACGATATATACAGTAACTGTTTCTTATTTGCTGAGACATTTTAGCATTTTGTTTGGTAAACTTGCAAAGGTATGAAATTGGCTGTATTTTTGTTTTGCTTATGCAAAAGCCAAGAAGTTTTCTCATTAACATTATCTTTTGCTTCAGCTTCTCATTTTATTTTAGCTCCTGCAGTAACTAAGCTTTTTAGGGAGTTTCAGCCAAACCAGCCAGATGCTCCTAACTCCCATAACATTTTGTAAAGTCCTCTTGTGGAGCCTTGAACAATGGGCTGTATTCCAATACAACCAAACTGAACCTGAAACACCAAAGAGATGATAAACAAAAGACAGACAGAGGAAGGGAGGGAATATTTAGCACTTGAGAGATGAAAATCCACGTGCTTATTGCTCACATTTCTGTTTCTTCTACTGGCATCCAAATGTTGGTTTCATTACATGAGAGTTTTTATGCAATATTTAATTCTGTGAGCTCGTAAGGTTAAGGCAGAATTTTTTAGCCTACAGTTATGTGGTATTCAAAACCTTTTGGAAAGAAAAACAGTCTTCAGCTGGAGTCTGAAACAAGAATTTTTCCTCAGGAAGGTGAAATAGGAATTGCTCTTAATATAGGAGAGCTATCTACCCACCAGTGGACCCAGATATGTCCCAGCCCATCTGCAGCAAGTGCAGAGTATCATCTTCATCCATGAAGTGGAACAATTTGGAGAGGGAGTGCAGCTGAAAAGCCAAGAAGCGCAGATACAGGTCGGGGAGAGTCATACCTCTGGTGAGCCAGGTCCACTCATGAGTCGGATGGGAACTTTGTAGATGTGTGCTGTACCAGATACAGTTTGATGACCACCTATTGATTAGATTGAGGAAACTCAGTGGAAAATGTTAAAGGTAATATGCTAAATAGGTAGATGCATAGGTCTGAGTGCCAAATTGATTTTTTCTGTTTCACTTCCATCCACTAAGGTGCATGGGAAGTTGTCCTGGTTTCAGCTGGGATAGAGTTAACTGTCTTCCTAGTAGCTGGTACAGTGCTATGTTTTGAGTTCAGAGCGAAGAATGTTGATAACACTGATGTTTTCAGTTGTTGCTCAGTAGTGTTTAGACTAATGTCAAGGATTTTTCAGCTTCTCATGCCCAGCCAGTGAGAAAGCTAGAGGGGCACAAGGAGTTGGCACAGGACACAGCCAGGGCACCTGACCCAAACTGGCCAACGGGGTATTCCATACCATGTGACGTCCCATCCAGTACAGAAACGGGGAAGTGGGGGGCAGGGATTCGCCGCTCGGGGGACTGGCTGGGTGTCGGTCGGCGGGTGGTGAGCAATTGCACTGCGTATCATTTGTACATTCCAATCCTTTCATTATTGCTGTTGTCATTTTATTAGTGTTATCATTATCATTATTAGTTTCTTCTTTTCTGTTCTATTAAACCGTTCTTATCTCAACCCACGGGTTTTGCTTCTTTTCCCAATTTTCTCCCCCATCCCACTGGGTGGGGGGGGAGTGAGTGAGCGGCTGCGTGGTGTTTAGTTGCTGGCTGGGGTTAAACCACGACAGAAGTGCTGCCATCTGTCAATGTGATTAGAATTATTTTTTAATACTTAGACTGTCTTGTGCCAGCATCCTAGTATTTGCATCTAATATGATTTGATGTTGACCTAAATGGTTTCGTAATGAAATGGAAGGGGGAAGTGACCATCGTTACGTACAGCTTTCTGAGGATGTTAAAACAAGATGCTAAGTAACTTTAATGAATACCTTACTGAAATGTGATGTGACCGTGTAGCCCCAAATACAGTATTGCCATTGCTGGTAACAGGCCATAAAAGTTGTAATAAGCTGTGAAGACCTCAGGACTGAGGTTTGTCAGGTTTGCTCTGTCTGAAATTTTCTTGACCTGTGACTTGGTTTAGCTGTGACAGTAATTTCTCTACTTGGCTAGGTGTCTATGGCTAATTTCTCTTACTTTTGTTTACCTCTGTGTGGCACAATGCTAGTTTTACATACATATCAGGAACTAGCAGTTATTTTAGGCAGAGTGAGGTATTTATGACTCCTAACACAATGACAATATAGAGAAATACGGGGCTGGCAGGGCTTCAGAGGCCTTGAGAAGCAGAGATGTAGGGTGTGGTGCAGAGAAGTAGGGGCTTGGGCTGACAAGTGATGGGGTCCCAGCTTCGCACTGTAGACCCCACAGCTGTAAACAACTCACCTGCGGTCAGTTAGAGAAATGCTGACCTGCAGCTGGACAAAAGGGATTTTAGGGGTAGCAAAGAAAGGAAAGAAATCTCTCGCACAAGTAAAAGGTAACATATACAGCAAATTAGGGTGTTACCTGGAGCTGCAGACTGGTGAAGAGAGAGCAGAAGTGTAAAACGGTGTCAGCAGGCATGGAAAAATGACACCAGGTGGATTGCAGAGCGAGGAAGAATCAACATCAACATCACATTCCTCCCAGAGAGGTATGGCAGGTGCTGACACCCTTGTCACCACAGCCACTGGCCGTGAAGCCAGAGACCTTGGAAGCCAGGACAGCCTGGAAAGGTTGAGCATAACACCGGGAAAAGGGCTAGCAACTACATGTGTGTCAAACAATTTTAACTGCATTCTTCTTCTTTTTCTGTAACAATTTAGACCTGAACTAATAATGATTAGATATTAAGATTTCAGTTATATTAACAATAAATTCTTGGGTTTACTTATATATAAGGGGTGCTTCCTCTTTGCCCATAAATACGGTTTTGAATGCAACAGTGTTAATATATTACTTTATATCACAAGTTCTGAGAAAAAAAAAAAATCCAAGCATTACATAGATAGGAAAATACATAACTGCTAAATCTAAAACAACTGAAAAAGCAAATAAAACTGTGAGAAGAACCACAAGAAATACGCAACTGTTCCACACTTATCAGCCATCCTACAGTATGTATAAAAGATTTACTTGAATGAATCACATAGAGACTGCCTCTTATCCATTCCAAGTTTGTCTGCTCACACATTTCTTTCCCCCAGTATACTGTATCTGTTAAAGATTCGTTCAGCTCCTAAAGGGCCAGACCATTTAAGAGGCTGGCAGATGAGGAGATGCTAAAGTATTTGTTTACACATACACTCCAGTTTTCAGGAAAATTCATTTTAATACTAAATACTTTGGCTCTTTCTGCAAAACTGTCTGTGTTTCCCTGTAATGTTTATTATGTTCAAATATTTGAATGTGAGGATGTTTGTGTGCAAAAGAAACATTGAAAATAAATAAGCAAAAATTCAGATATATCCCCCTAAAAATTATCTCAACCAAACAGAAAATCAGACTAAATGCAAGGAAGAAACTTTTTCAGTCTTTTTCAACTAATTCTAGATTGCACAACATGAGAACAAGGATATATTTGGTTCTGTATTGTGTGCCTGCATAGGAAGCATGTGATGATAAGTACGATTCTAACATGTCAGCACTGTGAAAAAGCATCCAAAACCTGAAAATTAGAAATTAATGAGGGTTAAAAATTTAATTAAATTTAGATGATGGTATTTAAATAGATCATAACTCTATCAAAAGTGTTTTACTAAGTTGGGTATGTTTAGACATGATTAATTGATTAAATTAACTTACATGAAACAAAGTAGCCTTTAATAAAATACAGTAACTTAAGATCTCAGATTGAAAGAAGAGTTCCAAATTGCCTTTTCTCTTTCAAACCCTCTAGAAGAAAATGAAAATCAAACCACAGCCTTCAATTTAAGACACAGATTTGTATCCTAAATAGATTTTATTTTGGGGATTCAGGATGCCACGATTATCACAGTCTGGCAAATTTTGTCTTTTTTTAATTCATTTGTTCTCACAATATACCTAGGGGGTTGGTTTTGGGGAGGGGTGGGAAATCAAACGGAAGGTGAATGGCCAGCTCTTTGAGAAATGCAGATTGGCACAAAGACCTGGATTCATTCCATATGCTTTAAATACTTAAACTGAGACAAGGAAATGAGGACTCTTAGTTATTTTGTATCCAACCATTATGGTTTAACTTAGAACTGTAAGCAAAAACTCATACTGAAATTAAGAAATTTTGTCTCAGAAATATTAAGGGACCTAGTTACTAGAGTCAACTGGACTTAAAAGCCCAGCTGGAGACCTGTTTTCGACCTTTTTGGGTGTGAAAGTTACATGTGTACCAGTAAGGGGAGAAAATGCATAGAAGGCTACAGAAAGAAGAAGAGTCTATAAAGCCCTTGAGAAATAAAAAATACTTGCAAAAGCTGTAGGATGTAAAGAGTGTTTTAAAGAACTGATTATTGAAAAAAGACATCTATATCAGAAAGCATGGAAAAAAAATCAGAAATGTTAGCTGTAAATATATGGTAGACCATTTAAGAAAATTAAATCTCAAAGTTTCTTCACTCGTAAAATTAAAGAGAAAAAGGAAAGAAGATAAAGTTGGTATAGTGAATATGGGATCATGGCTAAAGATAATCTAAATGTGACTAACATTAGACAAATTCTCTGTCTCTGTTTTAGGAAAGGAGGTGGAGTATGGGGGTAAACACATGATAGCAGTTGTTAGACTGCTCAAGCCAAAGTGAAATTAAAACTTCAGGTACCTAATGTACTCTAGCTGCATACTAGGTAACCAGAGTCTGTGAAGTCATTCAACCTGAAAGTTTGGCATGAATATTTTCCTTTGTCAACTGCAATGTTATTACAACGTTGAACTATATTTAGCAGAGTACCTCTATGGAACAAGAAGTGAAAAAGTGATTCAGGCAACTATCAAACTGACAAATTTTTCACCAACAGAATTAAAGATTGAAAGGAAATTTTAAAGGAAAACCTAATTAAATGCATGCAGGTAAATGAAAATATAAGCCAACAATAGATTAGTTATGGTATGTCATGCTAGACTAAACTTACAGTTTTATTTGTTAAAATGATAGGATTTATAGAAAAAATAAATACTGTAAATTTGTCGGGATCTCAAAAGAACAAGGGACCTGATTCTCTGTGAGAAATTATTTGTTAGGGTGGGCAACATAAGACTTAGTAAAAGACATGCAGAGTGAAAGCAAAATTGCTAAAACAGTGTTGAAAAGGAACGTATCAGACTAAAGGAAGATTAGTAGCAGAGTTCCTCAAGGACTAGTCCAGCAACGGATCTTTAACATTTTCATTAATGAATTTGGCACAAAAATAAAACCTTGATGAAAATTGTTTATGATACAAAGTTAAGAGGCAAGTAAATGTAAAGGAGAATTGGCATATCATGCAGAAAGTATATGATGATCCTGAGGACTACAGTAATAGAAATGGGATGGGATTTAACTGAAACATAGTCCCTATGAAGAGGGACTAATAAGATTTTCCACCATTAACCAGAAATTTATCAACGGGCAGTGACTTAGAAATAGAAAAGTCTGACAGAGTAGCAGTTTCCTGTGCTATTAAAAACTGACAATATGATGGGCTTATGAAAAAGTAGATGTGATTTAGGTGTTTTATGTGGGATACCATGTGCTATTGGACAAAACACTTTTTAGAGAGTTTTGCCTACAATATCTTGTACAGTCTTGGTCACCTGTGTTAAACAAAAATGAACTGAAACTGAAAGAGTTGTAAAATAAAATGGGCAGATAATCCAGGTAATAAAGAGGCATTGCGAGGGGACTTAAAAAGTTTTTCTGCACTAAACAAACCAAAGTCCTAAGGATATAACTAGAAGAAGGAGAAAGGAATCAAAGAGAGGAGAAAAAAGCATTTAAATAAAATGGGTATATGCTGGCTAAGAACAGAAACTTTTTCCATGTTGGAAAGTTTCTTAAGCATCAATGAAGTGAGGTCCTGGAGTAGATTCCTGGGAGGAGTAATTTTCTTGAAGATCTGGCTAGTTTAAGGTAGAATGTAATATTTTATTAAAGTGATTTTCTGATATTGCTTCCTACAATCATATATTGATGACCTGCTATGTTATTTTTGTTTGTAGTTTCTTACATCTTTCAGGTTTTCCTGTTTGTAGCATTAAAAGAAAGCTTGGTCTGAAAGAAAATTTTGCCCTCTCCCCCTGTAATATTGGGGGGGTTTAGTAGTATTAGATACATATTAGCATTATTAAGAATGATTTGTGGTTTATCTCCATATTTCCCACATTCATTGCAGGCTCAAACCTGTAATCTTTGCACTGCAGTTGAACTTGGACTAGGATCAATTCCTTCTAAGTATTTTATGTGGGAATTTTTCCTTCTTTAAATTATGCCTCAGAAAGTGTTTGGAATATCTCTTAGTACTACTGCTCACCTTGCATGCACAATTAGTCAGCTCAGTACTTTCTTATTATGGTGAAGAAGAATAATGTGAAAGTTAATGGATGATTAAAGAATATTCTTAGATCTAATGACCTTGATTTAATGTGTCCTTGGGAGCTGCAATTTGCTTTATCTTGCAAGTTGTACCTCCTCTGTCAACCATATCTCCTTTCTCATGCTTATGGGGTCCATAAGACTGCTTCCTTCTATTATTCTATCAACAGAATTTGAGGGTTAATGTTAATAAAATCCTTTTAGGACCCATGCACTTTTCATATGTATAAAAGAAATTCGCTGTCGGATATCATACAAAGCTTGATATAAACTTCCTCTTTCTGCACCTCTGAAGCTCTAAAGTCAACATAGGTATCACCTCATAAGTAAGTTTGCTCATTTTAAATTCTTTGTCTCGGTTTCAGGAGAACCGCTGCTATCAGGGAGACTCATCTTACTCTATCTAGAAATGATCTCCCAGTCCTCTGTCAGAAAAGGCAGACACTGCTATGAATACTAAGACCTGTTAATGCTCCTATTAAAATTGAGGCAAGCTACCAGCAGTTTGAAAGTGTGATCAGTCAAGGTCTATGCAGAAAAAAAGACCTTGTTCTCAGAGCTATTAAAATGTCATGGTCAGGTCATCAGCTTAGTAACCTCTTGAAAATTTTTTGCTTCACTGAAATTAATAGATTTTTTTCAATTTATGTTAAACTAGGAGCTGGTTTAGGTTGGTGGTTGTTGTTATTATTATTCATTTCAAGAGTTTATTAATAATAATTGTTTTAGACATTTAGGATACTGGAAATATATATTTAACATAATTTTAATTCATAAAAGGCAATATTGTTTAACTTCCTTTATTTTTCACTGACACATTCTAAACTTTTAAATTGAGCAGCTTTTGATGAGGTATTGCTGGTTTTCTCTTGGAAAAACTTTCTCTTTCTCATAGAATTCTCTTAAGTAGTTGTGCTCTTGAACAAATCCAAAGGCCACTCTAAGAGATTTGTTTCCACTGGTCAGCAAAGCAAACTGAAGGCACAAAATATGTACAAACTTCAAGATGCGTTTCCTCAGGCATACCAGGTACTGGCTGCAGGAATTAAGATCATTTAGTGTTTTCTATCTGTGCTGGTAACCCAGATGAGCCTAAGCCTCACCCTTCTCAAATCACTCGAAAAGTCCTTTCCTAGAAGTATCTTAACTTAGAATTTGTACCTAAAACCTGCTGCTGCTTTATCAAGTAGGACTCAATCTTGTTGTGCCTTCCAGGCTCAACTCTAACTGTAGAACTACATAAAAATTGGCTGTAGAAGGGCAGAAAGCCAAAGTATTGTGTGACCCGTGCTGCTGACTTCTTATCTTTAAGACTTGTATAATGCATAGGTGAATGATGTAAAGCCTAGCTTGAGAGATGTGAATGTAAATCTACTTGATCTTAATATAATCTCCACATAGTTTCCCTCTGTTTCCTATTGTCTTCCTGTTGCTGAGTGAATTTTGTGGTTTGGGGAGCAGCATTAAGGCAATGAAATTCCAAGCCTGAAGTTTAGATGTAGCTTAGAACAGGTTGGCCCAATTAGCTTAAAAAAAAAGAGTGCTAATTCTATTATGTTTTTTTTATTATTTTATTGCTATCCTGAGCTTTACTGAAACAGAAGGTCTGAAGTAGGAAAAGTATGGTAAAGTTTGTTCCTTGCTTTCGTTCTTTTCTTAACATGATCATTTCTAATCCATTTTATTCTGAACCTTTCAACCTGACATATTTTTGTCTTGTTTTATTGATTTGGTCATGTATTTTCTGAGCTGCTGAGTTATGGCATTTAGAATGGATTATGGTTTGGCTCTAACTGGTTTACTTCATGTAACGTGTTGGATAACAGATAGACCAATTTTCAATTTGCTGTATAAGATTCAGATCACATCCTCAAAATACTTTCTCTTACATACAAAGACATGTACAGCCTCAAAGCAGAGAAACTTAAAAAAATTAATGAGATCAACATGGAAATTTTTTAAATTTCTCTTACAGCTTGATGGTAAGTAGGGATGGGTAAACTAGTATGAGTAAGAAGGAAACAGACTTTATGCAACATACAGCAGCAAAAGTGCATTTCTGAGGGGAACAGTTATTTTAAGTATACCCAAGAACTATTCTCCATCTGTTTTTATAGAAAAAACATAAAATTCTGAGTCTAGAGAAGTTAATGGAAGAAGTCCCAATCTCTTCCAAATAACAAGATTTCCTCCAGAGGGTCACAAGATCTTCATCCAGATAGGCAGACCCATGTAAACCCATTTAAGTCAGCACAGAGCACTGAGCTAAGCAGTCTGGCTCTCCATAGGCTTAGATCATAGGCACATATATCAGCTAAAATGTAGGTTAAGAACATAGTCACACTATGCTGCTTCTGTAATCAGTAAAGTAAGAAAGGGAGAGAGAGAGATGTCTTCAGAGAATATTTCATATTTTTTCCTGTAGAGTATCTATCTCTTTCCATTAACCACAGCAGAAATTGAAAGTAACTATTTTATTAATATAGGATAGGTACTTCAGTTAGGTACTTAAAGATAGAATAATCTATACTTTCTGACCACAGAAAGTTCCCATTTCATTTCATCTATGTTAGGATACTACAAAAATCTCTCTAATCAGATTTCGAAGCTTAAGTACACTTAACTTGTCCAGGAAGTAGGACCCCGTGTTACGTGACTAAAAAATCTAAATGTTTCAAAGAACCTCAGCCTGAATTTGGAAAGGCATTCAAAAATCTTTATGATCTTAATGGAGATCTGCATTCATGGATAATATCATGGAAGATACTGAACACATTGCTTCATTTTACATCAACTGGCTCAAGTTATAACAGCAACTGGGTTTTCACTTGTGTGATTTTGGTGCAACTGCTGCCTGGAATAAATGTGAAATTAGTCATGGCAGATGGCCTCTGCGTATCTCCTGGTGGGTGGATTTCTCCCTCATATAGTTTCCAGAAAAATAACTGTAGAAAAGAAGCAGGTCATAATAACCAACAGCTGTCAAGTGGGAGCAAAATAGCTGCTACACTCCATTCTGGGGTGGCTGTGCTTCAGTGGTGTCACACTGGCGAAGTTGTGCTGTATTTGTAAAGCACTGCGAGAGTCTGGAACAAAAGGCCCTAATAAATGTCAGATTTCTATATACCTAGTCATAGTAGTAAAATATTCATTGTGGGCTGGTAGTTACCGTTGCATTTCATTCTGGTCTCCTATTTTAAAAATAATGCTTCTTTATTGGGCAGGCTAACTATAACACTGGTGTTATATAAATCTAGAAAGCAGAAATGGATTATGTGAGGAGCTGGATCCCTAGTAACAGCACAGACTGGAAAAGAAAAATCGGTGATTTCTCAACAAAATGGGCAGGATTCATCTCTGGCAATCAGTATGCATTCATCATCTCAATTTAATTATGGATTTTTTTCAGAAAGGCCTTAGTCATATAAATAACTTCTCCTTTTGTGTTCAAAATACATGATTGCTCATTTCAAAGTCAAAAAGTGTCAATAATAGATGATATTGTTGGGTAATGTGTTTAGCAAAACATACTCGGACTTTGCATAGTATGTTGCTGCAGTTCAGATGTATTTGTCACAAATATTTGTTTCCAGTTTGGGTTGGGGAGAACATGCTAATTTGGATAAACTTCTACCACTGTGATTTAAACAAATCCCTAAAACAGATTACTGGTTTGGTATTTATGAATTAGTGATGCAGTTTTTGTTGGAAAGGCATCATTGGCCTTTAAATATATAAACAGATGGAAAATAGCCATAGTGATTTAAGAACTTGTCAAATGGCTTATTCAGAAGAAGTGTTTGTATGTGATCTGACATGTTAGTTGTCTTCCACCATTTCAGTACTTTCCCTAAATAGACTGTGAGAAGACAGAATAGTTTATATACTTCAATTTTTGATAAAATTAATAAAAAAAAAAAAGGCAATTTAAAGAGGACAAGTGCAAAGCAAGAAGGATTCATCAGCTGCACAGATAAGAGACAGAGAATGATGAGCTCGACAGCAGCACAGGCAGAAAGAATGTGGGTTCATCACAGAACATAAGATGGCAATTCTTCCTTTTAATTTTGATTCAGACATTGTCATGGATCTTATCATTGTGATGATGAGAGAAAAGAATGAATCAAGCCAAAACATTATTTATTACTTGATGAAAAGATGTCTAACAGAGGTCAGCAGTATCAGATAGGTCTGTCCTCCCAGAGCATGCCTAAGCCCTGGAACTCCAGGAGTGCTCTCTGCAGCTGACACCAAGACACCACAGTTGTATAAATACATTTTACTGATTCAATGAGAAATGCCTACAATTTCCCTCAAAGCTTCTGCCATTCAGATTTTCAACAGTGAAATAAAAGGAAGCATTTTGATCAGATATTACTCTCTGATGTAATTTCCCTCTTGCCTATTCTGTGGCACATTGGCTGAAAGGAGTAACAATTTTTGAGATATCATATACTATATTTGCCACATCAGGATGGCTCACCTGCATAAATGTGGGAGGTGGAAAAAATCACTGTGTGCTCAACTATAATCTCACACTTAGGGGCAGGACTAACCTAACTGACTTTAGCTGCCTAAATGTAATCTAAGCATGTATCTTAGATATAATCTAAGCAAGTAATCTAAGATAATCATCATCAATATTCCCTACAGCCAATAAGAAATAAGAAAATTTCCATAGGGCCATTCATTCTGTCTGGTTGTACAAGGAACGAAAATACTTTGTACAACATGCTAAATGCATGAGGCTTCATCCGCATGAAGAAAAAGAACACACCCCCCCATGCGAAAAGTACGAAGAATAACTATTAATATTTTTAGAATTCAATTAAACTTAACATCACAAATGTACTTGATTCAGAATTAAGTGTACGTATGTTAAGAGGAAATGATCCCCAAACGTTTGCACCGTTTCTGTCGAAACTACGGTAACGTTTCATGGTATGTCCCATGGTCCTGGTTCACTAGGTGACCATCCCAGTTGGAGATCATTACATTTCCTACACTGCAGTAGTGGGAAATCGTGGACATTGGTACCTGATCCTCACATGAAGTTTGGATGCAGCCAGTCCTCATTCAGGATGCAAGAAATCTCACAGATATGACAGTCAAGGTATAATCTCTGAAACCTAAATTTTGCTGCATATAATAGAATTAATCTGAAATCTTCAACCTTCTACCTATGCAGAAGGAAGTGGATTTTTCTTTAAAAAAATAAATTTAGAATTTTTCAAATATTTTGAAACCACAAGATACATAAAAGACAGCAAGAAAAGTTTCTAGGGACATGTTACAAGCAGAAGGGAAACAAAGAAAAGCATACATCCAACACTTTAAGAAGGAGAGAAAAATAATCAGTGGTAAACGGAAGGCTGACATATATTCTTTACTTCTTTTTTCACAAACGGTTAATAATGAACAGGTATATAAATGACAACTTCAGCGAGGAGGATAGGCATATACACCAGAATGGAACAGGGGTAGGTTAAACAATATTTAGATAAGATAGATATATTGAAGTCAGTAGGGTCTAATGAAATTCATCTTGGGATACTTAAAGAACTAGCCAAGGAAAGAGCAATTAACAATCATCTTTGAGATTTCAAAGATGACAGGGAAGATCCCAGAGGACTGGAGAAGGGCAAGCATACTACCCATCCCTATAGTGCAAGAAGGGAGGCTTTTGAAGGAGTAATGTTAGCTGGCTAGCTTTGGTCTCACTAGACGTTTTGAGGAAAAAAATTACTACACAATTAATTTACAAGCACTCAGAAGATTGTAAGGTAATTAAAAAGACAACCAATTTGGATTTGTCGGGTAAAACTCCTGCTAAAGCAGACTACCATCTTTTCCTAAAACAGCTCATCCAGCACATAAGGAGAACAGCTGTAATTTCATTTCAGGAAGTCCTTTCAATACCCTGACATTGTCATAGCATGTGATTAGGAACATATAGTTTAGGTGAGTGCATGGTAAAATGGGAATGTATTAGTAGAAAGATTGCTCTCCAACATTAGCTAACTATGCTTTACTATCTGCCTACAGGGATATTTCGACTGAGGCTCCAAAGAGCATGTCTTAGGCTGGGTTCTGGGTATTTTCTCAACTCAATATTTTAATGAAGAATGTGGGCAAGGCACAAGCAGGATTCTTGTAACTTGTGGCTTAAAACCTGAAAGAGCATGAATTTCCCTGGTACCTGGTGTCGATGAACAGAAAGAGCATCCCAGCCCTGCCTTGGAAGGTGCCCCTGCCTAGAGCCGCAGGGACCAGGCATCCCTCAGCCAGCACCTACTGCTGAGTGGGGATGGCAGACAGAATAAGCCAGACCTCGCAGCCAGGAAGTGCTTTGGGAGACTTTTTAAGAATTCTCTTTTTTTTTTGACAAGTTTGGTAGCGCTATGCTGTTGTTACTTTTGCATGATAGTAACTGGAAGGGAATTATGTTAAATGTGCCAGGGGGATTGTAATTGGACTTTGCAGTAGTGAGGTGAAGGAGTAAAGCAAAAGGAAAGGAAAAGAGCTGAGTTATTATAGAAGTAGAATTGAAATGGAGGTGATGTAGAGCTGCATATGTGATGATGAAGAGTAAACTATGTTAAGTACTTCACTGGGGCCTTTTCTGCCCAACACCAAACCTGCACTTCAGTGGAGAAGACTGCACAGCCCAAAAGAAAAAGAGCTGAATCTGCCAAAGTTGAGCTTTCTTGAATTGGTCGATGACCTGTGTAATGCAGTTACATTAATGTTCTTTGGGTAAGTTAATGGCCATTCAGGATGAGACGAAAAGGATGATACTAGGGTTTTTTGCTTAAAAAAAAAAAGTTGAGAGACAGTGCTTTCACTTTATGCTGTTTTATTAACCTGTTCTTCCTAAGGATATATTCCATTTTCATTCCTTTCCCTTTCTCTCCTCCCTATGCCCATATGCTATGAAATAACACTCTGTTCATTTTCAGTGTCCAGGTTCATTGATTATGAGTACATGAGTATCTCTTATGAGTATATATTAACTATTAATTTTTGCATATTATGTAATCTGGGTATATAATTTCACTCTCAAGCTTCCGTGTAGGAATTAGTTGTCCTATTTGCGTTTTGTTTCAGGAGAAACTGCTAGATATTTAGCCACACTCCAACTGTACCTGACAGAAGGGTGACACATGTCTCGCAGAAAAATTTGAGATGAAAAGTATTGCAAGCACTGCTGAAGACCTGCACAGAACTCAAAATGGCTTCAAAAGCATGAACACTCCATAAATCACTAAAATTATATAAAATAAAAGACAAACCTAGACTTAGGAAAGAGAAATCCACTAGCTGACACAAATGGAAGGTTACTAGCTGGGTAGCAGGTAAGGCTGGTATGGCAGGAAAGAATCTGACACTAGAGCAGATCATGAAGTGAATAGGACACAGTTAAAAAAAGGCAAGTGTTCTTCTACAGTGTAATGCCAGGATGTTGAATGTGAAATACAGATATTTCTGTTTGGTAGTGAAACAATCTGAGCTGGCATCCTGGATTCACTGGCAACTGTCTTTTAAAGAAGATGCAGAACAAATGGAAGGAATTTTGAAGTCAGCAACAAGAACGATATCTTAAAGGTTGTCCACTTTGCCAACATGGGGAAGAGTATGGAGAAAATAAAGTTAATTTGCTGCTAGGTTTTAAATCAGATGTTAAAATAAATCTTCTAAGCAAAGGTTCAATAAATGTTGTGATAGAGAAATGTTATGCAATCCCTCCTCTGGCAGTTTTAAGAATAGCTTAATCAGCACAGAGCTTTTAAAATATTCGTCTCTAGTGACTGATGATAAACTTCCCTTTTCCAGTTTTCCTTCTATATCTCTGTCAACACACATTGCTAAAACACTTCTTTAGGCAAAAATCAGGCATGAATGATCTAGGCAAAGCTAGGAAGGAATCTGGACTAAGTGATCACCTGTGGTGTTACGTTTCTCTCATTTTATTCTAGGTCACAACACAATGGTCATTAGAAAGTATGACTGCTCAGTCTTCTATGACAGCTGCAAATATTGCTTATGTTCTTTTAAATACTGGAAAAGTTAACATTTATAGTAGGTTCTGGTGAGTCTGAATAAAGATAAATCAGGCTTTTGTATAAAGCATATTTTCTTTTCCTAGGTACCTATTGGTTTTTCTTCCCCCCCAGTTCTATCATCATATTTAGCAAAAAAGTCTTCAATACTCATAATAATGATGCTTTAAATAGTCCTAAGAAGTGTAAAGTATGAAACTTCTCCAAGATAAATGGTTCCATTTCATTAAGTGAATATCTTTTACAGCATATGTAAATGTATTTTGAATATTTAACTTATCTAAAGATTTAAAGACAATTTTTTGCATTGTTCAAAAAATATTTTACAAGATCTAAACGGAAATCTAATCTTGCATCACTTGACTCAATGAGATGAGTGACTGGAGCCACTCATTAATCTCAAACTGTATTCTGGGAAACGTTTAGGTTTTATATCCAGCTCATTTTGGCACACATAGCTAGGTGTGTATCAGGTGTTCAACTTGAATTTGGCTGTCAGTTCCCTGGGGTAAGAACGGTCTTTTGTTTCCAAAGCAGTAAATGCACTGTTGACAATCCACAGAAGTCATCCACAAAACAGTCGACCTGCTGTCCACATATATTTAAAAATTACTTTCAGAGGCTATTTGACTCTTCTACATAGTTGTCCCTCACAAAGATGTAGAATTTATTGAGTTTTCTCTTGCAAATTTTCAGTTTAACATTTTTTTAAATTATAAATTAGTGATTTCTGTCCACAATACTGAATAATCCTTATGGTAATATTTCATTAGTAGTAAAGGTGAACCAGCACTTAAAGGCTTTAGAGTTTGAAATTCATAGCCAGCATTTTCTAATGTTCAAGTGCAGTTAGATAGGGTAGTGTGTATAAAATGATAGCTTAGTCAAAGGTATAGATGATTTGAAGCCACTAACCCTGAAGACATTAACAGTAGTTCTGAGGCAGTTTCTGTGCTGCACAGCTGTGTGAAAATAGCAAAGATAATAATATTTATATATAGGGAGTAAACACAGACAGCAAATGACAGGCAGTATAACTCAGTGTGTTGCATGAGGGGAAGAAACCACACTGTAAACCGTAAGAGTAATCTCAAAACATGAAATACTTCAAAACAACTGTCAGTCATTGTGCAAGAAGGCGATATGACTCTAGGGGTAGGGTTAATGTAGACTAGGGCAGGAGTTCATAAACAAACAATACTAGTCATGTATACAAGATTTTGTCTTTAACATCTTATAGTTTTCCATATTATTAGACTCATTTCAAGCAATTTGGGGTTTGTTTTCCTTTGGTTTGGTTTGGTTTTTTTGAGAACAAAGCTCTCAGGCTTTTTCTTGCAATATTACAATGTTCACCAGGGAATCAAAGCAACATTCAATTTTTATAATCCCCACATTACTTTGGCTTTTCATATGCGAGAGTATGTTGTTCAGAAATACCAGTTAACTTTCTGCACTAATATTTTTATCTTCTTTCCTGCGGTCATTTATCTTTTTTGTTTTATAAATCATCCTTGCAGAGTACTAAAACTTTTGATTTTGATAGGGATCAAAGGTGAAGCAAAGCCTACTTAATAACTTAAATTTTGAGTATTGAGTATCATACTGTATACACAGTCCCAAAGTCACAGTAATAATTAATAGCAGTGCAGAAAAATGTCACAAGTATCATTCAGTCGAGTGAATATTTCATTCATATTTTTCTAACCTACTTAAGGCTTACACAGGCACACATAGTCATAAACTCACATTCTGTCACAAGATACCTCTTTTCTGTGCTTCCTGAATGAAATTTTTTACGACACAAAGACCTTTAAGATATACTTACACTAGTTTACTACAAATCCCACTTTCTCCTCAGTTTATTGCAGATCAAGGCATTTCTCATCATCTTTGTCCCAAGAAAGTTAGGTAAAAGTAAACACAGCCATTCTGGCACAGCCGGTTTCTTCAGCTTTTTACACTGATTTAATAATAGCCTTTTCCAGATTTCCCTGAGCACCAGTTACAAAATTTTCAAGGCCTTCAGAATAATCACAACCTGCTTTTTTTCACTTGTCCCTATTTTACTCTTATGTGGACAAGATATATGGTTTTCAACCTCACTGACTAAGCTTTTACCGATCACTGTCCAGAATCTCATCGTTCATGAGGTGTTTGATCCAACATCACTGAAGTGCAAGCTTTTTATTAACTAAGAATACTGCTTTATTTATGGGATCCACTCCAGCACTTAACTGCTGCTGTCTGTAGTATTACTTTTCTGAAATTCTGATTTGTATCCATGTCTTTTAAAAGCCAGCGGAAAAACTCAGATTTCATAACATGCCCTGCTGTTAGTCTTAGCCTGGTAAGGAGACCTTACAAGCATTCAGTTGATGCAAAGCGCTGCTATTTATGACAGAAAACAATTCCCTGTTTTTCATTTAACTGTATGATGTAAGGTGCTACAACTTCTCCACAGGCATGAAAGAGCAAGAGGAGCTAATCAAGGCTCCTGTCCTTCTGTCCTCACAAAGTCAATAACAGCTGGATCAGTCCAGGAAGGAAAAAATTATAAGAAATAGTTTTGGTTTACTGTATTTTTAGGTTTTCCAAAATAAAAAAAATGCACTATGACATGATTTAAAAAAAACAGACAAACAACAAAAACACCAAACCCTGCAACTCTGAATAATTTAGAAGGGAAAAATATACTATGAACTTTATTGACATTATTCTTTAATTATTACTCAAGTAGCTTTAATTTCAAATGGAAATGTTTTAGTGGCTACAAGAGAGAGACTTGTGGACACACCAAGTGGAATCAGACATCCTTTTAACAATGTGCCTGTGAGGCCTTTGAAGACATTGCTTTGATCAACAAAGTTTTTTAGGAAGCATATTTTTGCCTTGTGTGTTTGAAAAAGGCTTACATCCTGGGTGAAAGTTGCTATGGGCTGTAGTCTAAATGATGCTTTTTGCTGAGTCCCAGCTGTTTACACTTTTTTACATTTTTGTAGTATACCTGTTTCTTTCTTCAGATTGCTTTCTGCTTATTCTGATCAGCTAAATCAACACACAAATGTCAGCCTTGTGCACTCCAGCTGGCTCAGTCCCATCAGTGTTCCATGCGAAACAAAGAAGGCCTGTCTTTAAGAAGCTACCAGTTTAATTCCAAGCAAAACTTGCTCTCATAAAATAGAAGCCACAAATACTTCTTATTCTGGTCTCATAGAAGATGAACAACCAAACCCACTTTTTTGCCGCATCCTGGGCTTGGTTTTTTTTTTTCTTTTCTCTCACCTGCAAGTAGAAAAAAATGTAGTATAACAAGGTAGACTATTTTTTCCACGTGGTTATATTTTACCGGCATTTGAAAATTCAAAACAATACAAAGTTTAGCTGATCTTTTCCATGTGACAGCTTCCATTTGACACTCTTAAGTCCGTTGCCAACTCCATTATCTTTGTGCTGTCTGCGCTTTAGTAGCCAGAAGGCAGAATTTATTACAGTATTCTATGATTCAAACAGGTAAAAATATCAGTTATCACAACTGTGAGAACAGCGTCAGCTACCCGCCTTCTTCTGCTTGGTAAACTGCATATGCAATCACTGTCATTTTGATTTCAGTTTTAGGCACCAAGCAGACACTTAAGTACTCAAATAACCAGGTAATTTCCCTTAAACAGGTGCAGAAACAAAACTGTACCCCAAACTATCTGTGGCCACAATTTTTTTCAGGCTAAAAATAAAAAGAGAGAAGAAGGTTTTAGAAAATTTGTCTGGGGCTGCATGTGCATGAATATTCAGAACCAAGGACAATGCATCCCTTATCCTTTGTCTATGATTACAGTTAATAGGCAGGTACTTCATCTATGGCAGAAATACTCTGGTACCACATATCTTTTGAATTTGAAAATAAATGCAGAGTTTTAAAAATCATGTTCAGTTTGTGAACAGTTTGCTGTCAGAAGAAAATGTTCCACTGGTTAAATTGCTTGAAATAAAGAGCTGAAGCACCTGAGTTGTTAGCATCACCAATCTTTTCAAGCTGTTTCAATTTCTTTTTCTTTTACTTTTCTGTACTTATTTGCTTTCATTTAAGAGAGACATTGTAGACATATTTGATTTCACCCTGGAATATTGAAAGGAAGTGTGTTGATTATGAAATATTTTTGCAAGTGGAAGGTTCCATGAAAACAAGTGGAATGTAAAAAGGAATGCACATCATAAACATGCATTGAAATAAACTTGTCAGGAAGATATCAGTATTTCAAATATCAAAACACAATTTTGGCTGAAGCAAGATTTCCAAGGGTGATTATGAATGTATATGCTTAGGTCTTTAACTGTTATTTTTACTCCCTTGGCACAGAAGGGAACTTTCAGGTAAGGGTATGTTGTGTGCATTGCGTGCAAAAGACCTGTGTGTTGTATGTATAAAAAGCAAGGATGTAACACCATCGTTAAAGCTATTTCAGGTGAACTTCAAATAGCAAGAATGTGAAGGGGAAGCACTAAGTGGAAACTTCAGGACATTGTAGCTTTTAAAAGATTTTTTTTAAGAAATCTAGCCTGATGTCTTCAGTGTTTTTGTTTTCCCTTGCAGATAGTATAGCATATTGGTCTAGACTCAATCCTGCTGCAGTACATTTTGGTCTGGCTATACATAGGATACATTTGTTTAGCTGTCTGTTTCCACTCCTACCCAGTAATGCAGCATATGAAAACAACAAAGCTTTTTTTCTCAAACAGAAAAAAAATATCGCTTTTATCATTTCTCTCTGAAGTGTACACACATAACAGCCATCTCAGTAGGATGGAAAAACATTGGGAACTACAATAAAGGAAAACAAAATCAGCAGTCTGCAATAGCTTATGTGACTAGATAAATTGCTTTGCTTTTGGCTTCTTTTTTTTGTTTTTGTTTTTTGTTTGCAATCATTGCTTTTCAACAAACTCTGTGTATCAATGTTTGTATGAGGTTATTTTTTCATAGATTTCAAACACTGTTATACCTGAGTGACTTGCTGCAAAACACACCAAAGTAATTGTTTGTACTTCCAGAATGCCACTTCTTTTTCGTTCCTTGTACAATTCCTTTTCAGCGCAATGATACGACAGTGTTGACCAGAGCTCTCTCCTGGTATCTTCTGAATATGAAACATCTCTGAACAAATGCTTCATCATGTACATGTACAGTGCATAATTTTCTAGCAGAACTACATCCCCAGGGAGACACTGCCTGTAGAGGCTGTTCTAACTAAATTGGATCCTCCTTGAGAGGATTTTTTATTTCACTGTTAAGCGTAATGTGAAGTCATTTCTTTTTAAGAGATGTTCTTGGAAAGGCTGCCTATCTCTCCACAGCCAGATTTGCTGCCCCGCAGACAGAGCCCGGGTGCACAGAGCCGAAGGAGGCTGCCTTGGCACCCATGGGGTGGGGGAAGGCTGGAAGACCTGCGAAGGTGCCCGACAGCCTCCCACGGGCCAGCTCGGTAAGGCGGCACTCCAGGACTACAGCACAGGCAAGTTTATGATAATCCCTTTGCCAGACACTCACACTGAAACAAAAATCCTTCTGTCGTGGTTCAACCCCAGGCAGCAACTAAGCTCCACACAGCTGCTCACTCACTTCCCCCCCAACCAGTGGGTTGGGGGAGAAAATCAGGGGGAAAAAAGTGAAACTCGTGGGTTGAGATAAGAACAGTTTAATAGGACAGAAAGGAAGAAAATAACAACAACAACAATAATACGCCAATAATAATAACAAAAGAATTGGAGTATACAAAACAAGTGATGCACAATGCAATTGCTCGCCACTTGCTGACCGATGCCCAGTCAGTTCCAGAGCAGCTATCCCTCCCAGGCAACTCCCCCCAGTTTATATACTGGGCATGACAGGACATGGTATGGAATATTCCTTTGGCCAGTTTGGGTCAGCTTCCCTGGCTGTGTCCCCTCCCAGCTTCTTGTGCCCCTCCAGCCTTCTTGCTGGCTGGGCATCAGAAGCTGAAAAATCCTTGACTTTAGACTAAACATTACTTAGCAACAACTGAAAACATCAGTGTGTTATCAACATTTTTCTCATACCAAACTCAAAAACATAGCACTATGCCAGCTACTAGGAAGACAATTAACTCTATCCCAGCTGAAACCAGGACACCCTCTCACCTTGTTAAGAAGACCTTGCAAGTTTCTCAACCTCTCAAACAGGTTTTCTACAAATATTTCTTTTGTGTCTTCATTTTGGGGCAGGTCAGCTGACTAGGTACAGCAGCTCTTGCCAGAAAATTAACTCTGCTTCTTGTCTTCATTTGATAAAACCTCCACACAAAAGCAAGTGAAGCTTTATTCAAACTCAAAAATTTAGCACATCAATGTCCAGACCAAGAGAAATCTGTGGGCATAGGACTGTTAATCATAAACTGTGTTTTATTTACTTTGAAGGTGCTGAATCATGTTTTAAAACTAGAATGCTGATTCTAAAAATACAGAATATTGTCTTTACTCAAGGTCTTTTCGTAGACACTTTTCCACGCTGCTTCTGGATGACTAAGGTAAATCCACATACACTGTTCTTGCCAGAGTGCTATCGGTACCCAGTTAAGCTATTTTTCAGTATGTTCAGGTGTGGCTCCATTATAATTACATCATTTTTGTAAGTGTGCTGCAAGAGTATATGTAATTTTTTTCCAGCTTTCCCTGCCACATATGAATATATACAAGTGGATACATATATATGTCTATACATGTTTAACATATATATTTGTTTATATGTATGTATACTTTTTTTTTCTGTGTATTTATAGCCTAATTCTGTCATCAGCTGAAGTTTTGACAGTGATCTCAAATGAATCAGAACATCATCCTTATTTTCAGCTTCTGGTGCTCCTTTTGTGCAATTCTTTCCTTTCTATAATCCCATAATGACTGGACATCCTCTGCTTTCTGTCTGTAGTTTGCTTAATCTTTGCTTGTCTGCAGTTCTGCTGTACTATATCTCAATCTACTCTTTTGTTCATGTCCTACATTTCCCTAGCCTTCTTTTTTGTCCTTGTTTTTTCTCTATTTTCATCTCCTGTCTTTAATCTTATTTTGTGTTTCCTTTGGAGATTTTCCAAATGTTACACTGACTTACCAGAAAATCCCTGCAGGATTTCAGTTTCTCACAACATCTTGGGAAACAGTGTTCATGCTGACTTCATGTCACTTGAGAATTTCTCGTTAAATAGACAAGATGTCGAAGGACTGAATGTGGAACAATTGAAGGTAATAATAGCTAATTTTAATCTGATTCTGTCAGATATTGTCTAATTGTACAGTAATGGATAAGGGAAGAATCCCTGGCATGAAATCCCTAACACCTTTTAGGTAAATGGGGAAACTCTCGCTGCAGTTAGCTCGCATATCTAAATGACTAAAACTGACATGAAGAGATCTTTTTTTTTCTTCGGGGAATTCCTTTGGAAGCTTCATCTCCCTATGTTATTTCCCACAGAAAATTCAAAAGGCTGACACTGTAACAGACAACCTTACTGACAGACTGACTGTGCGTTAGTCCATCAGGAATACAAAGAATGTCACCTTGAATTGCACGCGGAGAGTGGCCAGGTGAAAGTTCTTCACTCCTGCGATGACAACCTGTTGTGTTTCTTCAGAGCTCTAGGTTTTCCTCTCAGAGTGTTCTCGTTCACAGTGTATCAGAAGGTTGCTCCGCCAAAAATATCTAGAAAGATCTATACGTATAAGAATATATATCTATATGTACAAGAATTTAAGAGTCTAATTTTCTTTTGGACCCACCCTATGACTGGATTTACAAATACTGCTGAAAATAGGAGGAAATAGTCTGACAACAAGACAGGTAATTCAGAGATAAAGGATGCCATGCTTTTGCACGTTACCATGAAAAAAAAAAGTAATTTTCTTTATTCACCTTCCCAAAAACGTATGTTTATTTAGTGTCTTCAAATGTTCGAAATCTCAAATCAACAATTTCTTTATGTCAAAGGAGTCTCAGGAATTCTGGTGAGAAACATTTTTCTCACCTGGAAGTGAAATCTGCCAACACTTAGAATATGATCATCAAGTTGAATATTCAGAGGATTGTCTCCTCAGTTGCTAAAAAAACAAGGTAATGGGAATGGGAAATCAAAGGCACTTGTTAATTAGAAACAGTACTGTACACAAGTACCATTCTGTGGCTTGCGTGTCAAATGTGAACAGCTTACGTATATGTTGAATGAAGTTAGCCTGGCAACCAGAAGGAAGATGGGACTGCTGTCAAATTACAGAGAAGAACCTGTCTCAGATCATTTAATAAATCAAAATTCTCACAAATCTGGATAAGAATGAGAGTACACCTATAGTTTGGAATGGAAGACCTTAACAAGAAGCAGCCAAGAAGTAACGTGCTTTCTTTTCTCAGTTTGTTCTAAGCAGCAGGCAATTGTGACTTATAGCTCTCTTCATTTCTCTTTTTCTGCTCTGTAACGGTCAGGAAAGACATACTACTTTATGGTCCTGACTCTGCACTGTTCTTTTATCTTCGGAATTTGGTGATGCTGTGGAGCCATGGGACTGGATCCTACAGGTGGGAGAAAGAATGACTGATAAAGCTCACTTGCTTGAGCAAATCTCATGGGTTTCTTGTTTCAGCATATAATTTAAGTATTTCCCTTGATCTCCTGAAATGCTGAGCTAGTCTCTAGTTTGGTACCTGAAAGGGACTTTTATTCTGTAGCAATGCTAGCAAACTGCCTGGAGGGATTTTAATTTCTGCACAACATGGGAGCATTTAAAATTACACTTTTCAGAGTCTGATTCCCTTTTTCACAGGGATCATAACGAACCAGCACCTCCTGATGCAGAACACAAGTTAGTCTCCCTTCTTACATGTAGCTATTTAAAAAATTATTCTTCTTCAGTTAGTTATTACCATGTCTGAGCAACAGACTTATGAAAACTACTTTTTGCTAGATCTGTGCTAGTTCATTTGGAACTCCAGGGTGACATGGCTGTGGATCCACTGATCCCAGTGCATAAAAGAAACTTGAAATTACACTGTCTGTCTCATTGTTCTGCACATCTGCTTCAGTGAAAAAACTTCCAGAACAAACAGGAGGTCTCTGTGGCATAGATACCTGCTTGGTCCCCTTCTGTCTTACACCAATTTTTCTGGCCTGCTTTGTAAACCTGAAAACCTTGGGTGAATGTTTGAGGTTAATGTGCACTAAAATGAAATATTTAGAAGCTGTGGTAAGATCAGACAGCTTCAGGCATCCTCCCACTAACATGGAGGAAAAGTTGGACACAATTCATTTGCTGTTCTTGTGGCCAACATCCTCCCAGTTTTATTTAACTTGGTTATGCTGGAGGACCTTGTTGTGCATCTTTATACGACAATAAAGATATTCAATTAATTGAGTATTTAAACACTTCCCCGACCCTGCACAAGGGAGACTTGGCACTTCTTTATGTAAAGAGTGCCGAGTCTGCCAGGAACTGGTATTCCGATCTCACAGGGGAAAAATGTGTTATAATTTTTCTAGTTCCAAGTGAATGAATAACTGCTTCCAGAAAAAAACATTGTTAAGAAAACAGAAACCCTATAGGGAATGTGCAAGATGTCCCTCTAATCTTGTTGAGATAACAGACGCACTGTGATATATCAAGCACAGTGGGAAGACGGGTATTCAGAACACATACTGTTTGGAAGAGATTAATTTGAAGGTAAAGATGGCAATGTAGCCTTAGGAGAACCCCATGATTAACTAGAAAGTACCTTTAAATTGCTAGCATTGGGAAAACATTTCTGTGATTTTCTCCATGCTTCTTTTCTAAAATGAACAAAAAGGCTAACTCCTGCAAGTTTGTCCAACTCTCACTGAAGCCAACAGGAATTTTTCATGTTTATAAAAGAGTAAAATTCTTTCCACTGGAGAAAATTAACCCATGTTTAGTAGCATACAGAGAGTCATTTTGAATTATAGCACTTAGAAAACAGGTAAAGACTAGTAGATCTCTCTGTAACAAATGGTCAATAAGTGTCATTCATTGAGCTCCCATGATATGGTGCTTCTTGAATACCTTTTTTCTGACTTCTAAGCACTGATTTATTTCACTGACAAGTAAGGTGACAAGGAAATTTATGTGCATGTATTCTTCATTTTTAAAATATTTTTTTCTTAGCACTAACAATATAGTTAAAGTTTTCATTATAACTTCTGGTTTTGTATTCTATTAAGCTTATGAAATTAACTTTGAGTCTAAAACTTCCTAAACTGTGCTACAGTCTAGGGGTGCATTTAAAAAAAAAAAAAAAAAAGTCAGAAAATCCATTCATATTCATCTGAGTAATAGAAGAATAAAAGTGCATAACGATTAACATTTTTAAATACTAATGAGCAGCGATAACTGAAAACCAATTGAGGTGAAAAAGGGATTACACATTTGGCATACAAAAAGTTACTAGTTTTACTGAAGTGACCAGAGCTAAGTTATAGGTTTGTTCGCATATAGTCAATATGTGAGCATTTGAGGAAAAATTAACTCTATCTTAAAGCTATTAAAAGGACTGTTAAGAAGATGCTTTGAAATAGAGAGTTTCTAAAGGCTAGAGGCTATGCAAGAATAACAGCAGTTAGAGAGATGAAAATTGGAAGGGTCTTGCCACTTCTTTTGACTCTAAGCCAAGCAGACTGAAAACATCATCATTCTGATGACAGATCTGAGCATGTACTGCATTGTAAATACTTTGCCTGCATGCACACTGTGTGGATGCAAGTCAACATTAAGGCTCCAGCCTGAGATGACATTCAGAGAAGAACTGGGTGTGGGGGACTCTCAACCAGGACAAAACCTGTCCTTTTTAGGTGAGGGGCACACCATTCCTGGCACAGCCATCTTGTGGGATCAGCTGCCTTATAGATGGGAAAGCACAGTGCCCTCTGACCTTAGCCAAAGTCTTTCAGCAAATAGGGGTATGGCATCCCATAGAGTTGTATATGGGATTCATCTGAGAAATGGAGGCACCTATTGCTGGTAGTCATCTACACTGAAAGAGTTATCCTACACTCCCTTCCCAGCTAGAGAGAAATAGCCACTTTCAGGGCACAATGCCTCTCACCCTAAGGTGAATGTCTAAAAGAGGTCTGATGAATCACTCTTCAAAAATGCTCACTCCTCTCCACCAACTGTGAAAGGAGCTCGGCTTGGTTATAAAACTGCATTGTAGACCTCTAAAGTTAAGTACAATGTATTCCACCTCTGGTGTCCAATTTATTATGGCCTTTATTTATGGGAAATGGTAATATTACAGAATATTACTGAATATTACCTAAGGGATTTTTTTTTTATTACTGTACATATTTTATGTATAGTCTTAGCAGAGAACAAGTCTATCATTACTTTTAACAAAAGAACATGACAGGCCTCTTCCCATCAGCAGCAAAGAGCAAAAGCCTTTAAAAAATGCCTAGCAGATGCTAGCTAGTATATTCAAACAGGTGAGAGTCCGCTTGTAAATTTAAGCCACGGCCATAAGTTACAGTAATTTTTAGTTCTAAAAAGTAGCATAAACCCAATTTTTACATTATCCTTCATATTCATTTCCTCAGCTAGACGCATTTCAAGTTTTTGGCTTACACACAGAAGCCAAAAAAGAAACTGAGGATAAGAGCAAACAAACATATTATGCATGACTTAATTGAAAGGTCACAAAATTATTCTGAGCTCTCTTGTCTACAGAAAACTTACATTCACTAATATTTATACTTTGGCTCTTGATATCTAAGAAATTTCCTGGCAGACAGTTCTGCTTGCACAGATACAGGAATATTGTCACAGGAATCAGAACAGAAAGTTAGAATTAGTTTTCTGCATAAACTTTCTCTTCAGAAATAAAAGGTTTGGGTTTTGTTTTAAGTCTGTAGCAACAGAGGGGTTAGTGATTCAAATGCCAAAGAGAGAAAGCCTCAAGAGAAGACCTAGAATTTATTTATTTCAACATTTTAATTAATTCTCCTCAGAAAGAACAAGTCACAAAGCAAAACAGATGAGAACTCTGGCTTATTCTGCAGGAATAAAATCTCCTTTTATAAAACCAGGAATGTGTTTATTGTATTCAAAGCTTGTCTATAATAATGACCTGAATCTGAGACAACTTTCTACTACTACATCAAATGCCTTGTTAGACGTAGTGGCTGCCTCCCTGTCTTTTAAGACAAAAACAAACACTGGGAAGTTTGGAAGAAGATCCAGACCACTGAGGGGTTTCCATCCCAGCAGATGACTTTTTAGATGGCATGGTTACGGATTAGGAGTAGAATATACAATAGTCAGTTACCATACCTGGCCTACTAGGGTGTCAAATGTTTCTCTTTTACCTTTCATTTTCTATAAATCTAAATTCCATTTTTTTAAGAAGGGAATGTCAATAACCAAAATTACATTAATTTTTAAAAGAAAATTCCACCAACCTTTTTAAAAATCTTTTTCTGGTTAGCTCTAAAGTAGAGCAGAGCATTCTCTGACTTAGCAGCAGAGAATCAAGATGAGATTTTCTGACTCCCAGTGACTGTAGCAGAGTTTCCGCAGCTAAACAACATCTTTAAAAGTCTCACTGGTTTTATACCTTAAGATTACATTTCTGTTTTCTAAACAGTCTTGCTCATAAAAAAAGAAGTCAAATATTTCCTCTTTAGCTCTAATAAAAATGACATTAACTGATGAAATACACTGAAATATGTCCAGTCTCTGAATCCAAAATGTAACTCAGAATAACTGTAAATTGCTGCAGGTACTATATACAGGTTACTTCTTTAAGATATCTCCATAAACCTCTTCAGAGCTGACTAATGTTCCATTATGATATGCCCTATGAAGGAAAACTGTTCACAAATTCACACAAATTCAATACATTTTGCTTTTAAATGTTTGAACATTCATGTCCCTTTTGCAGAAAATACTCTTTCTCCATTTATTCTTAATACCTTTTGCAACTCTATTCCAGATGCACATATTTCTCAAATGTTAAGAAACACAGTTAAACTCATGGCAAAGCTTTCAATAATCCTCACTAATATAATTTCATGTACTGTGTGATGTCATGATGCTGATAAAACCTGTTTCAAGGCTTGGCCAAGACCATGACTTATGTGTCCTTCAACATTGACATCCTTTTGAACACGGATCTCACACTGTCTTGGTGGAGACAGCAGGATGCATTTATAGACGTGGCTGTGAGGTGCAGTCTGCGTGCCGTGAAATAGGGATGGGCTGGTAACATAAGGATGAGAAAACAGATTCCAAGAAATCCTTACTTTAAAGAATTGTCAAGAGCAGCTTTTGAAATTGGGGGTGAAAATGAAAGTGCTTTCTAGAAATCTATAAATTTTGTGGAAGAGTTTTTATTTTGTTTATAAAGTATCAGAGTGAGCTGGGGAAAGATATTCTGTATCTACTTCTCTTTCAGCGATGATCCACAAGACTTTTCCCAGTCTCTTATGTTCTTCAGTGCCTTTTATCATAAAATATTTTAAGGCTTTCCAAAATAAGACGATTAGGAAAAGCCCCACAGTTTGCAGCTGAAATTCGTAAATTATAGGATAGAGAGACTGATAGATTAGTAATCAGCAGAGATTCTGTTACTGTTTGAGACACAGGGAAGAGACGTGAGGAAAGTTAGAAAAAAAGTCTTTTATTAGATCTTTTATTATTACATAGGTGAAAATACAAGCAAGCTTTATGTACACAGTTCCTAAACTGGACAATTATTGATTGTTCCTACATTATCTTTAATGGCATAAACAGAAGCGTATTCATTGAAAGACTCTACTATTTGAATGTTAAAAGGACTGCTGGAATAAAATAAGCTGTTCACTACACTTGATTCATTTCTTACTAAAATGGGAAATACGGTCTTTGAATGGCTGTCTGATTTCAAAAGAGCATGCAATTATTTTAGATAATAAGAGTCCATGGAGAGAGTGTAGTAGCACAGCCTAACCAAACAGGACAATGTGTTGTTGATTTTTGACCTTCTAATGTTCCAGACTGTCAGAAATTTTCGAAGTGACCTTTTATGCTGCAATATATTTGCCATTTTGTGTCAGCCTCTGATTTTCCTGGCTATGTGAGTCGGCACAACTGCTGCTAATGTAAGCTTTTCACATGAGCAAATGATTTATGCACGTGCTTGTGCACACACGCACGCACACACAGAGTAGCAATGCTCTGCCAATATTCAGAGAATGAGATCTGTGCTGTGTTACAGATTACATCTCTCTACTCCTTCATTCAAACACTCACTATTTTTGTTTAATAAAAAGCTTTTGATGTTTGAAAAATGTTTTGCAAGGAATTGAAGAATGTTTTTCAGACAAAAAGAGAAACCATACCTCAAAGTTCAGAAAGAATAACAACTAATATTTCCCTACTAAAATTTTCTATGTACTTAGAAGAAAGGCGTTTCCAAAGTGAATAAAATCTAATGGTAAATGTAGAGTAGTCTCTAAAAATGTGTATTATTTACCTTGACTTCTTCACTATACATGTGAAAAAAAGCCTTTCAACTTCTGGCCTCTAGAGACTTTTCAATCATTAATGAATTGCTTTCAGAGGCCTATCACATCAATTCTCTGAGGCAAAAGAGGTTGGAGGGGTATGGGATAAAGAATTTAAATCAGGCCTCTGACAGATTCGCAGAGGCAATTTAAAATTGAATGGTGGGACTCTTGCTACCCCCAGCCCCTCTGATAAGAGGCCAGCTTCCCCCATCTACTCCTGGGAGAGGTATCTTATCTAATTGTGAAGCAGGTGGAAAGGAACTGCCATACAGGAGGATCAGAAGTCCCTGCAACCTCTGTAGGAGGGGCAGGCAGACAGCAGGGGTCAGTAACTTGGATTTTAATCTTCCTTCCATTTAGATTACAGAGCCAAACAAGAATCATGAGCAATATTTGCTTTTGTGGGGGTAGTTACATAGGAGAACTCCGCCGCTGTCAGAAGCCACACTGACTTCCACAGTACTAAACAAGAAATTTTATTTTCCTGGATATCAGTCAATCACATTTCAGGTAAAGTGACATTCCTGGCAATTTCACTCCTTCATTGTAAAATACATCAAATAACTAAGAGACTATTCAGAAAGCAGGCTAATAGGCCAAGACTTTCCCCAGGAAGAAGAGAATCTAAAAAAGACAGGCATATCTTATTCACCATGCTTCCTATTTATTATTTCACAGACCAAGGTGGAGCCACCTTTAGTGGGTTTTGATTCCAAATTCACAGAAGATCTTATTTTGTTACGTAAGAGGCTAGAAGCTTACTGTAACCCCTTCTCCCTGTAACCTTTTCCCCTCCACAGAGGTTTAGCAGCCTGGAACCAAGGGTTCAAAGCCCAAATTGATATGGCCCATTTCTATAACTTTGGCTTCGACTGCTGAGAAAATTGCAAAGTTGTGAGAAGTTGCTGAGAAAGATCTCTGGAGCCACACAAAATCAGAACAATACAGTTATAAAAAAATTCACATCAGAGAGAATTTTATTTTCATTACCTGTTTCAGTGTAAGTGTTGTCACTGGCATTATTCAGGAAGAAATCAGACCTTTGCAGAGGTGGATGCAAAGTAAGAAAACAGGTAAAGGCTGCATTAATTCCAGATAAATACTTCAAAGTTGTAATGAACTGCTATTCATGAATATGTTAAGTGCTACACGACTTCTCCTTACCTGCTGGGCTGCAAGCACCGGGATCCCGGTCCTTTTCTTATGCAAATATGGTCCTTCTTGGAAAACAGCAGCTGTCCCTCATGCCAGATTTAATCTCCATGGAAACTTGTTCACTGAGGAAGAAGTTTGCTGGGAAGGGGAGGAGTGGGACCGGTGCACTGCTCAGTCTTGCCCCAAGACTGAGGCCAGAACATAGGTGGGACATACAGAAGTGAAACCGCAAAGGGCTCCCAGATTCCTGAGTCCATAATGATAGCGCTCAGGGACAGAAGAGCTATTACTGAGGAGAACAAAACTGGCCCCATCCTGGATGGCAGAACTGGGAGAACACATCTCTTTAGACAGCTTAGGTGGCTGTGGCAGAAATCAGAGCAGGCAGCTAACACATAGTGAAAAAAATTAATCTGGGCTGGGAGGCTTTGCATGCCAGAAGCTGCATAGGTACAACTAAAAGGATTGGAAAAAAATAAGGCAAAAGGTCAGAATAAGTCAAGGAAGTAGTGACGTTTGATTGAAGAAATATTGAATCATCCATTAGAGAGATTGTGGATATGCTAACATACCACACTGGGCTTCCATACACTGGTCAAATCATATATGATCCCTTAGTCCTTTAAAAAGCTTTCTTTACACCTCTGAGGCATAATGAGAAGGTCTATCCAAATAGCGTTTGGTCCTGATATGAGTAAGCGTCTACAACGTTGTAGGCTGAGAGCCTGAAAGAACCTCTGTCTCACACAAGCACAAGCATTCACCAAACACAACACTAACAGTTAATCAGAAAAATTACAGAAGAAACAAGCAGTATAAATTAATTATATTCCACTAAAAAGTTGATTTTCAAAATTGTGACCAAAAACAAAAAAATCTTCCCATTTGTCAATCAGAAATTCTATGGAAAGAGAATAGCAACATGAAGGGCTTATTATATCACCACTTGTATTTCCTGAAGAGGGTTCATAGATCAAGGGTAGTGTTGGGGAGTGTGTTTATTATATGACACTGGAACTGAAGACAGAAAAAGGCATGAGTTATATACAAAACCCAGTGGATTTGATTTTAATTATGCATTATTACTAGCTGTGCTGTCAGAAGTGTTTGTGCATATGTCACTGTCCAAAGTGAAAACAAAAAGTTTCAAAGGGTAGTTTTAATATATGTCCACTACCCCAGGAAAGTCATAGGAAGACTTCAGTTATTTATTTATTTATCTATTTATTTAGTCTGTGCTTGCAGTACAGATATTTAGGTCTAGTAGGCAGTGCCATTATCTACCATTGATACGAGACCAATCAAACTGAAAATTTGTAGTTAATGTCTGCAGTTGTGTAACCCAAGACTTATTTTTCTTAAGGATGCATTGAATGAGACAGATACCTGTGGTGAGTTTCCAAATTAACAACATAGCTCAGAATGAATATAATTTTTTTGTTGTTGAATATCAGCAAAATGTGCAGTAAGCCCATCAATGTTAAGAGTGTTGCCAATTCGCTGCAAGGACTGCCACACAATCTGCAAGAAAACTTCCAAATTTACATTTGTAAAAGGAAGGAAACACCCCATTTTGCACATACACATTGATAAATACTAACCAGGAGAAACTGCATAATACCTCCTTGCAGATACTGGTTGCTGCTTTTGGATGCAGAAGAAAGAAAATGTTCCACAAACTTACATAAACCTCACCAAAGGTTCAATATTGATTTCATTACTCTTTCCAGTTTTGTTAAACACTTTTTGTCTTGAAAAAATTGCAAATGCTCAGGCCTCTATATCACTGGCAATTTGAATTCAAACAAAACCTTGCATTATAGTCTGAAATTAATCTATGCCTCATGAATTCAAGTTGGTCCTCATGCATTAATTTACCTACAAATCATTTGGACTCTGTTGCTAGAATCTTGACATATTTCACTGCAGTACATTTAATTATTTAAAGAGGCCTGTAGTTTTCATAAGCGTTGCTCCTCCATTTTGAATGACTAACAGACCTATTACTCACAGTGCAAGAAGGCTTGTCCTGCTGTGCACCTGAAAGGGCTGAGGCTGTGATACCACCTTGTTTACCAGTTCCAGCTGTTACCTGGTTGAAGAGGTTCCTGATCCATCTGCAGTCTGTCTCTCAACACCACCTCCTCCTCTCTGCTAATGGCAGAATACTTGTTAAATCTCTCCCTAATCCACTCTCATAAAAATGAATCCGGTGATATTAAAAGATTGAAATATAATATCTCACCTAATGTCAGGTTCTCTTGAATGCAAACAGCATTCTGGGACCAGTAAGCAATGAGCAGCAGCATCCAGGAAACTCATCAGCTAATGCAGTTGCTTTCATGAGAGTGTGTGTCCTCCAGCTTGGGATAAAGCCACACTTCAATCAGTAGATAGAAATAAAATCTATTAGTCTTGTGATGTTGTGGCTGCATTGATTCCTCAAATGATTTCCTTAAACTTGTATACATCTTTAAAAAAAGAATGTTTGGATATATTTGCCAGATTTAATTGATTAGGCCCAAAAGTCAGAACAAAAATTTAAACTGTCTAACCACTAAACTGCTTTAGCATCATCACAAGCAGAATAAACAAAGCCCAGATCATTTATTTGTGCACTGGGAGGCAACTGTATAGATAGTCCATGGCCTCCTGTGGTGTGTACAGCACTAGGCTGAAGAACTCAGACAGCAAAGGAATATTTGTTTCCAGGATAAAAGGTGATGATCCAAGTGCCAGAAAGCATCCTTCACTTTGAATACTGAGTATAAAATGTCCTGGGATCAATGTTTGCCTCCCATCAGCCACCAATCCATGTTATAACACTTGATCGAACGAAATTGTTAAAGACTCCTTGACAGAACTTGAGGTAGGAACAGGAAATATCCACACCATTTTTACAGCAACCTGGTGGTTAGCTACACAGTTCTTTAAGTGGATTAACATCATGCTTACTCTATAAGCTTATCACCTTGAAGCTCTCTACTGTATGGTACATCAAAGCTCAGCAAGAATCTGGCTCTGTTGACTATAACATAAGTTCTTCTAATTAGTGTCCACTTTTTAGTCTTTATAAACAAGTGGAGATTTCTCAAGAATGGCTGATTTAGAGAGACTTCTAAAGAACATAGCTCTGGCTTTTCTAAAGCCATTCTTATAGCTGGAAATTCCTAGAAACTGAAATATTTGACTTGTCATATTTTTGTACAGCAGCAGGATGTCCTCAGATATTGAATTCTTAAATGCTGGGGTAGGGGGAAGAGGGAACAAAATCTCTTGGAAATTGTCAATATCATTGTAGGCTTAATTTTCGTACCTGGCTTTTTTCTGGATTTATGCCATTTACTGAACAAGTAAGCTTGGCCAGTGAGAATATGTAAGAAAAATTTGTAGTAATCTCCAATGTCTTGAACACTGTCAGAGTTAACTTGCCTGGTTTAGCTCTAACTTTCAAAATAATTATCCTATAGTCTGGGGACACTTCAGCTCCATATTAAGGACTAACTGAAGTGAAGATGAAGAGGAAGGTACAAAGAATTCGGTATGGAAATAAGGCCTCAACTCTACCTTTTCCAGGAACTACTAAGCATATGCTAAAATAATTTGTAAAGTAGGTATATAGAGAATTCAAGCATCAGTGTGCAGTGGAACATGGTACTCAGGGGAGCAGTGAAGCCAGGAGCTGGTTAATAGCATCCTCCTCAATAAGGCAACAGAGAAAAACAGCAATGAGCAAATTGGAAAGAAAAGTGAAAGCAAGAGGATGGAACACATTTTGAGAAATTTCTCTATTGAGAATAAGAGGAGTTATGCAGTGAACCTCATTTGAACCAAAATTTCACACCACAATAGGAAAGAACAGTGATCACAAAGAACAAGGAAGTGCACGGTTTGAAATGAAAGTAAGAGAGCATGTATGAGTCCCTTGGCTACTCAGGTCCTTGTAACACTTGCACCATGTGGAGGGACCTCTAACATTTGTTCTGCACTGAGCAAAGGCAGTTAGATTAAATTGAAGATGTGGAATGTCTTTTGCAGTTCTTAATATTTTTCTGAAAGATTCCTCAAAATATTGTCAAAGAAAATTGTAATAATTGATGGTGGTTTTGCATTAAATAATTCCCCCTATCAAAAACGAGTAAAAGGTGATTGTCTCAAAAGCTCACAGAAAAATATCACTTCTGAATACAAAGTCAACCCAATCAGAATAGACAAAATTTTCACATAAACCTTAATGAATTAAAAATGTTATTCTTTTTCTTGAGTTCTAACAGTAGCTATGTTTGAAGATAACTAACCTTTAAAAAAAAAAAAGAAAAATGCATAATTTAAACCCCTTTATATAATAATGTATGATTAATGAATACAAATCTTTGAAGCAGGGAGCTAAGCCTACCTGTTTATTGCAAACTCTCCTATAGCTTTAGAGCATCACTTATTGCCCTCTGGGTGGATGACTAAAGTCACCCATTCCATGAAATGTGAGTTTTTAACTGAAATATTAATGATATGGTAGTTTAATATGGATTAATTAAAATAATGTTCTAATTGTTAATTATAATCTGAAGGCTCTTTTGGCATTGGATGTAGTATACTGCCAGAGATATGTTTTATACCTGCTTTCATGAACTTTTGTTGATGATGTATTTTATATGCAACATAGTTCTCAAACTTATTTTTATGCAGCATTTTTAATCTTTGTGATTTTGTCTTTACTTTCTGTAAATTTCTGTAAATTCTGTTCTAAAACTTTGTGGCATAGCAGCTGGATTTCCCACCCAGCTTCAGCTTCTTCTGCTTTCTAGTAAAACCATCTTGATCACCATTTCATTGGATAAAAGGATTCTCTCCACTGGACCTAAACCTCCATTCCTGGAGTTATTGTCCCCTGTATGTCTTGAATTCACATTCACTCACTTAATATGGACCAAGACTGTTATAAATTTGAGTGTAGGTTCTCAATTGGAAAAAATCAATTTCACAGAAATCTTAATTTTTTACACCAATGTCCTTTTCCCTTGCAAACCCTTTGTCTATCTTTGTTTCCATTTTCTCAGTTCTTTTTACACTTTCTTCATCATAGCAATGGCTTTATTTATATAGACTAACTAATAAAATAAATTGTAAGAGAAAAGACCTCACTATGCAAGAAAAGAATCCTAAGGTACAGGGCTTTTAACAATAGGAATTATCTTTTGACCAAAAGATGACTCATATGTGATGTTCCTAGTTTTCTTTTTTTTCTCTTAGGCCATGTTTTAACTGTCGTAAATAGAAAAAGAATTGCCTATACTTTAAAGAAATTAGTGTTTTGTGATAGAAGATGAGAAAATTGATTTTCTATTAAGTGAGAAGTCCTGATATCCTCAATCTTTCCTGAGTGAATTTCCAAAATTTCCTATGGAGAAAAAATTCCAACCTTTTTCTACTCAGAGGCAATGAAATGGCTTGAGATTTTGTTTCAGAATGTATGAATGGGACAGTATAAGATTAATCCATTTTCCTCTCTGTTAAATAATTAAGTAAATGGAAATACAGTAGTGCAACTGCAGAGAAAAAATTAGGTGTTGTTTTTTTTTATGTCCCTTGCTTAAGTTCATAAATGATAGAAATGACAGATTAAGAAAACTATTAGCAAGCAAGATCATTCATCAACCAAGAAGGGACACATTACAATTTATGTACTGTAAATACCCATGCTTGGCCAAACTGTCTTAAATGAAGACATTTTCACACAGACCTTTTCATACTGTTCCACAATTTTCTATTTTAAATTTTTTGTAACAAAAGTTTGACATATAACTAAAAGCAAGTTAGTCTTGATGAGGATTGCCATTGGAAATGCATGTCATAGACTTCAGCAAATGTTCCAGTTGCAATAAAACTACTTTAAAATTTTCCCATCTTTTCAGAAGAGTGAGAAAATATTGTGACTATTATAGTTAGCATGAAACTGATGAGCAGCTACTTCCAGTTTGATTCACCTCATCTGTGTAAAGTGATGAAAAATGTGTATAATAATAAATTTTGAAATGTGAGATGAAGCTCTCAGGCATACCAACAGATATTTTTTTTAATTTTCATGCAATAAATATAATTGTATTTTCTGTGAAGAAACGCACAGACAGGTGATAATGTGTAAGTGATTTAAGTCTGTAGACTCATTAAGTATTGTATTATAAAATTCTTTCTGTATACTGTAGCATCATCATTGCTATACATAGTGATGATATATAATTGTATCAAAACATTTCATAAGATTTTTCTGAATATTTTCTATTTTGAAAGCATTGGCCATGCAGGTTGCTAAAGCAGAGATCCAGTTAGGCATTTTCCCCCATTCCTTCAGCTTTTAAGGTATTAATTATTTTCATCTTTAAGCTATCTAAAAGCCTATATTTTAACTGGAAAAAAAATTATGCTGAATTATAAACCACTTCACAGGGCTGACAATTTGTCATGTTGTTTTCTGAAAATCAAAGCCCCAGGAGTCTCCACTGTTGATCTTTGTGCCTAGGAAACTGCCAGCTGTAGAAATACAATCGGGGGAATGGGGGGGGGAAAAAAAAAAAAAAAAAAAAAAAAAAAGAGATGCTCAGTAAGGTAAGACTATTGGATACCATCACAGACTGCGAGGCTGGGAGGGCATCTGGGCAGATCTGGTTCATCTTCTAGCCAAAGGTGAGATCAGTGCTCCATAAGCCACTTCTGACAGGAGTTAATCAAAGTTGTTCCTAAAAATTTCTGTCTCCACATTTCCTAACATTCATAATACTCCATTCCAGAAAGTTTTCCTGATGTCTGCTATAAACTTCACTTGCTATAGATGAAGCCCTTTACTTCCATAGCTGGATTTTCCCCTTCCCCACACAGCTGTTTTTTACATAGTTGAAACTGTAGTCACCAGGCTCTCCTCCCTACAGTACAACTTCAGCCTGCCTTATAGGTCAGGCCAGTGTTGGTTCTTGTTGTCTTCCCAAGGCACTCTCTGATTGTCCCTACCTGTATGTAAAAGCCTGGTGTTTCTCCTTAGTGATCTGCATTTTTTTTCCTCATAACTTCTCCAATTTCTCAAGATCACTTTGTGTTTTAATTCTCTCCTCAAGCATGTTTATAATTCTTCCCTGCTTGATGACCGCTCAGATTTAAGTAGTAATATTTTCTTCCTTTTCTTTAATATATATTTTGCTTATACCCATAATACTCTGTATCAGTTAACTGTACATTTATCTTAATTATGTATAGAATTCCAATTAATGTTTAATGCATTACCTAGAAATCAAATCAAGCATTCTCTCTGTCACAACAAAAAAGAACTCAACTGAAAAGAAATAAAGTGTATATTAGGTATTAGTGCCTAATCCAGCAAAATTTAAATGAAACTCTTTGTATGAGTAAGTACTACCTAAACAAGGAGTCTGCCAAATCAGGATTTTGGTTTTCCTATCTGACAATTCCAAATTCCTCAAAATGCCTTTATCCACATTTTAGAAGGCAGAGGCAAGATATTGCATATATTGCTTTTTTGATATATTACTTTCTCAAGATTTTTACATCTTATTTAGAATCAAACCACCCATGCATTTCAAAACACAAGAGCATACAAAGCATCAGAATGTTTCAGCTGTAACGAAGGAAAGAAAAATTATATATGTTTGTGGATTAGCATTGATTTCTAAATTAGTCAGGAGCTGGCACTGAACATGCAATACTGAGAGAACAGAATCATTCTTTATCATATATCTGCTATACATGGAAGGAATTATTTCATTCTTTCTCCTTCGCTACAGGACTAGCATGCATTGCCAGATAAGAACTCCTTGCAATATTAGCAAATTAGGACATGAATAATTGAAAGTGTTTGGATGTGACTCTGTTCACTGGGGAAATGGTATAGAACTTACTCAATTGTCTGCAGTGAAATGTAAGTATATTTCCTTCATGTGCTGCATAAATATTTGATTAACCACTGTGCAAAGCATTAGTAAAACATCTGCTCAGCATGAGACTGAAACCTGGTTGACACCAGTAAATAGAAAGAATAAACTCCGCCCAGTGCGAAACATCAAATGCAAATTTGAAAATTTCAGTCTTTGATATTCTGATCTATTGAGTTGAAAAGAATAAGAAAATAGGCATTTAAGGTGATGGAACTGAAACAAAAAGAGGTAGGCACTCACATTCACATGTTATGGTGATGCGTGAACACTGGTGTTTTGTCATCATATGGTTAATTTGGAATTCATGTTTCCTTGTCAGCTTTCTGAATCACTAGCTTACCAGCAAAAAACCCCAAACTTATTTACTTTCTGAAAAAATGTGTTCCCCACATATGAGGGAGGTATGACTTTTAATTAAAGCTCCATAGATAACTTCTCTTTGATTAGAGGTTACATAGCTTGAACCAAATCATTTGTGCAAATTGATACCCACCAGCCCTGTTTTGTTTGTAGAGGAAATGTGGGTAGTCTCTATTAAGTTATTGTTCATAAGAGCCTTTAAGAAGTAGTAATTTCATCAGTACATAGGAAAAAAAATCATCAAACATCTAGCCATTTCTAATACTGAAGTAAAAACTTCAATTTTTTGTAAAAGTTCAGAAGTGTTTGACTCCAGATTTTTCAGCTTAATTTCCAGAAATAAGAAACGCTAAGAATAGTTTCAAAAAACATGCTTCATTATTATCTGTGAAAAGAAGCGATAGTGCCAGGAACTGAAATGGAAAAAAACAGCAAAACTTTCTTAAACATTTTCATCCCAGTATTACGGACTAAAGATTCTGAGAGGTGAAGTGACTCTGGAAAATCAGGAAGGTCTGAAAAACCAAAGCAATGCTGCGAGCATATTGACATTTCCTGCTGATCATTGCTACCGGTTCAAGAGTCCTGTGGTCTCCATGGTGTTCCAGTATAAAGCTAGGAGGCCAAGTTCATATATTTGTCAAAATGGAGCTCCTGAATTTGTAGATACAGGACAACAGAGAGGAGTAATTATTCTGCTAAAAGTAGTTCTTTAAGAAATGGACAATATTCACATTAGTGCCATTAGGATTGTGACCATTAATAGATATAGTGAGATTACAGCACTACATAAGTGCCTATGGGACATCATATATTGAGACATTCCTTTTTATTGCTCTCTCCAGCTCAAATCAATCTGTAAGACTCAAATGAAAGTTTTCTTTAAATGTCTTTGCCTCGCTATATTAAACTGACAATTCAAAAAAGGCAATTTTGCCCAATACAGACTATGTTCTTTGTCATATGAATTTTCACCTCTTCATGAAACTGGCAAAGTAAAAGCTCATCACTTTTCAATATTTGTCTTTATTCTGTCATGTTGTTTTTGAGTTATATTCACTTAATTGACCTAACGGAGCATAACCCAATTAAATACAGTGTTTCATATATTTTGTTATATTGCCAAAACAAATCGAATGTATGAAACAAATTAACCCAATTGAACTACCTCATTTGTTTTAAGAAGAGGTTAAATGTTTGAATATGGCCTTCTGTTTAATTTATTACACTGAATTCTTCACTCAAGAATTAGAGTACAGTAAAAGAAGGAAAAAAAAAAATCAAAGGGTGAAAGAAGACTGAATTATCTTCACAAGTTTTTTCTCCAGTGTCTACAGAGTCCCAGGTAAGAGCTGAGAGTGAAGAATTATTGCTGAAGCATGGAAACTTTCCTTTCTGATTTTTGCTCAAAGTGAAGCTATTCAGTAGGTCTATCCCAATTGTATTTTGTGTTTATTTTTGTTCTCCCAAATGGCCCTAGTGCTTTTGTATAATGTACGATTGCAGCTGTAACTTGATGTAATATGAATAAATGATGAAATATGTGGGATGGTAAAAATTTAAAGCCCTTTATACTATTTTCAACTTAGGAAATCTCTCCTGATTTATAGTGTGATATTCTGACCCAATATTATTTATGGGATTTATCGAAGAAGAAATGGATTTCTACAGCTTCCAGCCCATGAAACCTTCATGAGAACAATGCATGATATAATGAAAGACAAAAAAAAAAAGTTTTACAAACCTCTGTTTGGCAGTCAGCAGCTAAGGACCACAGTAATAGAGCTTCTGCACCATAGCATCCTTGACTGGATGTCTTTTGGCTTCCACAAAATGTATTACCAAGTATGACATATTCAACAACTTCCAGATACACCCAGAGGTGTATCTGCACACACTTGCTCTAAGCAAGGTGAAGCAATTTCCTTTACCCTCTGAACTTCTGCTGTTATTGTGCCTGACATACTAAAATAGCTGGTCTTGCACTGTTTACTCTTGAATATCTCCATTTCTCAGCCACATCCAGTTTGCGTGGTATCTTCACATGTTCCCCCGGGAAACTGAAGAAAAGAAGTAACAAAAGAGAAGCCTAAATTCCCTGCCTAACTCACTTTATTTTAACAATTTAAAATGAATGTAAGCTTTCTTATTTCTATAAAGATCCTGAGCGCTTGTCTAATTTTCTTCTTTGGTATATTTCCTTGTAATATCAAACAAGAGACACTTTCAAAAAGAAACTAAGATAAACAGAGTATTAAAAAGCTTGTGTCTAGAATAAAAAACAGTTTTAACTACTGCAAAATGAAAAATAAAATAGAAACAATGCAAATACAATTTTTTTAAAACAAGATAAATATGAAATGGAAACAAAACTATATTAAGATAAAGTTATTTTAAAAACATTATTTTGAAGAAATTAAAATGAGGCTGTAGTGTTTTTAAATCCAGTCATGTCACAATCTATTTTGAAAGGGTTTTTTAAATCAACATTAAATGTTCCAATTTTCTATGAAAAACATTTAGATTTTATCCCCCAAAGTACATTTTAAATACCTCTCCTATAAGATAGTTCAAAAATTCTACTTTTTATTAAAAAATGGAGTGAAAAAAATACTCTAACATTTTTAGTTGAAGAAAAATTCTGAATTTGCTCTAGCTTACCTGGTATAAAAATCCATGTGGTCCTTTTGGTAGTATTTTGGCTGCATAATTTAATTCACTGGTTTATTCGATCACTTTTATACTCTCGTTTTTATTTCTAGTTGTTCCTTTTATTTTGGTTTCTCTCGGTGCATTACTTTGTGTCTTCCCTTCCACACATTTCAAATCTCCCCGACAAGCCTTCTTCCCTTCCTGTCCAATGGCATCACCATACTAAAAATAAAGGTTCCCAATGTGACAAATTTAGGTTCCATATCAGAGAATAAAACTGCCAGTGGCCTATAAGCACCAATGCTGCATGTGTCTGGGAAATGTAAATGGCAGGTGAAGGATGCTGCAAGCAAAACTGTGATGCTTATGGGCACCGAGTTCCTGAACAGTTAGACCGAGCGCGTGTGGCTTGCCTGGTAGCAGGTAAGCATTGCTGGAAAATTGCCTGAGCCTTTTTGTGGATTTGCCTGCCTGCATCAGCCTTCCCTCCCCAGGTTCTCCCTGCTTCTATGGTTGAGGCTTTCTGGTCCGCTGCTCCCCAGGCTCTCGCTTCCCTCCTTTTATCTCCAGCCATCATCTATTGCAGTCTACCTAAGACTGTGTAAGGCACCCAGCAGGGTTTCTGTAATTGCTCTCCTTAGAAAGAACCTCTTTCCTCTTTGTTCTTAGCCTTTGAAACTCTCATTTCACTAATTTCCATTCCTAGCACCTCAGCTGGTCTTGCTGTAACTTTCCCACCTGTTCACACATCATTCACCATCCTCTTTAATTTCACCTCATTTGTCACCTTACCTTACCTATATGCCAGGGTTGCAGCTGACCTGAGTGCATAATATTTCTGCCCTCCTTTGCTACTTGTTCTTCTGATCTACATTCTAATAATAATAATGTAACAAACTTTACAGATGTATTGGAAAACACATAAACAAATAAGCAACATTCACTCTACCTCAGATAGAGGCTCCTCAACAGATAAAAGAATAAATCCTATCCTTATGAAACCACCTAAAGAAGCCATATTTAATATTATGTTTTACAATTACAGGTCTTCTATAATATTTACAGAAGCAGGTTAAAAATCAACCCAACAACCCGCGATTAGAGTATAGCAAGTACAGCACTTGTAAAAGTATTAGCAGAAAGTGGAACATTGTACACATGCTCAAAACATAGCTCAAAGCCAGTATTTTTTGTACGTGCACTATAAAAAGTACTGTATCTAATGATTCAATCCTCTGCTGTGCGGAGTGCCTCCTGGAGGGTGCCAAGTACCTGCAACTCCTAAGTCTTTCTGTCTCTCTCCAGAAGCATTGGAAAATTGAGCTATAAAGCAGTAAGGTACTTCTTTATAAAATAATGCTTTCCATCTGACTTGAAGAGAAATCTTTCAAAGGAGGAATGAAAGCTACTGCTGAGACATTCTTGACAGAAAAGCAAGTTGATTCAAGTGGCCAGTTCTTATGTTTTTGTGATAACAATTCATCAAATCTTGGTAATCAAAAATGATGGAAAAGGAAATAAAAGGGAAAAATACATGGCAGCTAAATGGAGCTTTGAACTAACCCCATACTTTGTGAAGTTTGACAAGATGTTGAAGTTTGATATTTTATAGCTCTTGAAAAAGACATCTTTATATACTGAAAGCCATTGTTTCCATAATGTTGATTTTGCAGAAGAACATTTCATTTCTTGGTTTTCAGATAACATTTTATGGTGATCTATTACTTCCAATTTCATCTTTTATGACATGTTATGTCACCTTCCAAATTTCATACTAGAAATGGTTGAACAGGAAATAACATGGAGAACTTCACACAAAGATCTTCAGGTATGTAAAGGACTGGGCTCTTTGGCATGGTGCAGGCACTTGCCAGCCAGCTCCTGGCAGCCCCTACACAGGCATGCCAAGCTTCAATCTCCAAAGCATTGGAAAGAAAGGCCTGGTTCAAGAGGAAAACTGTACTAACATCCACCACCACCTCAATTCTGTGTGTAGGATATGGGAATTGAGGAGAAAGGGGGTTAGCAGGCAGAATGTATCCCTTAGGATAGGCCAATGTGCCTCAAATCCTGAGTACCATAGCTCCCTTTTAGGGCATTGTATATATACACAGTACTTCGCAGATATCAAAATTCTAGCCTCAAAGCCTTACTCCTGGAAGTTGAGGCATTTATTTTTTCTTCTTACATGCCATCTCCACCCAAGCACTTGTAAACCAGAGAGCAGAAAAGGAGGAACATATCATTAAGAAACATGAAAAAAAATGCCAAAACCCCAAAACAAAAATTTCCCTGTATGCTTTGGAATCTATCAAATTGTAAATGGCAGGTATTTGCTGCAGACATCTACTTTTTAGAAGTATGGAAAGTGAAAGTTCAACCACTTCATACAGCCTGATTTGTTCTTGGATAATTTCCTTTGCTGGATCTAGCTCTGCTTGACTTCTGGCAACTCTTACCTTATTTGAATACTTTGATCTTTAAAACATTACTTTCTTTGTTGAACAGAATATTTTTCCCATTCTTTTTTGGTGTATTGCTTAATCCTAACACCATTTTAACATGAGTAATCACCAGAATACTTCTCTGTGATTTCCATTACCTTCCCACCCAGATCTGGGTGTAGGTTCCAGATACTATTGTATCTTCAACTTCATAGGTATTTGGAAAGTTAAGATAGCTCATGATTTCCCACTATTCCCAGGAATATTTGGTTTAAATAATATTAAAAAGATTTTTGTCTATACTAAATGCATCACGTATAACAAGTCTGTTACAGACCAGCAATTTTGAAGTAGAACATACAAAATTCTTGTCCAGTGTGATTTTTAACATAATCAGTTTCTTCTTATCCAGGATATGACTTATGTCTCTAGCATAATCCAAAGTGGAGATCATACTATAAGATTATTTTAATGAAGGATATGATCCAAGGCAGAAGATACAATACAAAGAGAGAATTCACAGTTAGGTAAAATTATACTCCAACTATGAGAAAAAAAAAAAAGTTTTGACCTTTGACAGGCATCTAATTATGCATAAATATAACATCTACAGGAAAATTTTTTCTGTTTTCCTTAGAAATATTAATCCTTGTCCTTCTCTTATAGAGATCAGCAAAACTTTGCTGAGTATGACACCCCACTTGTAAGCACTCTCTTTTCCCAGAGCTCCTTCTAGCCAACATGCTATATTCTGTATCAAACTTCAGTCATTTGTCTAGACTCAGCTTTCTTGTATATATCTTTTCTAAATGGTCACCAGAAGGTACTTTTTTAGTCCCAACAGGAGCCTGAACATCCTGAGAAACTAGTGATATGGTAAGCAGAAATCCCGAGCTAACGAGAATTTGTGTGAAAAAGATGGCTCACATTTTAACAAACCTTTATTTAAAACATACATAGTTGTCAGGATTTAAACCCAGCCAGCAACAAAGCACCACACAGCCACTTGCTCACTTCTCCCCCACCTGGCCCTGGTGGGATGGGTAGGAGAAAATATAAAGAAACATTTGTGGGTCAGGACAAGGAGGAATCACTCACCAATTATGGTCATGGGCAAAACAGACTCAACTTGGGGAAAAAACAAAATCAATTTAATTTACTACCAAACAAATCAAAACAGGATAATGAGAAGTAAAGCCAAACCTTAGAACACCTTCCCCCCACCCCTCCCTTCCTCCTGGCTCGGCTCAACTCCACTCCCGGTTTCTCTTCCTCCTCCCACCCAGCAGTAGAGGGGAACAGGGAACAGGGGATGGGGTCAGTTCCTCAACCGTTGTCTCTGCCTCTCCTTCCTCCTCAGGGAGAGGACTCCTCACTCTTCCCCTGCTCCAGCGTGGGGCCCCTCCCACGGGACACAGTCCTCCATGAACTTCTCCAACGTGGGTCCTTCCCACGGGCTGCAGTTCTTCACGAACTGCTCCAGCGTGGGTCCCTTCCACGGGCTGCAGTCCTTCAGTCACAGGCTGCTCCAGCGTGGGCTTTCCCATGGAGTCCCAGCCATCTTGGGGGCATCCCCCTGCTTCGGTGTGGGCTCCTCTCTCCCCGGGCTGCAGGTGGGCATCTGCTCCCCTCTATGGGCTGGGGGGGGACAGCCTGCCATCTCACCACAGGCATCCCCTCCACCAGCACACCTCCTCCCCTCCTTCCTCACTGACCTCAGTATCTGTAGAGCTGTTCCTCTCACATTCCAACCCCCTACTCAGTACTGGTTCCCCTTAAATCTGTTCTCCCCCAGGTGTTACCACTGTCACTGATGGGCTTGGCCTGTGCCAGAGGTGGGTCCGGCTTGGAGCCAGGAAGCTTCTGGCAGCTTCTCACAGGAGCCGGCCCTGCAGCCCCCCCCCTGCTACCAAAACCCTGCCACACAAACCCAAAACAATAGTTTGGGATAAGGAGAAGAGTATGATGCTGAATGTTTTTCATCTGCACAGAGGAGAAGGGACAAGGGGATGCCTTATGTCCTGGTTTCAGCTGGGATAGAGTTAATTGTCTTCCTAGTAGCTGGTACAGTGCTATGGTTTTGAGTTTGGTATGAGAAGAATGTTGATAACACACTGATGTTTTCAGTTGTTGCTAAGTAATGTTTAGTCTAAAGTCAAGGATTTTTCAGCTTCTGATGCCCAGCCAGCAAGAAGGCTAGAGGAGCACAAGAAGCTGGGAGGGGACACAGCCAGGGCAGCTGACCCAAACTGGCCCGAGGGGTATTCCATACCATGTGACATCACGCCCAGTATATAAACTGGGGGGAGTGGAGGCAGGGGATTGCTGCTCAGGGACTAACTGGGTGTCGATTGGTGGGTGGTGAGCAATTGCATTGTGCATCACTTGTATATTCCAATCCTTTTATTATTACTATTGTAATTTTATTAGTGTTATCATTATCACTATTAGTTTCTTCTTTTCTGTTTTATTAAACCATTCTTATCTCAACCCATGAGTTTTACTTCTTTTCCTGATTCTCTCCCCCATCCCACTGGGTGGGGGGGAAGTGAGTGAGCAGCTGTGTGGGGCTCAGTTGCTGGCTGGGGTTAAACCACAACACCTTAGCACCTTACACAAGATTTCACACTATAGTTCCATAATTGGGGAATAAAAATTTTCACATTTCATGTTTTCACTGAATGAAATACAGGTCTGTATTTCACACAGGAGTGAATGTGGGCATTAGTTTAAATGAAAGCTTCTTATTGGCATACTCCATGTGCAACTAGCTTCTTAGAAAGTACACATTGGAGATTTAGTACTTTAAGCTTCTCGATCTTTAGTTCATAAGGAATCAAAATTAAATAATAGGTCACTTAAGAGTCACAGGAACAACTTATAATAAAAGACTTTTATTATATTATTGGCTAAGATAATTTCATCTTTCAAAAATCAGAAAATATACCACCCACAGCTGCTTTCTCCAGCAGCACTTTGGGAATGTTTAGCTTGATAAATTATATCACACCTCTTATTAGGGTTGAAAATAGCAAAACCATTATCATATAATAACAAGGTAGCTTTGAAGATAAATCATTCCTAATGATTTTCCAATATATGTCACTTCTGTGTTTCTAATAGAGAAAAATAACACACTAATATATGTGCTAGGTTTTTGTTTTGCATTTGTAATTAGCATGATAAAGTAGTATGTAATATACCATGACTGTCTAAGGACTTATAGATCAAAAAGTATTCTAGAGGTAATTATTGAGTGCTGGCAACTACTGACTGAATAAGTAATTTATAATCCAATGACTTTGCGGAACTTATGTCTAAAAAAGAAGAGAATATGAACTAAACATAGCACATACTACTAAAGATCATGGTTTGAGAGTTCTGTTTCTCGTGTAACCAAAGGCAGGTCTTGTGTTTCTCTGCACTCAAACAAAACTTTGGATTATAAAAAGAGAAATTTTAATAAGGGACTTGAAAGTAATACAGCTGAAACACAAAAGGATGAAGCAATCATCACAAGCCAAAATATACTTATAGGAGTCGCCTCTGTAGAAGGAATGACTAGGATCGTTCAGTCTAGGATGAAGGTGATGGAAAGAAGGTGTGACAGAGATCAATAAAATCACTGTCCCTTTCATTTCTGGCCCAGGGGCTTTCTGAGTCACACGTCACAGAAGGCTCAGAGAAAATTCTGGGGGGAAAAATCACTCTTTGCCATCTGATCTTCTCTGACCATTTCCTGCTGGCCACTGTCAGTGATTGGAGGTTGGGGTTGACCATCTGCCCCAAATGTGCACTCTTCTACAGATGCTTATTTAAAGACATACAAGCATCAGTATATTGTGTATTAAAAATCACAGCATGAATATAACCTCTAAGTTATGAATCTCAGCTGTGGAGGAATAACATGGCAAGAGAGGCAGTGTATCATATAACTCTAATCCTGCATCTGTAGTGAATTTTTCATTAAATTATTTTTACTCTTATCCTCAGGTCCCTCTTAACATTTTATCTACAAAACCCTTTATAAACAATACTTCTATTAATTTAAAAATGTCTAGATTTCCTCTGATGAATTCTGAAGAATAAATATGTAACATTATTTACTACAAATCCATCATTAATTATGTCCTATTCATACCCATCTCCCTCATGGTGACTGGATGAAATAAAGTACTGGGTATATCATGAAGACAATCCATCCCAAAATAATCTACTCATACCAGCAAGAACAGACGGGTGTAAAGAGTTATTACTGGTGACACACAGCTTTGTGTGAAATTAACTGACAAGATTAGTATTGCTCATAATGACTAGAGCTGCTCCTGGATTGCTTGCTCATCACCATCTGCCAGGCTGAGGGTGACCAAGGAAAAGCAAAAAGGTAAGAAATTTAGTTTAGCTTTTCTTATAAGTTTAGTTATAGGTACATATAATACACATATGTATTGCCTCATGTAGGCAACAAAACCGAGAAATCACCACTGATCATCATTTGTGAAACTTCCCTTCCCAAATCAAACAGTATTTTTTTTTTTCTGACATCTTTTCTTCTTAATTGGTTCAAGAAAGATGATTCCTGGGATCGTGAAAGACTCTCTAATGCACTGTGTCACCAGTTCCAAACTATCAGGGAAAATATATGTGAACAACTGATATTACAGTAATATTATCAGACCTCCTTCCTTCCCGAGTGTGTTTAAGATTTTTTTAAAAAATTAATTAATGAAGTGGCACAATGTAGAGTATGTAGAGAAATCCCTTTCTTATGCCAAAATCTGTTTTGAAAAGAGACAGAAAAAGTGGCGTGTTGTCTTATATCTGACAATACTATATCATCTGGAAGAATGTTTTGCAAATGGAGTTAAAAAATAAGAGTAATTTGTTTCCACAGCAGGCAGACATACTTCTTATTCAGAGCTTTAGAATTCCTGGTAAGCGGGTGTTGTACAAAAAGAAGAAAATAGAAGCAATCACAGAAAAGCTAGCTTGAAATGTATGCAGTTTTCTTTTTCAATCATTTGTGTTTAAAGTCAAACTCCATGAAGTGCTTCGGTCTTGAAGTCAGAATGACTTGTGGGGCAGTGAGGGTAAAATAAATATGAGAATAATGTGCTCCTAGAAATGACTGTATAATAGATTTCACTGTTAAGAAGTTTGTCTCAATATTCAGACAAAATTTTCTTATCCTTAGTTTCATCCTGTTACTCCTATTAAGAGTTCAACTTCTATAAGGACAGATTATATTGCTGGTAATAAAATTATTCATCCCTGTAAAAATATATTCCCAATATTTTTCTTCAGGAAGCAATATTGGATGGTCAAATATTGTTTTAAGATGAAAATTATTAGTCATTTTGTGGGTCATTATTAGTCATTAGTTTGTGGGTATGAAAGTTGGCATCTTTTTTCTGAACAAGAATTTTATATTTCTTTTTAAGAGGTTCATTTTCAATTACATCAGTCACCTTTGACAGCATTTTATAATGAATTGTATTTTTAGCGGAGAAAGAAAAAGTGTGAAAATATTAGAAAGAAATAATTGAATGAGTCCATGTTATTAATAAATTATTAATCAGAAGCTGATGAAGTGGCTTTCTGATATAAATCTCCACAACAGTGCTTTCGTTGAGTAAAGAGCAACTCTGCCTCTTATTTTACTTTAGGTCTATAAATCTGGCGATGTTGTCCCTATAGTTAGCATAAATCTCCTCTAATGAAGATGGTGAAGTGTCAGGTAACAAGCTTATTTTGCTTCAATGGTCACCTACTAGTCATTTTCCTTATTAGCTATTGCTAGTATTCATGGTGGTGCAAGACATCAACTCTGAAGGCAGTTAAGATGAATGTCCTTCATCTGGTCAAGACATTTTCCATCAGCTCAGGTTAAGGCTTATTTGCAAAGCTGAGGAAAAAAAGGTGCAGCTTTCTGGGACAGCGGAAACCTAGAGCAGAGCTCCCATGCCCATCTCCAGCCCCTGACAACCACCTCCTCTTGGAACATAGGTCTACCCCATTCCTAACTTCGAATTTGAAGCAAAGGGTTTGTTTTCTATTTCTAGTATTCTCATTGCCAGTATGCCCTTGACTAATGCAGACATGCTTCATTTTGCGTTTTTTTTTTTTTGTTTAGAACAAACTGAATATCACTTGCTTTTTGTGAGACTGAGAGACTACTCTAAATTTATGCATCCTACCATCTTGGAAATGTTTTCACATTATACTGCAATAAAGCATTAACTACTGAGTCACTTCAAAAAGGAAAATCTGACTGCAACTTCTATTTCCAAAGTTTAGCCCATTTCCTACATGGTCATATTATATTATGCCATAGTTGTTTATAGATTACTTAATGTCTGCAGAGCCCACGAGTATGAGGAAAAATCTCTAGCTATTACTGTAACAGTGTTATCATTGCAGGGCTTTTTTGCTGGCAAAGGTAGAACATTCTGTAACACCACTGAATAAATTCTGCTATATCATAGTAGCAGGTGTCTTTTGTTAATTATCTATACGAGTTGGCATTTTGCTCCTTTGCCTCATAGCTGATCATTAAATATTGTGAGATTTAATGCATTTGGTTGCACAATACTTATACATTGGAGAAATTCTGCTTGTCCTTTTTATAGAACACCTTAGGATGGTAGCATTTTATAGAAAATAAAAGTACTAGATGATAAAGTTAAGTACTATAACTTCAGGCATTTAAATTCCTAATTGTATCCCCAAACCTCATGCTAAGGCTTAAGGTAACTAAAGTCCATTGGGATATAAATTTCCAACATTTAATTTCCTTAGGTGCCTAGAGACCCTCTGATCACATCTAAAACTGTTTCAGACCTGTCTACCTTGAGTACTTTCGCAAGACAAGTATGCTAAGCACTTATCTACAGAGCTTAAGCAAAACATTCACCAAGAACACTGCAGATTAGGTCACATAGAGAGCAAAATTAAACAACTGATGATAGTGCCTGGAAAGTCTTTCAGCTAACGAGTAAACAGACAGTGTTTTCAGGATACTGATGATCTTGTTCTTTTCCATTCTCCATCTGTGGAGCCTTAGACTTGATTTTTAATTGAGAAACCCCAAATACTAAGTACTTGTAGCTGCTAGTAACTGGTAATAAGTTGGGTGCTCCTATTTTTCTTTTTCTATTGAAGTTCTTCCACTTACACAGAGTAATTAAATATTGACTCAGCCAAAGACCATAAGAAACTGATTATATAACTGAGCAGTTCACACGCAGAGGTGGAGGGAAACATAGCTTTCCCTTTCCAACATAAATTAGCAAAATATTAGTGGAAGAAGGAACTGGAATCCTGAGTCTTTCCTTGAGGATGAGTGCTCTAATATGAGCGATAAAATCAATCTCTTTGGAAGTTACTTATTTTCTTATGCAAAGTGGAACAATATCAAGAGGACAGATTGAGGGTCCCTCAGCTCACCTTCCTGGTGGAGCCTAATGATTAAAACACTCTTTTGGGTGATATGGCTTCCAATCTGCTTGGAGGGATGAAACATTTAGCACAGGTCTCCCTGGACTGAAAGGAATGACATTAGGTATTTAATTACAAATTTGTGTTTAGACCTAGAGTCTTGAAGGTGGGCTGCTACTTAAGCTGTAGGGAAGTGAAAGATTTATTCCCCTGTCCTTGGCATTGTAAATGATCCGTTAGCCAGTATGCTCCGTTTTGTGAACTTAACATGGGGCTATGAATCTCTTCTTCCTTCTCTTTGTAGCTAATCAGTTCAAAATCAAATCTGATTTTTAGACTTGGTCATAAAAGATTTACCCAAGTTCATAGAGCCATTAAAAGATCAGAATACTCATGGTCCACTCTGATGACTCTTAGGTTACTGTCCTTATGTCAAGGGTATGTTTCTTTTTGCCCTCTCCAAGAAAGAGGATGAAGTAACACAGATATGACAGTCTAGGTAGAAAACTTCTAGAAATTTAAGGAAAAAAGGTTGAGTTCATGATCCATTAGTATTTGATTTTGAATAATACAAAGCAATTTTACTCTAACACAGCATGTGTTAATATATTTTCAGCAGTATGAAACTGAAATCCACTTAAAATTATCTTTACTGGTGCAGAATAAGCGAGTGAGGAAAAGAGAGAATGTAGTGCCAATGTTTTCTCAAACAGCATAATAGTCAATTTATAGTATGACTGAGTTCTTTCATTTAGAAAGGAAACTACTGTCTCTCATAAATAAATTGTTAGGAAACCTCTCTTTTATTTCCTACTTATCTCTTATAGGTTTGACAAGATGATAGGCTGTTTCCTTTGGGTAGCCAGGCATAATGCAAGGCATCTTTTAATTTGTCTTTTATATACAAACTAATTTCCTTCTGTCTAAAAACTATCTCTTTAGATTGCCTAGGACACAAATCTACAGCCACTGAAGAAGTGTGCTTCATTGGTCTGAAGAGTCATGGAATTTAAGACAAAGGTTTTTAAGTTATGTTTCCTTGCTTTCCTTAATTAATTCTGGACTTCAAAAATATCCTGACAAGACTGGGCTAAATATACCTATTATTGTAAAATAACCAGTCCTGGGTTGCCTAGTCTGAGATTGGAAATTATATTGAATCATTAGGTACAATAGTTCCTTTTATCAGAGAACTTAATGATCATGAAGTTACAGAAATTTATAGATAGGTTTATTGCAAATAGCAAGCTGGGGATGGAGAAAAAAGCAAGGAACAGCTATTTTCAAAGTATTCTTGTCCCTTGCCTTTACTTCCCCCTGCCCGTCCCATCTACAAGCCCATTTTTTCCCCAACTACAAGCACATTGCACAACATAAAGTTTATATGTCAGCAATGAACTTTGGGAAAGTACAAAACTCTTGGATAGCCCAAACAGGACTTTTAAAGTATTTTATCTGTGTTGCTTTATACCACATTATTTTTAAAAAGTTATCCAAATGTCTTTTTTTTTTAAACAAACAATGACTTTGATAGGATTTGTGTCTAAATAATATGGAATCCTCCTCTACAGAAGAAATATTCTGGAGGCTGAAGATACTTTTCTTTTTGGCTGAGCTTGTTGGTTTCCTTTAATTTTGGATTTAAACGTATTAATGCAAAGTACATTAGAGCTGCTGTACTTCAAGATTAGGCAGACACTAAAATTAGCTGAAAGTCTCCTTTGAGGCAAAGGTAAACACTAATCAAAAATATTTTTAAATAGTCTTAATAGTAATGGTACATATTTTTAAGATTGACTGCTTCATGGCTCAAATAACAAAGGAGTAAGAGGCTGACAAAGGTAAAAAATCAAAGATATATGGAAATGGGAGTATGACCATCAGTAATATGGGAGCATGATGAAGACCAGGACCGATAAATGTTATTGAACCTATGAACTCAACAAATCAATATTATTTGAAATACGAAGAATATAGCTCAAAGAAGAAGCTGCACTATACCTAGATCTTGTGATCTTGCCCTATACAATTTTCTATTGTGTATTCTATTGTAATTCAGAACATTCTTCTTTGGTCAGCTTCTGGACCTCTGAGTCTGCACTGAAATTATGTGCTGGTGTAAGGGAGATGAGATATTGGATGAGGGCAAGTATTTGGGGGAAATGAAATATGGTACCTGTACCAATTCTAATCAGAATCAGTTTGACTACCTTGCTTCAGGTAAGGTTTTTTGCCTGCTTGCTTTCTTGAATCTTGTTTTATTCCCTTTAGCTAGTGTTAAATTTGTTTCAGAAAAGGAGGAAGAAAGAAATGTTGCCAAATATTGTCATGGTATATTTCTCTCAAAATTCAGAATTTTTGTTATATTGGTATTTTGAAATATAATGATGGCCCAAATTAGCATATATTTGTATACTCTCCTAAATATTTGAAATTTATCTCTAAATATTTTTTAAAAGAAGTCATTCAGATCAACAGAAATATTTGGTTTCAAATTAAAAATTTTCATTAATGACATATTAAATATAAAGAGGAATAGTTGTTTTGAAGAAAAAAAATTATTGAAGAACAGAATTTGTTCCTCAGTAGAATTTCAATGGAGTTCTCATATTCCTATGTAATGTTTTGATTTTTATGAACTTCTTCCAGATATTTGGCCTGAAGCATTTATAGTAAGTCTTTAAATATTTAGTGTCTTTTTCAAGCCCCCGTTCTTCAAATATTGTAATCAGATGCAAAATTGAGATATGGAAGAGAGAAACTTCAAATTCTTACTGTTGTGAAATGAATTTTAGTAGTGTGATCAAATTTCACACTGAAGGACAAAAATCCAGAAGACAAATACAACAGTCTCGTTAATGATCTAGATCTTTTTAGGCTTTGTCTGTTTTTAAATAATCGCATTTTTTGTGGGCCAGCTTTTTATGGGGTCAGAAAAAATGCACAAGACAACTGTTTGCAAGCAGTAGCAGGGTATACTGAGCAACTGCTCCATCTACAAGCAGAGAGACTCTCTCACAGCAAGCTTGGTGGGAAGACACGAGTGGAGGTTTAGCTGGAAGAAAGGAGCAAAAATGTCTCCTGTTGAGTTCACTGAGTGAGGCGTGGTGTGTGAAAGGTGTCCTTGTTAACCTTATCTGCAGAGCCCTCACTTTGGGAAGCTGCAAGGGGAAAGGTGAGTTGTGAAAATGTTTAAGGTCATTTGAGTTTGGACCTGCCTGAGGTAAAGAAGCTGGAATTTTGTGAGTTATGGCACTGCAGGAGGTGTGTTTGGACGTTGTAGTTTATATCCATGACGAATTTCTTATACAAGAATCCTTAAAGTTGCCTTGAACTTGAAATGAAGATTCTTTTAGAGTTTTATATGTTGAATTTGAAAATAAGTCAGTCTGAAATGAAATAAATATCCAATATTACAGGTCTGCTACATTCAAAACAAATTATTGACAATGAAACTGAACCTGAATGGTGACTAATTCAACTGATCTGTTTTCTAGATGTATCAGCTAAATGTAACTATTATACTTTAAAATTACTTAAAATTATTTTCTTCCCCTGACAATGCTATTTACATCTGTATTTATTATCTATAACAACAACTTAAAACTTGCAGTTACATTATTTTTTCTTTTATACATGAAGAAATAGCAAGCAGCAAAAAAAAATCTGAGTATAAAAAGCATTTTAAAACACTTCACAGAATGACAGTGTGAGGTACTTACAGGATCAGCTAAATCTGCAGGGGGTAAATTGTCCTTGAAAGACACAAAGGCAGCTTAAAGGGGAATTTATAATCTCTCTCTTGGGTTTGACAATATTAATTTGTCTCAACTATTTTAGAAGTGCCCTGGCCACAGTGACACTTTCCTAGGTGCATTCTAATAAGGTGATACTGTCTCATTAAATGAGATGGCATTCAGCAGAGAACAAGACAACAACTCAAAAGCAATTGTCATGGAATATAAGGTGATCTGATATTAATAAATGACAGTTGCATGTAGTTTATGAGATCAGAATAATTATTCTGTAAACAAACCACAACACATTGTGTGTAGAGGCAATGCCATATTTCAAAATGATATATAGAACTGTACAGCATTGTTTTCTCAGCTAGGCTAGTGTTTTTCCACTATCTATGAACTGCTGAGAGGTCATGTCAGTCATCGAATTTCCAGTGTTGTGGGTGTTACAGAGTCATTCTTACCTGTAGGCAAATATTACCAGGCTGGCTATTGTCATATTCTTAGAAGCAATCATTTTAGGAAGCATTGCCATTGTTTTCAAAAGGTGTATATCACTTAAACAGATCTTGGCAGCAAGCAGATTTAACTCTTTCTTGGGGATGCTGGAGGAGAATGATTCGTAGATAGGTTGAGGGTTTGAGATATTAAGCAGGAAGAAGATCAAGAAAGTGCAGTTTATTATCTCTGCACATGGTAGAAAGAAACAAAAGCAACCACCAGCCACACTTTGCATCAAAGTGAAGGGAGGGCTGAGTAGAATAATTTGATGAAAGTTATCTTTGCCCAGCAGCAAGGAAAGTAGCTGCCACATACTGAGAAGAACATTTTTTTCTTTTGTTGGCTGCCGTAATGCCAGTGTACAAATCTTCATTTATTAAGGCTTTCTCAAGGCCATTTCTACAGGGTCATTTCAGTCCTAGGATAACTGACACCATTTGATTCCACAGAAAATCATTCATTAGAAAATGTCCAAGCTGCTGGGTACATAGATAATCCACATATTTCTTTTAGGAACCCAACAGTGCTTTCATTGGACTGGCTCAAGACCAATATCTTTCTGGGAAGATTTTTGTATTTATTATGCCACTTTTACTCTAGCATAAAATTGCCAAGTTCAGTGGCAGTAATTCTGACTTAGAGTGTGGTACTGCAAGGAAGAGGAGAATTACTCCCAGCTGGATGAAAGAAGTTTTAGAACAATATTTGAGACAGTAAGGATTTAAAATATTTTAAACTACTAAGGTAATTCAGGGACAAGACTTTTTTTCTGATTTTCTACATTAGATCCTGTTGCCCATGGACAGGTGCTAAAAAGCCCATGAAGTCCTTTATGTATCACTGAACTGGACCTGTCCTCTGCAAGAGCTGCAAAGCGTCCTGTGTGCTAGATTACTGACTCCCATCATCCCAGGTACAGAAAGCTTTGCATACACTGTGCTTGTAAGATGCCAAACACATATAAATTATGGTAATGATATATTTCAGTCCACTGTGACCCAAGATATTGAGACTCTTATTTTACTGGGAAAAGTTGACAATGGCCAATGATAGTGAATGACAGTAGACTGACTAGAACAGTATTAGAATTGATCTACCAATGTGAAGGTAGTTCATTCTATTTCAGGTACAGGTTTGGGGTAGCAGCAGTTCATGCAGGGAATAAAAGAATTTGTATCTCCTGTATAGTTGCAGGAAGTTCAGGACACCTGCAGCAGGCAGAGATACAGATATGGAGTTCACAGACATGTCCTTACCTCACTTGAAAGGAACAAACCAGGATCAACTACCATTTTGGTCTCGTCTCTTCCCCAGTCACTTCTTTTCAAATGCTCCTACTTGAAAACTGCCGGTGATCTGAATTATGGCAGTATAGTCTGTGAAGAATGAATTTCTTTTAGGAAATCAAAATCACTTTGGCACTTCTGGGTCAAAAGCCAAGTCTTATTTCCATTGGAAAAGTTATCAGAAGTTCACATACTGCTTGCAGTATCAGTGCTATCAGTGTCAGAGACCTCTCACCAACAAGCCAGATTCACTCTGCACTAACCTGAAATTCCAAACAATTTCAGTCTTTGTGGTATAAACACAATTTATTTCTGTATAAGGTATGAACAAGTTATTAATTTTAAGGGAAAGCATGATCTTTATAAAGTACTATGCCATAGTAACTCCTATTTTAGCATTAGTAGTTGTGATTGAATTAAACCCCTCCTTTCAAGACACATTTTGTTTTGATTTCCAGTTTTTTTTCTAACAGAGATTGCTTTATATACTTTCAGAAAGTTGTTCCTTCTTTACAGTCTGAACATGCCTTTTATCTTGATAGGATGTTGTTACGGATGCACGACTAACCAACTTCAACAGGTGTTAAAACTCAGATTTATTCTTCAGCAAAAGTTAGTTAGAGGTCCGATAACGTTCTATAAAATCACAGGCTCAATGATGTAAAGAGAATTAATACTACACGGCTGACTTAAGAATTCCCAAGATTTAAAGTGATGGCTCAAAACGCACGTATCACTCACCTAAAAGCTGAGGGCTCTCTCCCTCGAGGAGTTACCTCGGGCGGTGCCCCGGCCCGAGGGGGAGTCCCCGACTGCAGACCCGCTGCTCCGAGGAGGACTGCCAATGTGTCCTCCGGCGGGACCCCGTTTATACCCCTGTCGAATCTGACCTGTGGTCATTTAATTCTATTGGCCAGGAGGGTCACCTCGGTGTACCTGGCGCATCTCGATTGGCCAGTTCAAGTTTCAACCTGCAACCTCCAGGGTTTCCTTCCCCTTCTCCCTTCCTGGAGAAGTTTTGTTTCCTGCTGGCAGGATGGGGGGGGCGGGATGTACTGCCACAGATGTATCCATGATGAGCACTGAGGGAGCTGGCCGATGTCATTGCTAGGCCACTCAATTACCTTTGAAAGTTCAAAGGAGTCGAATGGGAGTCGAAGGAGGTTCCTGAGGACTCAAAGACTTCTATCTTCAAGAAGGGCAAGAAAGAAGATTGATGGAACTACAGGCTGGTCAGCCTCACCTTGATCCCTTGGGATGTGATGGGGTAAATAATCCTGGAAGCCATTTCCAGACCTATTAAGAAGGTGTGGTCATCAAGTCACCAAATAGGTGACTGTGAGTAGTCAGCATGGACTGACTGGGAAGGCAAGTCAGGCCTGACCAACCTGATAGGTCAGTCACTGCTGGTGTACCCCAGGGGCTCATACTGGGGCAGGTACTGTTTAATCTCTTCATTAATGACCTGGACCATGGGACAGACTGCACTCTCAGCAAGTGTGATGATACAGACTTAGGAGGAGCGGCTGATAGACCGGATGGTTATGCTGCCTTTCAGAGGGACTTCAACAGGCTGGAGAGATGGGCTGACAGGAATCTGATGAAGGTCAACAAAGCAAAAGGCCAAGTCCTGCACCTGAGTAGGAATAGCCTTGTGCATCAGTACACACAGTAGAGGCCAATCAGCTGGAAAGCAGCTTTACAGAAAAGAACCTGGGAGTCCTTGTGGATAACAAGCTGGTCAGAAGCCAGCAACGTGCCCTCATGGAAAAGAAGGCCTCCTGGGCTGCATTAGGAAGGGTGTCACCAGCAGGCTGAGGGAGGTGACCCTCCCCTCTACTCAGCACCAGTAAGACATATCTGCAGTGATGGCTCCAACTCTGGGGAAACCAGTACAAGAGTCATGGACATACTGGAACAAGTTCAGTGACAATTAGGGGCTTGGAGCATCTGCCATACAAAGTGCAGCTGAGAGACCTTGCGTTGTTCAATCTGGAGAAGCGAATGCTAGGGGAGATCTTATCCATGTCTATAAATACCTGGTGGGGGACTAAAGAAGATGGAGACAGACTGCTCTTGGTGGTGCCCGCTGAAGCAACAGGCACAAACTTAAACAGAGGAAATATCACTTAAACATCAGAAAAAAACTTTTTTTTTTTTTTTTTTTTTTTATGGTGTTGGTGGTCAAACACTGGCACAAGTTGCCCGGAGAGGTTGTGGAGTCTCCAGCCTTGGAGATATTAAAAATCCCACTGGACACCACCCTTAGCAACCTGCTCTAGCTGGCCCTGCTGTGAGCAGGGGAGTTGGACTAGATGATCTCCAGAGGGGCCTTCCAGCCTCAGCAATTCTATGATTCTGTGGTTCAGTCACTTTTAACAGCCATTGTTATAGCCTTGTCTACTAAATTGTACTTGGGCTTTAAGTTTCTACTTTTCAAATTCTACTTTTATATGATAAAGCCATCCTTATTCTTTTTCAAGGGAAGCCTGACTAAAGTTGTTATTTTCCGTATAAATAGCAAAGTGTAACCTCACTGCCCAGTAATGCAAGTATAAGTTCTGTTGCTGTTTGTAAGCAATAGGAATATTTTAACAAGAATAAGGAAAACATTTGAAAATGAAAAATATGAACAACAAATTTCATTTTTTTCTGTTTCTAAATTTATCTCAGCTAATTCTTATTTAAATAAGCTAGAGTCATATTTGTTATAGAATGGAAACAAAAGCGAATATTTGTTGTGGTTGAAAAAATTATATATTTTGCCACCAGTATGTGATGCTGGAACTGACAGGCAAATAGCAACCAGTGAGACTCCATTCTTACATAACAAACATGACATTGCCATTGATTTTTCAAATTGATTTTTGTGAATTGCAAAATTGATTTTTGCAAATAGAAAAAAATAAGCTAAATACAAAATGCCTTGCCCATTGATATGGCTAGAAATGACTAGTAGCAGGGTAAAAAAAGAAGAGAAATAATGATCTGGAAGAGAAACTGCATTTCTTTTCTCTAAAGAGCCTGTTGCCACAGGCTACCTCTTGTCCAGCCATTTCTGGCTTCAGTTATCAAGAGCTTTTAGCTCTGGAACATCAAAATCTCCAGAATGTGCATTTTCCACTTGTTCCTAGTAGGTACACACATAATACAGGTCTTTAAAAATATGCTTATATGTGACCATGGGTTACCTTTGTTTGATGCTTTTCAGACTGTCTTTACTTGTTTTTCCAGTATGTCTGGGTGAGAGGATGCAAACCAGCTATAAACCATCAGCTGGAAGCAGATGTGTTTGTGGCCACACTAAGTCAGACACAATAACACAGTAATGCAACTACATGGCTTCTGATTCAAGACCTGTCAACTGAGGTCCTGCATAACTGCATATCTGACACATACCTGGCCATCTAGGTACATCTTTCTGCAAAAGACCAGGTAGATCTACTGCTCCCTAGGCACGTACAGGCAGTAAAGGACAAATGAGCGATGTGATATAGCATACAATTGCTGCACAGCAGCAAAATGTCTAGGGAAACAAGACTTGATTGTGTTTGCAAAATCCAGTGAACTGTAATACAGCCAGAAGTACTCACGTGGAAACACCAAAGAGCTGCTGCAAAATAGCACCATTTATTTTTGAATCTTTCAGATTGTGCCCACCTGCGATATAGCTAGGATGGGAGACGAAACTGGTTTATTTATGTCAAGCAGATCTCTTACCACACCTTGTGGATAGCAACAGGTGAGAGAGGGCAGAGTCTTTGGTCCTGGAGAGGATGGCTGCATTGTAAGTCAGTTAAGGAAAGAGTTTCTGCCGATGCATGTTCCCTGTGAGCATGAGTACCTGAGGAAAACGAGCAGATCAGATTAAAGCTGGCAGCTATAGGAAAGGAGCTCATGCATGAAGTGATAAGCCATCCCCTTTCCCACCACAAAAAAACACAGTAAGTGAGTTGAGAAAAGTAAATTTAGACAACTAAATCACTACGTAACCCTTCCCCAAAGCGTATGGCTTGGCTCAAGTCACAGTGAGACTATTGCTCCTAGGAAAGCACGGTTACAACCAATGGCCAGGCTGTTCAGAAAGCATGGAAACGACGGTGCTACAGACACACACTTTTCAAAATTAAGGGGCAAGCACTGATTAAAAGATCTCTACAGAAAGGTAGTAATTAAACGAGCAAATTAATCATTCAGAAAAGTCGACATTTAAATGCAAAGGTTTTTATCTTTTTATGTGCTTTTTTTCAGTTTATTCAAATATCAGTGCCTTGGTGGTTTGGAGAATTTTTAAATGACCCACACAGTCTGTAAATGTCAGATTAGTACGTTTATGCCACAGGTGATTGTTGTGATTCAAGCTGAAATACATCTCTCCGGAAACTCCAGAAACCCTCCAGCTCTAACTCTCTTATTGTTACTAGCCTATTACCCAAAATAGTTTTACCACTATTCTGGGAGCACAAAGAAATAGAAAACAATATGCATGTTTTATTTGATAAGTAAGTTGTCATAAACTATAGAACAACTGTGAGCACCATGATAAATCAGTAGATAATGGGTTTCTGTATTTATTAACATGATAAAATAGACTAACATATTTGGCTCTAAATGGCCACCTAATTTCGTGAAACTGAATACAACTGCCCTGTACATAATATCACAACTGAACAGTGATAAACATGCCTAATTCACAAATTCTCTGTGAATGTTGGGGATGACAGAACCCCAAATGCTTCAGATGTCTGTTTCCAGAGCTAGAAGCCAAACCTGGTTTTAAAAACTCCCATAGCTCTAAGTCTTGAATTTGCATGTTTATTGCCCTGAGTTAATCTGGGAACCCATCTGAATTTTCTGCTAATGAGTAAGAGGACTATATTTTGGCTGTTTGGGGGCAGCAAGGAGCATTAACATTTCTTACTTCTCTTGAACTTTCTGCCCTTCTGGAAAAGAAGTGAGAGACACTACTGAGGCGTGACCATTCAATCCCAGCATATGTTAGCTTCAATTTGACCCCTGCTGGCTGATCAAGAATGGCAGAGAACTTCTGCCTCCACAAATAACTAACTATACATTACAGAGTCAGAAATATGTTTGCAGTCAGGGACCGTTATATTTTAGAAAGAGAGTCATGCAAGCATTAACAGCGGTGCATGCACTTTCAGTGCACACCCGTCTCTCAGGCTTCCTCTATTCCCTTTCCCTCAATTGCTCAAACATCCCTTGACTAGAATTCATTTTTAGTTGGAATGAGAAGAACTTGGAAAAAGTGAAGGACAGATAGCAGGCCAGAGGCAGGATGCCCAGAAACAGAGTCAAAATATTACAGGGTATTTCATCACTGGTGAGAACACTTTATTATTAAAGAAAGTATATGTAAATACTGGATTGATTTTCTGACAGTACAGAACAGACCTGGCTTTGGCCTCATTAAAAAAGAGAAAAATATCTTAAATACGACTGTGGAACAATTGATGCTTGTTATCTGACAGCACAAAAAGCAGTTAAAAGAATGCCTGTGAAACTGAGCGTCATCATTAGGTACAATGATGAGATATATATGTTTAGACAAGCCTCTCACAAACCACTGGTTTTTGGAAAGTATTTTCTGTCTATCAGTGATGCCAGAGTAAAGCATTCTGCTCATGCTTTCTTCTATTTCAGTCCACAGGAAGTGTTTCCATTTGAAGCAAGGTGAGTATATTTTTTGAAGACTCTGAATCATTTGGCCAGCATGTAGGTACTAGATTGGTTGAGAAATTAAAAAAAAACAAACCTTGAAAGAACATCGAGGTATAATAAGGAATGTTCTTGAGGTGTTATATAATGGAAATAAATGTTCCAAAAAAAGAAGAATGTTTGTTTAAGCTCGCCACTCATCAGCATTAACCAACAGATACAACAAAATGGTATTTAACACTGTCCATTCATTCTCTGTGTGCAAGGAATGACCCCATCTGAGGTAACTACCTGTAGTCACTGCCTCTTTAACAGAGGTCATTATATAAAGAGAGACTACGGCTGTAACAGCATGAGTTGCACAGGGAGAAAAGAATACTGGCATAAGAAAATAACAGGAGATAGCCATGCCCTCAGATGAAGGATCCATCTGTTCTATTTTCCTGCCTCTGACAGTGCCCTACTTCTGACAGTGAACACCTGGAAAAGAGGTTAAAGAAAGGATAAGCGTACAGTGACACAGCATTTGATACAGCGACAGTGGTCACAGAAGTGCTGGAAAGCCGGCCAGATAAGGAAGGCTGAAATACATTAGATGGCACTTAGGCATGGCTATCTCATATTTATGCAGCACTAGCATCCTCAAAATCCTCATTTACCTTTTCCTTAACCCCGTAGGCATACAGCCCTACTCTTCAGTGGTTCTAGTGACCAGTTATAGATGTAAAACCAATAAGACTGTATCAAGAATACAGTTTCCAGAAACACCTACCACATGTGTCCCATTGGGGCACTGCTCTGTCATGAGGAGGCATGGGCCATTTAGGATTTAAATGCTACAGGCAGTGCTAACAGCTTAGTCTTATGACAGTGAAATTATACTCCATTAAACCGATCTGCATTTTCCTGAAAGCAGAGTAAACAGGATTTCAAACCAGATACTGTAAACTTGCATACTTTCCCAGTGTATGGATGTTATTACTTTATTTTCTCTGTAATTCATTTCTTGAAAAAAAAAGTAAAGAAGAAATGTTCCTACTAGGTTATTTTGAGGTATTTTTTTCCTGTGAATGCGTGATTTTATTTGGTCTCATCTTTATTGCCATAACTGAGTTCACCAGAACACACTGAACTGATACTTCCTTAAATGAGACTGTCTGCATCATTAGCAGTAATATCTTAAACTGAGACACCCTAAGCTGCGTGGGTCCTTAACTAAATGTCTTGCCACAAGAGGCTTTCATTAGTATTCTATATTTCAAAAGCTCTTAATGAGGCCTCTTCAGTAGAAGGTGTCCTTAAAATTGTATCCTTGACAAACATCTTCTTAATGTTAATTACATTAGGAGAGAGAGCAGAAAAATGAAAAGAAATGTCTAAAATGGCAAGGATGAATATTATGTACTAAGCATGTTCCAAATCATGTAAAACAATTAACGTTTACTGAGCATTTACGACCAACATTCCGTCTTCAGCCTAGTCATTAAAGACACCGTTTCCGATGAAAAAGAGTGCAGTGTTTCAGCCCAGCAGATCCAGTAGTACTATTGAAACGTAGGCATGAAGTTTCTACCTTAGATGTATTTGAACGCTAAATGACTTCTTCCATTGCATGAGTTAGAAAAGTGTCATTTCTTTCATGCATCAGAAGACCTGCTTTCCAGATAATTTGGCTTAAGAATTTAAACAGAGCTACTAAGAATGGAAAAGTTTATTATAGTCAACAAAACAGGTTTTATGGAGGAAAAGAGTTAAGTATTAAAATTAGTTGAATTTTACAGTGTTTGTGCTTTGCATTTTACTGTCTAGTTTGTAATACCCTATTCAACACACAAGAGAAGCATTTAAACTTAAGGGACCGAAGCAAGAGTATAAACCAGAACTGCAACACAAGTCTAAAATGTCCTTTGACAGACTAGAAGGAAAATATTATGGTTTGAACAGAATATACAGAAATGTAAAATGCATGAACACCATAATAAATGGCTGGAAAGGGAATATATGAATTAGATTCCTCTGAAGATGATGCATTTACAGTGTCATTACTGAGCTTAGCTGCTTAAATTGGCACTGAGGTGATGCCTGGATGTGTAATTCATTTTGTGGTTTTAGGCACCTCAATTTAAGTTTACCATGCATGAAGATAAAATTTTATCTTTCTCTGCCAATAAAGTTCATCTGGAATGAATCCTTGACTGACAGTAGGCAGCATTCTATCTCCAGTCTCTTTAAAGTATTATTCTAGGAAACAGCAACTTTGATTCCATCCAGAACACTTGATAAATCCCTACTAGTGGCTACTATGCAGGATAAATTAACCAATGCCTCATTTACCCATATTTATTCTTACCCTTCTATGAAGTTTTAGGACAGATAACTTCCTGATCTGGAGACAAAAATACTGCCTTGTACAAATGTAGTGAGTACAGACATTCAGTAAGCAGGCTTTTACTTTATGTTCGAAGTTGCTCTAAAGGAGGACTGGCAATGTTCAATGTGAGATCAGGCACAGGAATGAGGTTAATACGGCACTCCAATAATTTTTCTTTAGCTTCAGAATCCTCTTTCAGAAAGAGTGACCACTTTTTGTATGCTTTGAGACTGGAAACCCGGGCTTAACATTGGGTTGGGACTAGATTTATTGCTAAGTAACAAGCAAATAAAATGAGCTATGGAAGAGGTGATTATAATAAATGAAAGGAAAGATAAACCTATGGTGATTCATGCAAGCCAAAAGGTTTTTCTAGAGCTGTTTCAAACAGCTCACCAGTGCTCTAAATAATACTGCTTTTTTCTGATGAGAGAAAAAAAGCAAAAGAGAAGGCAGTAATAATAGCTTTATTTCACTTTCATTACCATTATTTTGCAAGGGGTGTTCCTGTCACTTCCATAATATGCCTCAGTAATTCAGTGGAGAAGAAAAAAATATACTAGGAATTTTTATGCAATCACCAAATAATGAAGGTGACCCAATTTTTATTCAAGGAAAAACCGTACTAACACCATCAAAAAAATGAAAACCAAAGCATGTTAGTTATCCAGTTCCTTTTGCAGGACTGTGTGAATTTCTCAGAAACAAAAAAGTGTTATTTTTGCATATTTTCTTGCTGAGATTCCCTCTTTTCCCAAAGTTTGTGGTCTTGTAAAGCCTCTTACAATTATTGCAAGAGGACACATATGTTTACACATGTATAAACATGTTTGTTTATGCCTGACTATGCCTAAAGCATAAATATTTCTTTTTAAGTAATACACCAGGAAAAGAGAGGAATAAGCAATAAAAATAGCTTGGATTTTAATGTAATTGTGTTCTTATTTCTGTGATATCAATATGCATATATTTTCAGTTTGCAGTTGGCAATTGCAAGGATGTAAAAGCTATCTGAAAACCAGCGGGAAGCAGAACTATGAAAAGAAGAATAGGGCAATGGTAAATAACATGATTCATTCTGTAACACAGTATATGCTGACAATTCAACTTTATGTATATATTTTAAGATGGTTTCTGTGGTATAAACAATTATCCCGGATGGATTTAGAAATCTATTAATTGCGAAATACTTCAAGAAAATCTAGTAGTATGAAGATGTTGGAGCAGATTATACTACTTGTGGGTGGAATGTGCTTGACAGTTTTAAAAAGGATAAGGCATTACGAACACTTGACAGAAGTTTTGATGCTGTTTTCAGCTAGCAGTAACAGAGATGAGGAGAAGGATATGCGGTATTTGGTGTTTTGTGAGCATTTTAGGCCTGCAGCATCATCCAGCCCCAGAGTACTCTGGTCTTTGACAATTTTGATGTCACAATTTCTTTCCAGTTGAAGGAAAAGCCCACCCAAAAGTGACCAGATAAAGGTATTGGCAAGATACACCCATACCTAGGGCTCCTGGTATATTATAGTATATTAAAAGCTCAAGCCTTTAGTTTAAAAGAAAAATTATGGCTTTCCAGATTTTGAAATAAAGTATGAAAATTCAACCCAACTGTATCTTGTGCAGCACAATCTGTCTGATTTTGCAGACAGTATAATTACTGCTGAGAGGTAGCAGCAGCACCGGCTGTTTCTCATATGTGCCACTGCAAAGGTTCAAAGCTTTGAGAGGCTCCTCCGTGTCAAAGTAGGAACACGTGCCTGACTATGGAAGAGTGTCTGAAAGAGAACAGTGCTGCAGATCCACTTGGCTTTATTTAAGTAATAGTTTTAAGTACACAGAGGCCTTGCTGGCATTCCTGTCTCTTTGAGGAGCGCTTACCTAAAATAGGGAAGAGAAGACATTTATTCTGTTATTCTCCACCTCTCAGCAAAGGGTGAGAGGGGGATGTAGCTACCACATGTCCAAGCTGAGAGCGTGAGCCTCAGAGGAAACCCACACAGTGCCATGTTTATGGTCAAAGACTGAACTAGCCCTCCTCTGTCCTGAATCCTTTACGAAAGAAACTCTGGAGACATTCACAGAACAAAAAAATGTTTGCAAAAGAGAAGCTGATGGGTCAGGTGTCCCTAACCCCTCTATTCCCTACTGCCTCTCTGCTGTCCCTCAACACCACCTATTCAATAGCATTTACCCTCACACAATGATTTAAACGATCAGATTGTTGCCTTTTGCTTTGTTTCTTATAGATGAAGTGGCAATGGACAGAGTTCCAGTGTAAAAGTCCATTGATTTTACAGTAACGAAGATTGTTAAAGTCATTCAAACACTGCATTCATAACCACGGTACTCAAGAGAGTTACATTCAATTCTGCAAGACACGGCTAATGAAGACAGTGTATTCTGGGAGTCAACACAAGTGCTCGTTTACTTTTCAAGGTTCAGAGTTGTGAACAGACAGAGACACCAGTAAAGGGTCACTATCTGAAAACTGCCTACAGTTTTGGGTGAGTTTTGCTGAAGTTCAGTCCATAAGGAAGAGCCAAAGTGCAAGTTCTGAACTGTAGGAGAATTTGGCAGTACAACTGGGTCAGACCAATTGATAGCACAGCAGCTGTGTAAGAAGTCTCTTACTATCAGCATATGAATCAAGAAAGCCATTTAATCTACCAAGCACTTTATATAACAACTTGAAAGCCTTCAAAAAAAATTGTAAATCTTTCTTTTTCTTTAAAGACTGCCAAGCCTGCCTCTTTGCTGCTGAAGCAAATGTAGGCTGAGCAGTTAAAGTTTGGGGTTTTTTTTTATGATATCTGGAAAAGGATCTGGAAATAAAAATGCAATGTTTTCTTTGGGATAGATTTAAGTATTTCAGGTATAAATTAAAGAAATGAAAATTTTTTACCAGACATAAGACAAAGATGGCTGGAAAGCCATTTCAGGGACTCTGAATGCTAGGTTTCATTTTCTAGTTTCATAGTTGACGTTCTAAGAGAAACACAAGCCTGTGTAATGCTCATATCCATGACAGTGTACAAACGAGCCCTAATTTATATACAGAAAGCTGAACAGAATGCATACTAAGCCTTTCATTAGCTTTTCTGTTCCTTTATGGCCATGAGAGTTCAGTTCTCTAAAGACATACTGTCTAGTTTCTTAGGAGATGGAGCTAAGGGATAGGATCCATTTGTCTTAACACAGATGGCTACACCCACTGGGTACATGCGGAACATCTACAAGCAGCTGACAGCTAGGACCTGGGCTTAGGGAGTTCTGCACCTCTGGTGTGGTAGCTGTAAGACACCACCACCTGAAGTTATATTATATACATATGTTTAAAACATTGACACCCTGCCCCTTGACACCCTGCCCCTTGACCAACATTGACATGTAGGCAGGATGCTGCCCACATCATCCAAAACGAGGTGTAGGGCACGCTACTGCCAGGTAAGGTATGATTCTCTCACATCACACTACTACTGGTGGAGCCAGGGTGGCACAACTCTTACCTGCATTCAAAAGGCATTTGTGCAATTGGCTGTGGCTGCCAGATGACCTGGACCTTAAGTGTCCCTGACAGTCCAGGCATCACTTACGATCCTGTATTTGCTATCAGTGATCAGGTGAGTCACCCTGTGGGTGCATTGTTGCTCATCTTACTACCTTAATAAAGTTTGACTTATAATGTGTTGTCAGACTACATTACCATTCAAACCACATCACCCTGCCTATGGTATTGCTCGTGAACCCACACACAACCTCAATATGATGAATGTTCCTCTGGTATGACCAAACAAGAAGCTAAGGCTCGATCCTACTGTGCAACAGTCAAGAGGGGTTGAGAATTTTCATGTAAGAGGAATTTGAGTACAACCAACCTCTCTCACTGTCTAAAGACTGCAGGAATTCTGACCAGCTCTGCAGGGTCAAGCACCCACGCTACAATCCTCAGAACAGGATCTTTACATCCTTCAGCCTGCTACCTTAACTTTACTCCCTACTATTTAATGTTACAGGGAGATTTTTTTTAAAAAAGCTTTTCATATGCACCTTTACAAAATCTTAGCTGGCTATTGCCCCATTCATGGGCTGTGCCATTCATTGATTTATAATGAGAAAACAGGAATTACCCTTTGAATTACTTCCGACAGAACACTCCTTCCTCTGACTACAAAAGAAATTTAAGAAAACTAACCAGTAAATTAATTCTTAAAAATCAGCCAAATCTGGAACCATACCGGCCTAGAAATTTTCCCACCATAAATATCATAAGACCCCAGAACTATTAACTTCCTGGAGTTTACTTTAGATGTAACAGTAAGTTACTTGACCAAAACCTTTCGTCTGGTTCAGAAACACACACAGTGTCTTTTTGTCCCTGCTTTCTAAATTCATGTATGCCCCCATGCCTCAAGCCACATTTAGCAATAGCATATAGTCAGGTTTGAAGCCTCTGTGAGTTTCCAGCCAATCTGAAGCAGAAAGTGCTCCAAAATTCATGGGATATTAATCTCGTAAGATGACATTGCAATATTAAAGTTTCTTAGCTTTTTTTTTCCTAGGCTCCTGAGAACTGAAGTGTTACAGTATGAACTTACAGAGTACTAAAACGTCACAGCTGTAACTGGATTTTATTAAGAAGTTTTATATTTGCAAAATGAGCAATTCTTGTAAGTGCCATATTTTCATGTGACTAACCTACAGGTTATCTGTCAAAAAAAATTTAATTCGGCAGTATTGAAGGTTATACATATGGATGGGTAATACAAGGCAAATTTTATTGAACAGAGCATTTTCCCTAACATAAAGCAGAGTTCATTCCTCTCTCCTTCCCTGGCACAGAGCAGAGTCCCTTGCCCCTCTGCAGCACAAGTGAAGCTAATGGCAATGGACACGTTTTCACTCAGTGTGGGTATTTGAGAATATGGTTCATCAGTGCTCTTTTCAAGGACCACTACTTGTAAAGGGGCTGAGGCTACATGATGGATGGATTCTGTGTGTGAAAATATGGTTTAGCCTTAACACTTTATTTCTCATATATTTCCTGAAAAATACTCTACTCTTTAGTGAATCACTCCCTGAGTTTCAGAAGATCTACCCTGTTTCATTGTCAGAAATGGTCTGTATCAATTCAATTCAGTTTAGACAGTTCCTTTCCCAAGATGATTACAATCTAAAATGCGGGCACATGAAATGCAGGGCAAAGTGGGTGAAAGTGATCAGGATAGCATACTTTGTTGCTAATATTTACATTAGAATCTAGACAAATATTCAGCTCGTCTGGGTGTGTGAATCATATAAATGTCCTCACGTTTAGCATTTCAGTATCTGAGTAAGCCTTTCAGATGAGCTAAACATCATCAGTTCTTTGATCCATCAACTGAGCAGGCATTTTAAAATGTATTTTAAACCATAGTTTTTCTCCCTGCATTCTCCCTCATATTCTACTTATGTAAAGTTGTAGTATATTTATGCAAACTCAGTTTTGTTGCATGAAATATAGTGATTCTGAGTTTCCTCTTGGCATTCTGGAGTGCAAATTTTCTTTGAATTAATTATTTTAATTCAGTCACTATAATCAAATTCAACTGACTATCATAATTTATTTTAAGGATTATTCTAGTTAATGTATTCCTTACCACAGCAAGTAACCCTGGTGGATAGGTCTTAAAAGTTTCAAATGTCAGAAGACTTTTAAATGTTCTAATATGCTACTTTGAAAGTTTGACAACAATCCACAAATTCCCTCTGCTCTTATTCAGTCTTCTAAATGCCAGAGAGGGATTTTTTTTTAAGATTCTCCAAATGTTTTGCCACAGAATTGCCTAATTAACTTTCAGACTTGTTGCTCAGATACTTTCCCACCAGAAAACACTTTATTTAAATAAAATGAACATATATGTTATGTTTGTCCTTCAGTTCTACTTCAAAATGTCTACTGAGATTTCTCTTTAAAGGGAAATATTATTGGAGAAGGATTCTCTAATGAATTACTTCAGAAACAATAAAAAAAACCCCAACAACATTATATTGCAACCTTTGTTTTAATTATACTTAACATGACTAATTTTCAAATAAGCTGTTTTGGGCAAAGTAAGTGACTGTCAATAGCTAGGAAGAGAATATTACTATATTTAGCAGGACAGAACACTTTGGGAAAATAATTGTCAGATAACAATTGTTAACAGGTAAAATTAGAAATCATATTTTAGTCTAACCGTATGGTACTAAACCTCCTTAACAAATCCACATCCAAACAAAAGTAATTCAAATCTGTATTTGAATCTCTGCACCTTTAGGAACAGTTGAGCTTGCCATTTAGAAAAACTATTCCACATATTGGCAAATTCTCATATGTGGAAGCACTAAAGAGGAGAGATTTACTGCAGCTTCTGTGACTCTAGAGCTACTTTTCCAATGTCTACCCTTTGAAGACTCAAGATTCTTCTAAATTGTACAGTTTAGAAGAGTCACATCAGCCAATTGAATGAAAGCCCAGGTGAATAATTTTAGGGAAATGAGCTCCAAAATGTGTCATTTATAGAAAGGACATCAGATAAGATTGGAGAATCTTATGAACAAATCCTTGCCTGTACATATTGAGGGCAACCTTAACCCTTAACTCTCTTTGCCCTACAAAGCATAAGAGGGAAGATTAGGGACCAAGATCTTTCCAACAGTTCCTTGCAGTATCAGACACAGAAATGACTGCAAGACAGCATGCGGGACAGAGTCTGGATGGAGGCTGGATTGGAAAAACTGAGGAAAGACTAAGACGATGTGCTGGGAGAAGTGAGCACAAGCTGGACAGCCCGTAAGAGTTTAGTCTATCACCTTTAGGATTTGTATTTTTCTTCAAATATGTTCACGGACCTGGAATTCCTACAACCCAGCAGTGCCTACTGTCAGTAAACACTTCTGAAACTATTCCACTGCCCCCTTCTGCTGCCTGCTCTCCATGGAAGGTTTATCCCTGTCTCTACACAGTTTATCCCTGTCATTGAACTGGGTAAGGAATCATTATGATGCCAAATACGTATATTTTTAAAATTTTGTATAAAAATCCCAACCTCAGAAATTGTATACATTAACCTACATCTTTGAAAAATCATTACTGATATAAAGTCAGATGCTTATCAGGCACTCATCAATCAAGCAATTCCAAATCAATGGCCGGGGTGAGTATTTTGAGAGTCATTATCCTCTTTTCTGGTGAAACTTACTCCTCACATGCCAGAAAACTATGATTTCCAGTAAATTCTTACTAAACATCCTAGAACTTGAAGGCAGTGTGAGATGCTACAGTATGTTTGTCTGCAAAAGGACAGCAACTTTAAGTCATGTATAGTGAATGAGACATGCTTCTATTTGGCCTTATTCTCAAATGCTGAGCCTTTTTGTACACAGTGTACACCATCCCAGACTAGTAGTTAAATGCTACTTTTTCTCACCTTTGTCATAAAATTTTCTTTTGAAATACTATTTTCACAAATTCCACAGTAAGTCCCAAAGGCCTGTGAGCTCTCTGCTGAGAATTTGCATGTTATGATGCAAATTTGTACTGATACAAAAATAGAGAAATTATATATGCTCCTTTTGGAGACTTTATTATACCTTTATAGTAAGATTTAAGTCAACTTGTGCCCCTCTGGATGGCTGTAACTACTACAGTGAAGGTTTTTAGGATGTAGATAGATAAATCACAGAATTCAAATTTCAGACCGACGCAAAATAGTGTCATATAATTTAAAATTTCCATATGCCATTTATTTTAATATCACTTTCACTGAAGTATCCTCAATATTTCCAGCTGGCACTGTGTCAAAGCCACAGTAAAGTGAGTCAAGGTTGTCCTGAAAAGTTAGTTCAGACACCCAAAATCCTGACTGATTTTTCATATTACAGAAAACTCTATTCACAGGGGAGAACTTGGAAAATTAAAAAAAAAAGCCTTGAAATGTAGCAAGTAATTGAGAGTAAGAGAGGAATTTAATTAATATTTGTAAGCCCTAAACAATGGTGAAAATAAGTAGCAGATGTTTTTCAGCTCATTTTCTCAGGGACAAGCAGTTTAGGTGATCAAGTTCTGTCTTTTCACCTGCATTTTCTTTTTGATATCTTTAGAAACTTTGCCAGTCTCCGTCTAGGTCAACAGAGAAACAGAGGTTTCAAAAAATGTTATGTTCCTACAAGTTTCACCACTTTTGGTAAAACAGAGCCCTCTGTAGCATAGACAAAGGCTGTAGGGTAAGTTCCCGTCTGTTTAGGCAAAAAAGAATCTACACCAGGTAGAGCCCTTCTTCTCCCAAATGTAGCAATAGTTTCAATAAGCACATGTAGGAAATGAAGTCTCACTGTTTCTGCTGCTCCCTGTCTTATTAACCCACCTCTTGTAGAGCAAAGGCAGACAAATTAAACGGAAGGAATCAGTGGAGATTTTTGAATCCCGAGATCACAGATCTATAACAAATATAGAGAAGAAAAGGAAAAGAAAGAAGCGACTCATGAAGAGAATCGTAATTACCTTCCCCACAGGGCTGTAAGGATAACTGATGTATGAAGATAGCATAGGGAAATCGTTTGTGGTGTTCTCTGCTGAATCTGTACAGTAGATGTAGCCAAAATGAGCCACATGTGAATCATTCTGCTGATCCCCCACTGCTGGAACAGCTTCATGAAATGTTGGTCCATATCCCAGCAGATTTTGAACAAAAGAAAAAATAAAGCCACTGGCTTCTGTTGCTGACTGACCCTGTACTAAACATCTTTTAACCAGAATGAAAAATCCAGCCCAGTGAATCCAGAAGAGATTTAAATAGTCATTATTTCACTCTCTGAGGCAGATCACTTTTTGACTTGTAGAGCATTTCCTATCAAAGATGGGATTTTTTTTTTTAACCCATAAATACTTTATTTAACATTTGTAAGGAGTATTGTTTCAGATCTGATATTAATTTTTACATTTGCTATGAAGATATCAAATATTAATGTGTCAATTGGCATATGCAGTAAACGATAAATTACGAGTTTGGTATATCACTAAAATCTGTAACAACATATTGGAAACACAAGTAAAGCATTTCTACAGCATTTGATTAAAATTAATTCTGAGTCCACTAACAGTATAATAACATTTAGTGTCAATCATTTTAAAAGTTTTCTGTGTCATAGGGGAAGAAAGCTATTATCAAGTCTAGGAATTAGCGGAAGTGTCAAGCAAAAAAATAGCCTGTCATACTGCTGCTAATGCTGATTAAGATCTAAGACACCTTCCCCTTTCACATACAACTTAACAGCAGATAGGAACTGAAGTGTGTGCATTTGGGACCAGTGAAAGCTGCAGTCGTTGATGCCAAAGGATCATGTAATTGGATACTGCAATCGTATCCTTTCATTTGGTCCCATTCTTTCCCTTATCTCTCATTATTATATTGCCCTGTATCCTTTCCTTTCTTCACTATAAGAAGTTCATAAACTTAGTCCTTCTGCGTTATGTCCCAGATTCAAGGAAGTTCTCCTAAAGACACAAATGTCTCAGCCTGTGGCATGTCCTCCAAGGCACTCTCCCCTCCACTTTACTAAAACCTCATCAAGGCATTGTTAACCTGAACATTTTCCATTGACTGGACCTTTCTTCTTTGCCTGTGCAGAATCTGAGCCGATTTCCTTACATTTGAATGCTTCTCTCTTCACCACAACATCTGTGTTGCAGCACTGCCTGGCTGCTGGGACAATAAAAGGCTGAGTTTCAGCACGCCAGAGTACTGGCAGCCTTCCAAAACAATCTCAAATGCATTTTAAAATGATCTTTGGATATTTCTTGTGAGGCTTTTGAAGACAATGGGCAATTACTGAAACAAATTTCTGTGAATCTTGTGAGGAATAAAGTTGTTCATATGGTTCCTACTCATCTATCAAAATGCAGCCTTGATAATACTATGTAACATTTTTTCCCCATACACCATTGCCCCCTCTCTCCTCTGTGCCTTATCTGAGATCCATCAGAAGGAAAACATCTTCAGAGATTTTTCTTGTTTACTCACATTAGATTCTTTCTTATTACTTAATATCAAATTTTATTTTGTTAAAGAGGAACATTAAAAATATCATCACTTTTTAAATTGTCTCTTTATTGCTGCTAGACAGATTTTAATAAGGTGTTACAAATTGCACCAGAGAAATCTAACACAGAGTATCACAAATAGCAAACATATCTTTTAACCTCTTATTACAAATTGTGGAAGCTATGATAGAAAGTGGGAGACTATGTAGCTATTGACTGTTTAAAACCTTATTGATATAGAGCATCTTTGCCAGTTAAGAAGTCAGAAAATTTAAAGGATGTATTGTTGACCTTTGTTTTCATTCTTTGCATTTTAGTGTCTTACACTGCATATTCATCTCAATAAATGAATTCCATTCCTTTACTCTCTTTCTCTTTTAATCTTACTTTAAGCCCACTGACTTTCAGGATCCATTTTATCTGGGGGGGGGGGCAGTTGGGGTTGGGGTTATTTTTGCTACTACATCAGTTTTAATTTGTTTGTTGGGAGGTTTTGGAGGAGGGGGATGTTGGTGTGTGTGTGTGTGTGTGTGTGTTCAGGATGGAGAAAAGTATGGCATTTCTTATCATAATGAAATGGCATATACAAGACTGGACATACCCACACAAACATACTTCACAACAAATGAATGCACTTCTTGTTTTAGTAATGATGTTCTGTCATCACCTCCTTCTTCTCTCTGGAAACCAAGGTGCTAGAGATAAACTTTCAGGAGAAATTTTGAAGCAGAGTAATGTTATAGTGAGAATGCTTGTAACCCTCTTCATCTTCACCCCTTTCCCTTCATCCTTCATAATGCTTTCACTCTTACATTTAACTTTCCCAAACTAAGTTTTATTTAGAAAGTTAAACCAGTTTTGTCTTTTTTATTTTTTCGTCACCTCCAGAGGCAAAACAGTGGGAAAGAGAAAGATAAAGTGTAGGGATTAAAGTACTCTTCATTGTACAGAATCTTTGAATGATTGGGTAAACATTGATTTTCCTTTAGCTGACATTATGAAGAAAACTGAGTGAATGTCTTCAACAAACAGCAAAGTCCTCCAAATGGTGTTTCATAGTGAACTAAATCACTTAATCAAATTACATTTGCTAAACTCTTTCTTGACTGGGAAAAAATTAAGGAAAGATTTTGAAAAGGACTGGTTTAGGATTTTTTGAACTAATATTCCATGTATTGGAATATTTTACTTAAAAGTAAATTTTTTGTCTTCTGGAATTTAAATTTTGGAATTGCGTTTTTTACATATAAATGGATATGATTTAAAACAAAGAAGATTTTTGAAATGGCTAAAAACATGAAATGAATATTTTATTTGTATAAAACATTTCAGTATGACTTCAAACTAATGTATACTTTAGGTTGACCGGAAACAAATTTATTTTCTTGATACTCCATTTTGGCACAGAAATGGAAGACATATTCATCATCCAGAAACAAGCTTCTTGAAACTATAAACATTTTATAAATATTTGCAACTTTATGGAAAGTATTTTTCCATTTTCATTTGGGTTTATTTTAAGATGAAGCTTGAGATCCTAAAGAAAACAATAGTAAATATGGGCATGCGTGGGTGATATTGAGAGACTGTTTTGGGAACAAAACAAAGACCTTTATGTCAGTATCTGCAAACCTCAAGGGATAAAGTTTTTTTTCCTCCCCCCATCAATCTCTTCAGGGTCACAGTAAGAACAAGAAAAAGAGACAAGAAGTTAGAGTCTTTCTTATTGAAGGAGCAGAAGTTTTGCCAGAAGGCTTCCTAAGAGGTTGAACCACCAGAAGCATTGAAAACAAGCTCACATGGAAAACTATATGCATAAATCCTTCTGCATCCCACATCAAAAGGCTTTGTGTCATATATAATTCACTTCAACAATCTCAGCAATTCCTAATTTTTAGATTTTAACAGACTTTCACATTTAAATGAAACTTTTTATTTATAAAACATATAATGATCTTAACAGAATTTATTAATTCTATCACATTTTAAAAGAGAATTTTTAAAGATATTAATTTTAGTATGATTCAATCTCCTTCTTAATGGTTAAAGTTCAAGTTGTTTCAAGTCTCTGATGTTCTATTCATATTTGACATTAGAATAAGAGAAACTGTTCATTACGATTCCCACACATACAATTTGATGTTACCACGGTTACTTCTAGAGCTAGATCATTGACCTCAGCAGTGGTGGTTGTTCCTTTTTTAGTATAATAATATTTATCATGGGCAAATATCTATTATTTAAAAGTTTGCTCCTATGTACTTATCCCCATTGCCCTTTATCCCCACATCCTTTTCTCCTTCTTTATTCTCTTCTCCCTTCCTTCCTCTCCCATAATATTTCAATGGTATCAAAATATTCAGAAACAAATGTTCATAAAGCTCCCAAGGTTTAATGCCTTTTAAAAAAGTTTGTGATTTTAAACAATAACTGATATCCAAAGGAGGTCAAGTGAACAAATCCCATTGAAATTCAATAGAATTGGGCACTTTATTCTCCTTCTTTAAAAACTCCAGTGTTAGTTAATAGGAATTCCAAATCTTGATGAATTAAAATACATATAATTGTGCATCAGTTGGTAATTTACACAATTAATATTACAAAGGAGATTTCTGATAATGCATTTTCACAAGTCCAATGACTTGTGATATGTCATTCAAATTATTATATATTTTAATTATGTTTTTATTGCCTGGTTCATATTTTAAAAAGGCATCAGCACACTTTGCTCCAAACTGCTCTTTTAAAAGCATTTTATATTCTGATTACATTGAGATTATGCCATTTACATTTAAACTTCCTAACATTATCTATTCATCAAGCTCTTCACTGAGTGAACTGTCTCTGCATTGAGTCTTAGCCATTTCGCAGCACACAAACCCAGAATATTAGCTCTGGAAACCTGAAAAAAGAACCAACAACCAAACTCAACCTCCCATTTTATTTAAAAAAGATCTTGCTCTATGCATTTCTTTCTCTTAATCTGTAGGAAAAGCTATATCCTTCACACTGAAATAGAGAAGGCTTTTGGCAATGGTCAGCCTCATGTCAGATATATTTCAAAGTAAAAAATCAGTTAGGAAATCCTACTTGTCTCTCCCTAGTCAATAAAAGCACGAAGGTAAGAAGCTAATATAGTGAATACAGCAGGTACATTGCTCCAGTGTCAAGATGCTCCTGTGAACATCTTAATAACCGTCAAAAATAGTTTTGACAGTTATTGGGCCAAGTTATTAATCCAGAGTTATGAGTGATCAGAACAAAAAAATCAGCCTACATTGTACATCACAAAGAACAGGCTATTCTGTGTTCTTTGAAGGAAGGACATTGCTGGGAGACGGATTGAATATATGCTGTAGACAATCATCCAGTTTAAAGATGGAATGAGGACTACAGACCCTTCTCAGAGAGGACAGCAACAGAGACATCTTGCTGAAAGACAGTCAAAAAGAGCTATATTACCTGTGGAAGAAAGAAGCAAGAATGATGAAGGTACCACTACACTAGCTCATTGGAGGTGATTTTTTTTATCAGGCAATGTATAGAGCTATTAAAAAACATAAAAAGTCAATCCTAAAGACATAACGTGCATAGTAAGAAAGAATATAAAAGACTAGCCATTTAAGCAATCTCTTTATTTTGTTTTTTTCTCTTTTGTTTTATGTTTGCCGTTGTTGAACAGGATGGTTTCTGCAAAGAAATATGTATAAGAGACAAATTCTTGTGATGACAGAGAAATAAATGGATGGCAGAAGTGATGATACACCGTATGATGCCAGACAAACAAAAGGAGAGCAAAAGCATGTTGTTTGATTTAATGACTTAAAAACCAAAACATGTATTTTGAGTCAATGTTTGTTATGCGGCATATTGTCACTTGCCTTAATCATCCTACACTTACACCATAGAATTCTGAAGTGAGATTCATCACAGCATCATAGCCATCAACATCTGAGCAGACATCCTTAGCCTTCCTTTCTAGTTGATGAAGAAGCATAGGTACTTCAAAAGAATGAGTCTATTCATTTATTCTAGAGTCTACATTAGGATAAGATTAAATTCTAAAGCTGCCTATTTCAACTGACAACAAAGGTAGCATAAAATTGTCTCTAACTTTACTATAAGCTTGTCTAAGTCTTTAAAGTGTCTGAAGTTACATGAAGCCCACCTTTCAGTTTTGCATAACATCTTTTGTACCCTTCCAGTGAACAGAAATACATCCATTTGACAATGCACTTTGGTGCACTCTTCAGACTCTGTTATTCTTGCACTTAAAAGTTTTTTTTAATAAGTAATTTTATTGATCTGTCATTCATAAAGATCCATGGCAGAAGTTATTAAGCCTTACAGTAATACAAAGGAATGCATACAAACCGATTTGGTTTTTGTGCACATAGCATACTTCTTGTAAAGAAAACCGGATATCTATATGTGGAAGGGAACATATGCTTACATATCTATTTCCATTAACTATTATCCACTTTATATGCAAAAATTGGCTCTGGCTTATATGGAACTGGGTGCATTAATTGAAGCATAAAAATTCACCCTCAGAGACTACTACTAGAATTTAAATCCACTTATGATATATTTATCAGAACTGATTTAAAATCATACTTTCACTTCCCTTCATTTTCTTTAGGTTTTAATTGTCCATGTGAACAGTAACTTGAACTTGTGATTGATTACTTATATAGACTAACCACTTAAAGAACTATAAAATAGGGAAAGGGCATTGTAATTACATGGTTTCAACTGCAGGTATTAGTATTCAAGAAGAGTGATTTTTCAAGGGAAGATCAAGCCTCACAACCATGAATTAGGAGTCTTTCTCAACATAACTGACACAGTAACTGTCAGTACCAGTCTTGAAAACCACGACAGCTTTAAAATACCCTAGCTGTAATTGTGAAATGGTTAGCTGGCTGTCAGTTGTTCTGTGGCTATATCTAGATTTACTTCCATATGATGTTTATTTTGTATTAGAAAAGCATTAAAAGTCTTGACAGTTATAAGGTACAAATTTACTTACTTCCATTTATTTTTTAACTGTCCGAGGCAGAAACCAATTTCTTTCAACATGCTTGAATAACAACTTTTAAAGAGGACCTAGATCACCCCTTGAAATATTTTATATTACCTCTACAGGAATTATATGCAATTATATTGTTACCATTGTATTTTATTTCCTCTGACCCTTTGACATATTATGGATAGCATGTATATAACCTGAAAGTTTATAATATGGAATGTAAACAGAATTTTGTCCCAGGATGAAGGAGGCTTTGCCTGGAGCGATGCAGGAAAAGAAGGTCTTTTAAGGGTCATCATGACTTCTTGTTTCCTGACCCCACCGAAAGGCTGGAGACATATGAATGGTATTGCTTGAACAATAGGGCAGACCTGAAATTTTTACAGAAGTCTTTCATCAGAGCCCTGTCTACTACCCCAGGTTAACACTACAACCGTATCGTTACCAATATTATATATAATTGTTAACAATCCTGGAGGGGAATTTGGCACAACCCCTGTTTGTTCCAGGTACAGATCTGATCCCAGAGCCTGGTTACAGCAATGAGAATTTCTGGAAATGGTCTCTGGATCCCAGCAGAGACAGTTGCATGCCCAGCAACATTGGCAAGCATCCAGCTGGCAAGTGAAGGCAATTCTCCTGTTGGAGAATTTTCCTTTCCTTCCTAAGTGTCCCTTGACTGAAGTCTGGTTTCTGCCCTGGCCAATATTTCGGCACACCTCAGCTCCCCAGTTTATCCAGAACAATGTAGCCAGGAGGAAGGAGGAGAGACTGCCTGGTAAAACAGCTCTGGCTTTGTTCACATTGCTCACAATCTGTGAATATTAGGCACACTAATTAATAATGCTTTGCACCAACATAGCTCATTTGATTAAAGGTTCTGGAATTGATTTATGTGTATTGATTGATGCAACATCATGCTAGATCCTCAATATAGGTAAGCTGTACATCTGTAAAACAATACAGGCACAAGAGTGGTTTCAGTTTTCTGGTACTTGTGGAATAAAATCTGACAACGAGAAAAAAGATTTACCATAGATGTTATTTTTTAACACCAATAAAATTGTAATTCATAAGTGTAAATTGAAATCAAAATGTTGTAACCATCTTTTTTGCCCCTAAAATTAATGTGGGTACAAGGAATAACTGTATGATTCTGACAGTGCAGTAGTGATTACGAGGAAGTATGGTGTTAAAGCAAATGTGCTGCCTCTTTAGCATTCCATGATATTGGAATGGAACAACAAATATTTCAAGTTTTTTCTTCATTGAAAAATTATATACATACATACATAGGTATGTGTGCACATAGGTACATGTACGTATTAGTTCCTCTAAAAATGAATTTTTCTCCTTAATTTTTCTGGCTTATCCACTATCCTAAAGACCTTTTGATCTGCAGTCTTCTAAGAACTTTGATATATTTGGAGAAGCATCAGCAGAAAACCTCTATTAGCTATCATTTTATATTTACATCAAACGCTGGTGGTCAGAAAGCAAACATTTCAAGCCAAACCTCACATGCAAGGGAAGAATGCTTTCTGAAGATTTAGTTCCCAGGCAGAAGAGGAAATCTGTTTATCATTTAAAGTATAACTTTGAATTTCTCACTTTGATTACTGATCTTTGTGATAGGATGAAGAGGATTTTTTTTTTTTTTTCAACTAGGACTTCAATGCTTGCCATTTTATTGATCTTATTAGTAGATTAGAAAGATCTGAGTTTTCAGACAGCTCCAGCGTATGGCAGAGCTGACTGGTATGATGGGACTTTTTGCCTGATGGAAAAGATTAAATCCACTCTTGCCTGGACATGTGCAACCCATCTACTTTACACACTCAATTTGTTTATCTCTACTGTTACAACCCAGATAGCTAAAGCTAGGATGGCAGTGCCCTTGAATGGTGTGAGAGATCAATAATTTCAAAACTAGAAACCAGTTATGATGTTGTTCTAGTCAAATATTAACAATAAGTTGAATGAATAATATTATTTGTTTTATTTTATACAGTGGAGTTTAGCTATATGTTTATATGAAAGGTAAGGCTTAGTGCATGAAAACAAAAAATGCATGCATAGACATTCCAGTATCATCCTGACAGGAAGAAAAAAACATTTAACATGAGATATTTGTTAGTCATTTTATTAAGTCAGGCAAAAAACAGTGAGAGAAGAGTTAAAATTATTTCCCTTCAACAACCTGTGGAGGAATAAAAACTATCATCTCCTAAGAAACCAAAGAAACTTTTAAATATGAGAGGGGGATGAAAGGAAGGGATATGAATTTCAGCTGAACGTCAAGTAGTGTGTGAAAGAAAGTGTGAGAAACAGTGACTGCCTAAATAAACATGCTCTTTTGTGACAGTGTACTGGTTTTGTAAGCCTGAGGTCTCCGGCTTACAGAAGAGCTCAATCCCGAACCACTTGCAGAGATATGCATTGCAAACAGCGTGTCAGCTGGAAAACACAGAGCCAGAGCAGCCTCTTTGATCTAAGCTCAAGGACAGGCAGACAGAGCTAGAGAGTGCAGATACAGAGAGATGCTCAGTATGCAGGTGATTCCTAAAACGATGACCATTTCCACATCTCCATGCAAATATAGCTCCAGAAGCTATCCAAAGGCACCTGCCCAGGACAGTGTAAGAGCTGGCTGAAGTAGGGGACTGAGGGAAGAGATTCCTTCCTGTAATCAGAGTTATCCCAGAAAGGTCCTTGGTATGACTACTTGAAAAACAGACTATGAGAGAGGAAGAACAATACACTCTCTAATAAATCGGTAAAGACTGATACGAAGTCATAACAGAAAAGTAAGGCCAAAATAATCGTCTTCAAGCACATGAGTGGAAAACTGCAAACTCGAGGCATTATGCGTGGCATTATCACCTGTTCACTCTTTGCGTACCTAGACAAAACTTTAAAAACCTTGGGAAAGCCAGACACACAAATTTGTGACCTTAGAAAGTTTATCTGAAGCCAGCAAAGATATCTCAAAGGAAAATAACTCTACTTATATAAGGGGTTTTAGTCTGAGCTTACAAAGCCTTTTTGCCCTCAGCATGGTCTCTGAAGAACTGAATGTCCCATACTGTAGCTATCAGCTTGGCTTTTCAGCCTGAGTCATCTCTCTTTCAGGAGAGGCCATCATTTTCTCTTTCTTACTCAGTCGGTTTTCGGAAAATTGTGACTCCTTTTGATTCACTATTGGCCTTATATACAGAAGATCAAAGGGAAGGAGAGGATACGTGCCATAAATCGTGAAGCAGTGGTGTAAGCTCTTGTCCCCCATGTACACAAATAACAATTACAACAAAACTGAAGGATCAAATTCTCAGCTCTTTCTCTACTTTTTTTTGCCCTGTGGTGGCTAAAAGAAAGTATTTTTGGTTATTTGTTTTGTTTTGTTTTTAAATACTGTTATTCCAGTGGCTTTCTGCTGAAAGTAGGTTACTGTGGAATAGCTGCTGTCTTTGTCATTGATTAGTTTAAAGATATTCTGACATGGAAATTGGATATTCAATCACCTCAGTTTGTCCATGGTGCTCTGTCACATTACAGGAAGATGTCAAGGTTATATTCAACAACATTTCTCCTGTTCCTGTCTGTTTCCACGTCTGCAGAGTTTTTTGGAGGTTTGTTGTTTGGGGTTTTTTTTGTTTACTGCACTATTTGTTAGTTCAGTTTCACATTCCTGTGAGCACAATTTAAGTTCTTTCCTCTGCAAAGCAATTTAGAAAGTTAAACTCCCTGACAAAAATCCCATGATTCACAGAAAAGAAAAGGCCATGAGGTTTGCTTCAATTTCAGTAATCAAAGGAGGTCAAGAAGGTTCCTTTTAACTCTGCAAGAAGAGTCTTACCGGTTACTGTGCTGCAGCATTGAGCTAATTCTGTTCTTGCTAAGGCTTTAATATCAGCTCTCAGGCAAAATATTTCTTCCTCGATCTTCACCTGCCTGATCATTAATGTATAGGACTACACACTGTAACAGCAATGGGGCACAAGATAAAATGTAATGTAGATCGTCCTGCAAGATATTTGAAGGCAACTGAAAATATCGCTTATTTTTAATGGACAGTAACAGGGAAATAGAAGAAATGTTTTTTCCTTAGCTTAGTCTATCACTACAGTGCTATATAGTTATAGTTTCATTGTTAGTGAACACAAAAGCACCGCTGTTGTTACAGACAGATGCTTTCAATGTATAAACTGTTTTCAGATGTATTATATGTTCACAAGAAATCACTTCACCATTAATATTCACAATGCATAAAATTCCATCTACTTTCTAATTAGAATCGATACATTTATGACTCTCTTAACTTCAGACAGTCAGAACTGTTCATAAAGCTAACCAGATAATCTTTGAAACAAATTCCTAAGACTTTCTGTAACAGAATCACAGAAGGGCTGAGGTTGGAAGGCACCTCTGGAGGTCATCTAGTCCAAATCCCCTGCTCAAGCAGGGCCACCTAAAGCAGGTTGCCCAGCACCATGTCCAGATCGCTTTTGAATATCTCCAAGGATGGAGATTCCACAATCTACAAATCCCCTACAAAGCTATCAAAAAACTGTTGTATTTCAAAGTAAGGCAAAAAAAAGTGATTGAGTATCTTAAAAAAAAAATATTAATAATATAATTTTTTATTAAGGAAAGACAACACAAAAACAAGATCTGAAAACAATAGTTTCCATTAGGTTTAGTTATAGAAATCAGTATGTACTCTTAAGAAAAACGCCGGTCATTTTTCTCAGTAAATACTTTTTCTGAAATAATTAGTTTCTTATGGAGTTGTTCAGATTATATTCCCTGAAATTCAAATATCTGTTAATATGAAAGTGTATTAATGCCTTCTGACAGGTGTTCTGGTAACCATGGAAATTCAGGTACATACTTATATAGGGTCTCTTTAAATGAGGGAGTATAAATGAGGTAGAATCAACTGTTCTATAACAGAGGTATATGTTTTTTGCAGATTAATTTTCTTGGTTTACAGATTTGAAAAAAAAGGCAAAGTTAATTTAAAACAATTATTTCCACTAACAAGAAACTAGCATAAATCTTCAGCAAAGCCAGCCAGGAGCAGGAAAATCAATTTATTCAAACATGCAGGCAGATTTGTGTGATGAAAAGGATCAACCCAATACAAGCATTTCAACAGTAGATTTTTCCTGAGAACAATTTGGCTATGGCTCAGTGTCTCGTAACAGAAGTAGCTACTAGGTACTATGCTGCAAGATTTCAGATTATTTTTCAGTGATTAAGGATATAAGGAAGTAAAACTCCAAATCCTTCCGGATTCCCGGTTGGGTCTGTGGGACTGCAAATGGACAAGCACCTTCTATCGTGTGGATCAGAGCGGAGCTCTGCGCAGGCACAGGGCTGTGCTCCCGGGCATTACCCTTTAGGTCAGGCTGGTCTTGCTGCAGCATCTCTGAACCTCTTCCAAGTTGAAATGAAATTTCCCTTCAGGGACCTTTCATGGAAATGGATTTGACTGAGACAAGAAACATGCCTCTGGGGGACGATCCATGAATTTGCAAAGGCTCCCGCATCCAATAGAGAGAGTAGAGGAGAGAATGTATAATCATACCCAGGAAATTAGGGTCTATGAGGTGTAAGGGGGAAAATTCAGTCTTTTCTGCCCTCTGGTTAGTACTTCTCACACAGCAAGTTCTCTGTACTTTGTGCTGAAAATTTCAGCTTAGGGAAGATATAGTTTTTAGTGGCAGTCAATGGCCTTTGGAGGGTTTTTGTTGTTCATTTTTATTGCAGCTAGATACTAGATATGGCTTTTAGTACAGATATGTGTCATTATCATTACTCTTGTTTATCAGGAAAGTAAGATTTGCAATATAAATTGGGTAGGAACAGTAAATGAATTTATAGCTTGGCATTTTTTTGCAATGACTAGACTTCATTGTCACTAACAAAGGCAGCTTTAGCTCAAAGTGCAGTACCAAAAAATAGCTGCGAGTGAACCCTCAGCACAGCATGTAGCCAAGGACGGACCGGCAGTGTGATTCAATATCTGTAAAGGGTGCTTTTCAATTTTCTACTTGATTACAGAATCTTTTCTCTGGTTTTACTATCCTGCCACTATATGTTCATTACACTAATGTAGCTACTACAGACTTTGACTCGGTTTTGTCCCACTGTACTTAACTAGATGCTTTTGGTGTCAGCAGTTTTGCAGGAACCAGTTCATCATTTGTTGGTGTAAATTAGCTCCAACAAAAATACCTTAATTAATATTGGCTGTGAGTGGATTATACCCTACTGCGAGGGCAGAATCTGAAAATCTGTTAATGGTTATATAGCTATGTTATGTTAATGAAAATAGTTAGTTTTCTATTTATCTTCACATATTTTGTAAGTCTAATCATTGTCTCAGAGACTATAATCTCATACATAATAACATCCATTTTAAAAATTATGTTTATAGTGAATATTTAGAAAAATACTGAGAAGACAGTTAAATGCAAATAATCTTTTTCAGACTACTGACTGAAAATTACTGAAAGATACAACTGGCAGTATGATTTGAAGAAACAATTGTACAACAATTCTCCAGATAAATCCAAGTCCTCACGTCAGCATAGACACAATACGGACAGTCTCATTGTCTAATTCAGAGATTATTTCACCATTCAGATTAATATATTATCACAGGTTTTGACATTATTAGAGCTTTGTGTAGTATTTACTGCAATTGAACACGACATTCTCGTAAAATGGTTCAGTATTGCAGACTGTATGGCTGTTATTGGGCCTTCTGACAGTCCTGGTCAGAGTGAACAGGATCATCACAAATGAAAATGGTGCCCTGATTTTCATCTGCATCTCCAGAGATGTCAGCCATTGTCAGTCATCTGTTCTGATACAAACTCTTTAGTCTCACCAATGTAGGTACAAAAACTCTGAGTTTACAAATACCGTAAGTGTTCTGTTTTCCTACACTTGTTGACAGTCTATCACTCACCTTCAGTCTCCTCCAGAGACACAACCTGAAATTAACTTCCTGAAATTACTCATATAAGACAGTTTTCTGTATTACAGATGGAATCTACAATCATTTTTATAAGTAGCATTCATAATGTTTCTTCTTTGTATCATGTCTTCAATTCAAGGATCCTATAATGATCAGTTAGACCCCAAAATTTATTTTTGAAACAGAGTATATTTTGCTTAATTTACAGAAGAAGGCATTTTGCTCAGGAGACTTAACCTATTCAGTTCCCTGGCAAAAATAATACGGTCTGAACTTCCAAATATCATTCTCCCTCTATTCTTTATCATAATTCAAAGTTTATTGAAATTAATTTTTCCCTCCATTGAATCCACTGAGCTTTAGATCTGGAATAGAGTCTTTTTATATGGGCAGGTACATTCAACTTTCACCTGAGACTGAAGATCTAAGTAAGAGAGACTTTGCACCTAGTATAATCATTTTTAAAAGCCATGAACTCTTCTCCAGTTCTTCATCCAGTCAGATGAATTTGACCTCAACACATCAGTGAAGGTTTCCTTGAACAACAGGTAGCAATTACGGAATGCATACTGTCCAGTGACTTCAGCAATGTATCATTCTTCATTCTGCCAGTGAGCTTCCCTTTAATAGGCAGGAAAGATTTATGATTGACAGAGAATACATCCAAGTTATGAAATATTATTCTGTCATTGCAAGCCACTTAGTGGCTTTACTGGGAAACAAAGAAATGTACAAAGCAACAATAAAAATGCACAACCTAGCCAAACCAGTACCACATCATTACAGATCAGTAATAGTAATTTATAAAATATTTTTTTCTCCACAAAGAGCTAGATTTCATGAGCAATATCAAATAATCATTTATTCTTTCATTTGCAAATAGATGTCATTAGCATGCATGGTACTTTATAAGACAGGGAGGACTACATTGCATTTTCACAGTGGAGAGCTACACAAGTTCTACCGCAAACCTTGCCTAGAGATTACCAGGAAGGAAGGTGGGAAATCAGGGGATGTTTTCCACTTAACTATGCATAGGTCAGAAGCAGAGTCAGTTTATAGGGAAACTAAAATGATACTCTAGCATAAGATGCCAATATTATTCTTGGTGATATTAATTTCTGGGCTTTGGAGATAAAGTCTTTAATTAATTAATTTAAAAGATATCTTGCAAAAGAATCTTAATTAGATTAAATCATTATTTCAGGAAGAAATGTGCCAAATTACGCAAGGCTAATTAGGGTAGTCAGGAAATTGGCCTATCCACCAGTTTACAGTCAACGTGGGTAGTCTTTTATCTGTAACTGTCCCTTTGCCAGTAGGAACAGCATTTTATTTGAATTTATCAAAGGCTTGGGAACAATTCCATTAACAAAGACTCCGAAAAAAGCAAGGAGAAATAGTCTCCCTAGTATAGTGAGAATTGTTTAATATATTTACAATAGTGAATCATTCAAAAATACTTGCTAAAAATGTTACGAACAGTGACATCTCAGAAAAAAAAATTTATTTGAAACAACAGTTTGCCCTTTTATTACAGGGAAAAGACTAAACAGATCTTCTTTTTCCTATTAAATATGATTTAGCACTAATGGTAGCCATTAACTTGGAAGACAGGATGGAAAGTTTTCAAATTCTTATTTGTTTGCACACATTTTATCAACTTGAAATTAATTTTCTGAATTTCAGCCTTTCAGTAAACTAGAGAGGTTCTATTAATAGAGCAGCACTAGTGCATTATTAAACAATAATTAGTTAATTGTGTCTCATCAGAAAAGTCATGCTGTTAAATCAAATTTACTAATGTACTTTTATTTCATTTTTAAAACACCAAAACAAAATTAGTTTATCACCAGACATTAAATATTAAGTCATTAAACAATAAAAAAATACACAGCCAGTAACAGTATCTTGCCCACAAGCATGTGACGATGTTCTCATAATAAGTAATTCTCAAATCACCTACTTGAGAATTTAAACAAATTTATATTTTGTTGCTCAGCAATGAGGAAAAAAACTCTTAATGCTGAAAAGGAATAATATATGGAGGATACTCGTTAGGGGTTAACCCTGGTAGACAGCTTAGCACTATACGGCTGCTCGCTCACTACCCCCAGCTGGGATGTGGAAAGAATCAGAAGGGTAAAAGTGTGACAACTCATGGGTTGAGGTAAAGGCAGTTTAATAGGTAAAGCAAAAGCTGTATGATCAAGCAAAGCAAAATAAAGTGTTCGTCCACTACTTCTTATCAGCAGGCTGATGTTTAGCCATTTCCAGAAAAGCAGGGTTTCATCACGCATAACGGTTATTTGGGAAGACAAACGCCACGACTCCGAACATCCCCCCTTTCTCCTTCTTCCCCAGCTTTTATTGCTGAGCATGATGTCATATGGTCAGTTGGGGTCAGCTGTCCCAGCTGTGTCCCCTCCAACTTCTTGCTCACTCTCAGCATACTTGCTGGCAGGGCAGTCTGAGGAGAAAAGGCCTTGGCTCTGTGTAAGCACTGCTCAGCAATAGCTAAAACATCCCTGCGTTATCAACGTGTTTTGGTCACAAATCCAAACCATAGCCCCATACGAGCTACTATGAAGAAAATTAACTATACCGTAAAATTAATTATCCCAGCCAAAACTAGTACAATACTGTATATTCCATAGTGACCCAAATGAAAAATAGGATTTTTGTGAAGCCATTATAATAGGAGGAGAAAAAGGGGGGAAAAAACCACAAAAAAAAAAAAAAAAAAAGTTGTTTCATCTACTTTATACTCACACTTAATTGTGGAGCTGGATTTACTACACTTTGCCTTTGAAATCCTAAATTATATCCTCTGGTGACCCAAGCCTGTTTTGCAATTAAACGTCTATTAAAATGTCATTGCTGGGCAATAGCCCTTCTCACCTTTTCCCTCCTAATAGCATAGCAGACTGCAGATTGTTTTCACAACTCTGCAAAATGGACCCTTCATAATTAATGCATATATTACTAATAATACTGAAACAGAAAATTCCTCCATATCCACAAAAATACAGACAAAAGACACAAAAGCATCTAAATAATCACCAGCAGGAATGCTATGCCAGACTACATATTCTACACTTGATCTCAAAAAGAACACATGTATTCCTAGGGAAATAGTACAGAGCGTTTTCTTTTACAAAGTAATAAAAAGAATGGTTTCAGATGTGACTATAGAGAACATATTTTCATATTATTAACAGTTCGGCCAGTGTTTCTTTCCATTAAATAAGTTACAACAATTGGTAATATTTTAATATAAGTTAATTAAAAATGGATTTAGTAAAGTAGCAATATTTCACTTGCTCATACAAACTACCTGAACTATTCAGAACTCCCTGGTTCCATAATATTATAGTCTGCATTGCTCTAATGTTAGTACCAAACCAGAAAAATCATTAAAGGAAGGCCTTATTGTGCATTTTATTGGGACCCAGGCAAAGAAAAAAAGTAATTTGCAATATTCGTAATCACTTCTAAAGAGACTTGCAAACCAGGGTTTAAGTAAGCAAAGTTCCTGAAAACTTGTAACGAAAACCTCTTCACTATTATTTTCTCCACTCAGTGCCTGCGACACCAGCCAAACTGTACCTCTATGTCCTTTGTGTCTCTCCTCCATTTACATGACAGTAGATGTCAATTCACTTAATATTTTTATATACTGATTTTCAGTTAGTGCCACTCATGCTTATTTGGTTCCTAGCTTTTTAGTGTGGTGGTGGAATTTTCCTCAAACCTTCCCTTATAAATTCCATTAGCTGCTTAAAAATCTGTAATAACTGTAGAGAGTTGATACTTGGCTAATGTGCATCGGATCACTCATTCGGGCCCAATACGGAATCAGCATGAATCTTGCTGACTAGTAGCATGTGAAGCTGTGCCTAGCAAGGGATGAACCATTTGTATCTGGTGTAGAATTATGCTTGCCATAAATCACGTCAACTAGGACATAGACAACAGAAGTGGTTATGAATCTTGGGCATTTGGGGGTCCATTGGAAGAAACACCTTTTAGTGTCAAAGAGATGTTGTATTTCATATATTTTATCTTTCAACAATAGCAATTAAAACAATGGCAGAATTTATAGAAACTTAAATATTCATTGCCTATTGTATATATATGAGTATCTGATCCTCAGCTTATACAAATACCACTAATGTAGGTGTTCAGTACTGAAAACAGAAAATGTAAAAAGTATATTTTGTAGAATACGAAACTGCAAAATCAGATATGGCTAACAAATCATACTGTACAAGCCTACTCACATAAGTTATAAAAGATATAGCTTCCATAAAGCAAGTATGGCTTGTGTAGTGGACTTTCTGCAGAAAATAAAAACCTTGCATGATTCCCCAAGGATAGGTATGCGTTGTCTGCTACAACATTACTGTTATTAATAACATATCCAGATCACTGTGTATCAATTAAAAGGTGGCAATCTGGATGAGCTTGAAAGCAAACTCTTCTAATTAAGGATGACAAATTCTGTATTTATAGTACATTTGCCTCTCCTGTGTTTATACTTGAATTTATTTTTAAAAAAGCTCTGCTATGGTGAACTCTTGTTTTTCTCTCCTTTATTGAAAGTACTGTGAATCTGGGTGGCTCACTCAATGATTTGGACTTTCTAGTTACATATCATAGCAGCATTTTCTTTAATTAGTTGAATAGGTGTGACCTGGCCAATAAAGGGAGTTGATTAGTACATAGCTCTCTTTTTCCCTGGGCACTCTTCAATGTACAGCAAATTCTTGCAGTGCCATTTCTCAAAGTAAAGTTCAGTTATTGGCAGTAAATGTCAGCTGTCTTTTCTAAACATTGCAACTTCATTTTATATCAGCCTCCATGGTAGCAACGTCATTAATGGTGTTCAAAGTCAGACTGTGATGGTCAGCAAAACTTAGCCATGAGCATCATGAACATTGCCAGGTAAATTACACTCATGGGCTCAATGGTAGTATGCAAAGCAACGCCTGCTTTTCAAAGTCTAGATAAAAGTCTGCTGAGCTGAAGAAACTTCTTCAATCAAGTGTTGATTTTCATGAAGTGGCCAATTTCTGATTTAATATGGACAATCAAACATTCTCCAAATGAGTATTTTTCCTACCAGCTCTACTATTTTTTCATCCTGGAACAAAGGAACTCTTAACTATCAACTCAAGTCCATACATCTAAGAGTGCAGTAAGAGCTGTCTTGTTATTTGTCTGTTCTTCAACCCATTCTAGCTGCACTAGGTCATGTATTAGACGCCCACAATGGAGCACATTGGAAAACAACATTGTGACAATCTAGTTTAAACTATTTTTCCTCATTATTATTCTGCTACTTTTATTCTTACTTTTATTCTCCCCCATTTCTATTCTCCCACCTACTTGTCTCAAGTAAATTATTTCTCTGAGTGTTCATTCAATGTGCTATGTTGAATAAGACCTTTGGAGACAGCTTTATAGAGGGAGGAAGGGCTGATCATTAATTATATTAATTATAGGACACTCAGCACAGTCAGTATGCTCAGGCTTCTGGAGACATCTAGTGAATATTGAGATACAGAGTATATTCACTATTGGCATGGGCATTAACACTTCCACAACAGCACTTCTGCACCTGCCTGCCATAGCCAGACTTGATGCCTACCCTTTTAGAACCATATTTTGAGGGTTACTGTGGGTACTGAAGAAGACATTATGTATGTCTCAACCTACTTGATCTATTCTTGGTAAGCAGTCACAAGTTCAGAAGTATCATCAAATTCTTGTGCTGTGCAATGGGACTGCCATGATTTAGTTCACTGAACATTAACTAGAGAATTTAGGAACCCGGCTTTCTCACTTCTGTTATGTATTTGACACATTTGACTTCGAATCATTTACCCTTATTCTGTATTTTACTCTGAGATGAGCAGAGAAACAACACCATCTAAGTACTGTTATTAATTATAAAGTCAAAGGTTATTCAATGTTTTGTTTAAGCTTTTCAATGGTAAAGTACACATTTTACCAATTTTTCATGTGCAGTACTGTTTTTGTACTCCCACCAGCTCCTTTCTTACAGTGCATTATGGCATTAAATGTAATTTCAGACAATTGCAGTTATCCTATGTGTAATTGACTCCAGGACACAAAATTAATCATTTCACAGGCCATGTTCATTTTATTCCTCTCTCTCTCTCTCGAGTATAATTATGTCTTTATACTGGATAGACACATGATCTACTGATAAAATTAAGAGATTAATTACTTTCTCTGATTTCTTTAAGATCAGATATGGCACTTACCGTAGGACAGCCTAATAAGATCAAGGCAGATAATTATGAAGCTTTAAACTGTACTGTTTGCTAGTTTCACTTTTAGATTATCAATACACAGAGTATTGTGCCTTCATTTTTAGGGCATGCTTCATAAGTTATGAAAAATTTCAGAGCTCCACTTCAGGCAGGAAAAATTCTTTGGTCAATGTTACTCAAATCCTGTACTCTTGAATGTACAATACTCTTGGTTTCAGCCAATGGATAGGTGAGAGATGATGATATGGCACAGTCTCATGAAGCACTCAGATCTCTGACTATGTGCATGAGCCGGTGTAATAAGTTAGGAGGAAAAGGAAATAATAGTTTTTTATTGTTAAATTGCTAATGATTGCTAAATGATATTATGTTAATAATATTTTAACCTAATTACAGTATTGATGCAATTGTTTTTATCCCTAAAACTAGTCTTAAAGCAGCTGGTTTAGAGAAGAAAATATTTGGGATGTTAAACTTCCATATTGTACCTGCCATTAATTCAGTCCAGAAATTTTTGTTTCAAGTTAAAGGTGCCCATTTAGATTATATTCTTTTGCAGCAAGAAGTGTGTGTGTCTCTTTGCAATGCTAATCCAAATAGGCTAGAAAACTCTTAGTTCTCTTGGTATAGAATATTGCCACTGTATTTTAAAAAAAAAAAAAAAAAAAAAGTGATGCACCTTATTCCCACTAAAGAAGATAATTCAGAAAAAGAGAAGTTTGGACAATTAATTCTACGTGTCCCACCTTGCTTTTCAAAACCTCACCTTCTAGGCTGCTACATACACAGGAGGAAGGGAGAAGGTCTTCTTGCTTCTCAGTTTCTCAAGAACTTTCTTCTTCAGTAGAGCAGAAATAAGCTATTTTACAAGATGTCAGAATACACAGCTTATGAATAAAAATGAAATAAGAAGAGTCAACTAATATCATTCACTTTGCTCAGGAAGTGACAGACTGATGCTCATTTGGGATGAAAAACTTCATCTCACTCAGAATCTGCAGGTCAACGAAAACCCATTTCTGAACCTGTGAACCCTCTTCCATGAATTCAGAATAATTCAGAAACTGTTCTTCCAGATGAATTTCATAAATATGAAAATAGTTGCACCAATCTTCAGAATGTTACTGGATCATTACTGGACAGCTATTAAATAATACACTATGCAGTAATAATACTCATTTTCCCATAGCTTTGAAATAAGCCTGCTGCAGTTTGCTTGTGTCTTCAAATCTAAGGCTGAGCCTGAAGGTGAGCTATCTATATAATTTTCAAATGATAGAAAACAGGATAATTTAAGCCACAATGCTGCTATATTTTAAATTATATATTCACCCTATATGACACTGTTCTTCATTCATCACCCAGCCTGACTGAATGGCCAGTTCTGTCTTCCTGTGTTTCCAAGAGCCTCTTATATAGTAACATCTATGCAAAGAACTGCATGCAAAGAATGGCTACAGTAAGAATAGAGAAATCTGCATATGAAAATAGATAAATGTGTTACACCTATGTATCTATCACATAATTTGCATATATAGGTGTGGTCCTTTCAATACATGTATGTCTGTAGAAAAACTTTTGCATGCAGCTCTGAGATTTACATTTTGAAAATATTTGTACTACTTATGCTTATTATTGATACTTAACCCCTCTTAGCAGTAGAAGCTTTTTAGAATCCTCTCTTTCTTACTCAAGTTCTAACACCATGTTCCATGACGTTATACAGTTTTATAAATTGTGATCTAATGAGATCTTTGTTTGTTAATGCAATGAAAACTGAGCTTGTGGACTCCAAAAATCAGCTTCAATTACGCACTTTCTTCACTACCTTCTGGTGGCTTCCACACATTTTGCTCTTCTTTGGACATGCTCCAGCACCTCAGTGTATTTCTTGTAGTGAGGGGCCCAAAACTGAACACAGTATTCCAGGTGCAGTCTCCCCAGTGCTGAGTACAGGAGACAATCACTTCCCTGCTCCTGCTGGCCACACTATTTCTGATACAAGCCAGGATGCTGTTGGCCTTCTTGGCCACCTGAGCACACTGCTGGCTCATCTTCAGCCGACTGTTGACCAACACCCCCAGGTCCTATTCCGCTGGGCAGCTTTCCAGCCACTCTTCCCCAAGCCTGTAGCATTGCATGGGGTTGTTGTGACCCAGGTGCAGGACCCAGCACTTGGCCTTGTTGAACCTCATACAATTGGCCTCAGCCCATCGATCCAGCCTGTCCAGATCCCTCTGTAGAGCCTTCCTACCCTCGAGCAGATCAACACTCCTGCCCAACTTGGTGTCATCTGCAAACTTACTGAGGGTGCACTCCATCCCTTCATCCAGATCATTGATAAAGATATTAAAGAGAACTGGCCCCAGTACTGAGCCCTGGGCAACACCACTTGTGACCGACTGCCAACTGGATTTACCTCCATTCACCACCACTCTTGGGGTCCAGCCATCCAGCCGGTTTTTCACCCAGCAAAGAATATGCCTGTCTAAACTATGAGCAGCAAGTTTCTCTGGGAGAATGCTGTAGGAAACAGTATCAAAGGCTTTACTGAAGTCTAGGTAGACAACATCCACAGCCTTTCCCTCATCCACTAAGTGGGTCACCTTGTCATAGAAGGAGATCAGGTAAGTGAAGCAGGACCTGCCTTTCATAAACCCATGCTGACTGGGCCTGATCACCTAGTTGTCCTGTACGTGCCGCTTGATGGCACTCAAGATGATCTGCTCCATAACCTTCCCCAGCACCGAGGTCAGACTGACAGGCCTGTAGTTCCCTGGATCCTCCTGCTGGCCCTTCTTGTACGTGCACATCACATTTGCTAACCACCAGTCAACTGGGACCTCTCTGGTTAGCCAGGAATGCTGATAAATGATGGAAAGCGGCTTAGTGAACGCTTCCACCAGGTCCCTCCTTGGGTGGATCCCATTTGGCCCCATAGACTTGTGTGTGTCTAAGTGGTGTAGCAGGTCACTAACCATTTCCTCTTGGATTAGGGGGGCTTCATTCTTCTCCCTGTCCCTGTCTTCCAGCTCAGGGGCCTGGGTATCCAGAGGACAACTGGTCTTACTATTAAAGACTGAGGTAAAGAAGGCATTAAGTACCTCAGCCTTTTCCTCATCCTTTGTCACTGTGTTCCCCCCCATCCAATGAAGGATGGAGATTCTCCTTAGCCCTCCTTTTGTTGCTAATGTAGTTATAGAAGCACTTTTTATTGTCTTTTACAGCAGTAGATGGATTAAGTTCTAGTTGGGCTTTGGCCTTTCTAATTTTCTCCCTGCATAACCTCACGACATCTTTGTAGTTCTTCTGAGTTGCCTGCCCCTTCTTCCAAAGGTCATAAACTCTTTTTTTCCCTGAGTTCCAGCCAAAGCCTCTGTTCAGCCAGGCTGGTCTTCTTCCCTGCTGGCTTGCCTTTCGGCACATGGGGATGGCCTGCTCCTGCACATTTAAGATTTCCTTCCTGAAAAATGTCCAGCCTTCCTGGACTCCTTTGCCCTTCAGGACTGCCTCCAAAGAGACTGTGTCAACCAGGCTCCTAAAAAGGCCAAAGTGTGCCCTCTGGGAGTCCAAGGGAGCAGTTCTGCTGACTTCCCTCCTTACTTCTCCAAGAATCAAAACCTAACATTTCATGATCGCTATGCCCAAGACAGCCTCCAACCATCACATCACCCACAAGTCCTTCTCTGTTCACAGACAACAGGTGCAGCGGGGCGCCTTCCCTAGTTGGTTCCCTCACCAGCTGTGTCAGAAAGTTATCTTCCACATACTCCAGGAACCTCCTAGACTGTTTACTCTCCGCTGTATTGTATTTCCAGCAGACATCTGGTAAGTTGAAGTCCCCCACGAGAACAAGAGCTAGTGATTGTGAGACTTCTGCCAGCTGCTTATAGAATATTTCATCTGCCTCTTCATCCTAGTTGGGTGGTCTATAACAGACTCCCACCATGATATCTGCCTGGTTGGCCTTCCCCCGATTCTTACGCATAAACACTCAACTGTATCACCACCATCATTAAGCTCTAGACAATCAAAACACTCCCTAACATACTACCCCACCACTTCTCCTTCCTTGCCTATCCCTTCTGAAGAGTTTATAGCCATCCATTGCAGCACTCCAGTTTTGCGAGTCATCCCACCATGTTTCCATGATGGCAACTATATCATAGTTTTCCCGCTGCCAATGGCTTCCAGCTCCTCCTGTTTGTTGCCCATGCTGCATGCATTGGTGTAGATGCACTTCAGTTGGGCTGTTGATCCTGCCACCTTTTGGGGAAGGGAAGCCCTAATTCCTACGTGACCATTCTCAGGTGCTTCCATGGTTTCTTTGCGTCTTTGCTGCCACATGGCTGTCCATCCCCTACCTCCACTGAGATGGCAGAGGAGTGAAGGACCTTGCTAGTGAGCCTGGTTTTATCCCTCTTCTTCAAATCTAGTCTGAAGCTGCTTCAATGAGCCCTGCTAACTCCTGTGCAAAGTTCCTTTTCCCCCTTCAAGACAGGTGTGCCCTGTCTGTCACCAGCATGCCTGGTGTCATGTAGACCGACCCATGATCAAAAAAACCCAAATTCTGCTGGTGACACCAGACTCGGAGCCAGGTATTGATCTGCTGGCTCTTCCCGTTTCTTCCTTCATCATTCCCTGCAACTGGAAGGCTAGAGGAGAACATTACTTGTGTTCCCAATCCCTTAACCAGTCATCCCAAAGCCCTGAAGTCTCCCTTGATTGCCCTTGGACTTGTTTAACTTCATCGCTGCCTACCTGAAAAATCAGTAATGGATAATGATCTGAGGGACGTACCAGGGCAGGAAGTTTTCTCTTCACATCTTTAACCCAGACCCCAGGGACACAGCAGACGTCCCTAAGAAGTGGGTCTGGTCTGCATATTGGCCCTTCTGTTGCCTTCAGAAGGGAGGCTCCTATGACAATGACCTGTCTGTTTTTCTTTACGGAAGCGGTTTTGACGCAGAGCGTAGGCCGACTTAACCTCGGTGACGCCTCCAGGCTCAATGAACCATCGTCCTCGGCGTTGTTCGGTTCCACTTGCAGAGCCTCGCACCTACTATGCAAGGGCACCTGGAACGGTGGGGTAGTCACAGAGGAGACGCGCCTGCTGCACCGGGCGGGAACTCGTGGCCATTGCCCCCATCCCTTGAGTCACGGCCTTCAGCCAGGTGGAGAGAGGATAGGGAATCCTCCGTATCACACATCCTGTCTGCCTGACGGGCCTGTCTTGGGGAAAGTAGGGTGCGATTCCAGTAGCCTCTCTTTCTCTCTCGCACACCCTGATACTCCTCAACCCACTTACCTCCTCTCCCTGGGCGCACCTCCCACGGGTGTGCTCACTGCTGCCCTCCTGGCACCAGAGCAGGGCACAGCCTGCGGCCTGGTGCCTGGCTGGCAGCGTGTTCCCGCCGGAGCTCTGTCTGGGAAGCTGCGTCAGTCGTGGTGGGCGCAGAGCTTAGAGAGGCCACAGCTTTCTGCCGGGTGGATGCCATGGCTTCCTGGTTGAGCTGGCAGAGCTTCAACACCCTTTCTGCACACCCTTCATTGCTCCTGGCCTCGCACAGGTCCCGTCAGCCACTGTGGCGTGAGCTGCGGGCTCCCCGCGGCTCTCTCGGCTCCCTCTGAGGTTCCCCCGGTCCGGGAAACCCCCCCTTTGTGCACCATGCTGGAGCGCTCTGCTGTGGATCCTGCCGGAGCTGCTCACCTCAGCGACTTATTTTGAAATACTTAGTTTCAGAAGACCTGATTTGTTATTTCTGAATGTCTGTATTAAGATACCAGGAAGCGGCCAGCGTCATGGTTAACTTCATACAACCTACTGGCCTCGAAGCAGTCCAGCTATAAGTCTTCTTGGTCTCTATTTTTGTTCAGTTGTTTGGTTGCTTCCTGTGAAGATCCAGCCTCTCTTGACTGAAACTGCTGGTTCCATTTCATTCTCTTTTATCATTGCTACAGCAGTTCAGTTCTGCTCAGGATTACACTATGGCTTGATTTGTGCTTTGGATTCTGATGGAAATGAAATTCAGAACAAAGGGAAAATATTGATGCTGCTTCAAACTAGTTTTCTACCTGAAATATTGTCTGGTACCAGCATGCCTGAAATCGGGCTCAGGTGTGAAATGTAAAATGAAGGGGGCATATACAGTATGCAGTTTTCATAAAATACAGCAAGTTTAACAGATTTAACATTATTTGGAGCTAATATTTCACTTCCACCTCTGTCTGTGATCCTCTGTTGTGCATGTCTGAAGACTCCAATATCCATCAGAGTAATTATAAATGCCTTAAGCCCTCAGAAAATCTCTGCTGTTCCTCCCACAATCACTCCCAAAGTTATTCAAATTATTTAAAATACATTTTAAACAGAAAACATAAGTACTTTCTGAATATAGGAACTTCTTATCAAAATAGAATCAAATATATAACTGCTGGAGAAGGAATAAACCTTGTTGGCCTTTAACATCAGAAGAAACATGTTCCACTTCAGGCTGCCTCCTACTGCCAGGGCTTCTGTGACAGTGGTTCAAAACAAACAGAAAGAAAAGTGACATTTCTGTACATAATGTTGCTAATGAAGTGCTAAATTTATTTTCATGCATAGAATTCCTTTGAAGAGAAATGTGGTTATTTAATATCTTCTGCCCATACTCTGCTATGTTTATTTCAAAATATTACATCTCTCTGATTTTTCCTGGTGCCAGAAAAATTATAAAAAGTTGTCAGGTAATTTTAAAGCCTGTACTTTATTTCTCTAAACAAAATATAGCTCAGCTTCAGCTTGGTGTGGGGGTTGGTCTTTGGTTTGGGGAGGATTTTGCACATTTCCAAATGGGGATATTTCTATCACTTATTTTCTGTGTTGTAGTATGACCTTCATTTTAAGTAGGAGAGCTATTTTTTTCCTATTAAAACATAGAAAGATTTTTGAAAATATAATAATTGTGAAAATGTTTCTGCAGGGTTTGTCTTATAGATCCTTCGGTGATGTGCAAATCCAGGTTAGTTTAATAGCTCAATAGGAATACATCAATAGGAATTGTAGACAACTTACCAAGTGTGTGGTACTCTGGAGATATAAATTGTCTAATTTTTCATGGGAGAAAAGGAAGGCTTCAGTGTAAGAACTAAGCCAGCTTTTTATAAACATCTTTGGAAACAAAAGAGATTATGACCATTTTGCACAAAAGGGAAACCAACACAAAGGGACAAAATACTTCCCAAGAGCAATGGTATCTTAGCCAAACTTGAGTGTCTGAGAAAGGACTTCATTTTTGGTTTATATTCTTGGGTTCTGAACATTAATCTCTCCTGTTAGGCACAAACATTATACAGAAACATGTAGTTAGCTCCTCATTTCAAAAGGGACTAGAATCAAATCTAGCTTTCTGGATTCTGCTAAGACTGCTTTCCATAATGCAGCAGTACAGAAAATTTACTTACCTGTAATAGAAAAGTGTGGGTTGCTTTCTTATTGACTGTATGTTTTGTTTAGTTAGGTCTTTGCTTTTGCTTGCTTGTACTCGTGTTATTATGGAAAAATAAAATTATGAAATTATGAAAATCCATTTTTTGAAAGCTTTCCAAAAAACAATTGCATCCAAGTCACTATTACAGAATCCCAGCCAAGGGATTTGCCTTTGTGTAGAATTAGCTGCCTCCAACTGCTTCCTAACAAGTGACATGGAGGCTCTGGGATTCGATATGTGGTTCACTGCCCTTCTCATTCTCCATAATAACACTGGGAGTTTTCTTTTCTCAGAAGGGCTTTTGTTACCATTGCTGCATCAATCATTCTCATATTTCCAGTTCAGTTATTCAGGATCCTTAGGGTTCTATTGTTAATCTTCATTAATGTATTTCTGACTTTCATAACCAATTTAATTTGAATTCTGAATAAATCAGCACTGCTTACAGAGGACATTCTCATTTCTCTTTCTGCACATAACTGATTTAGACTCTGGGAAGATCATCTACAGTTACTCAGAATTCCTTGAAATTCTGGTCTCACCATGATAAAATATGCATAATTAAAAGGGAAAAATATCTTAACTTGGAAACTCAATTTACCTGGCTTTTACATCTCTCTGAAGAGCTGTGGAGGGCATAATTGCTTAAACTTAGTGATTTGCACCTCCCTGGCTTGTATTACATAGTCAGCAAGTGAAATCTTAGGTAAGTAAGTGATCACTTTACTCATGTAATACATTGCCTATACCAAAACCAGGTTACATTTTGTAGCAGGTTCTCCTCTGTGCCTAGGAAGATCATGGAACAGATCCTTCTAGAGGCTATGCTAAGCATGGAAGACAGGGAGGTGATTCGAAACAACCAGCATGGCTTCACCAAGCGCAAGTCTTGCCTGAAAAACCTAGTGGCCTTCTGTGATGGAGTGACTGCATCAGAGGACAAGGGAAGAGCCACGGATGTCATCTATCTAGACTTCTGTAAAGTCTTTGACACAGTCCCCCACAACATCCTTCTCTCTAAATTGGAGAGATATGGATCTGATGGGTGGACTGTTTGGTGAATGAGTAATTGGTTGGATGCTCACATCTGGGGTTGTTCAGTCTAGAAAAGAGGAGGCTGAGGGGAGACCTTATCGCTCTCTACAACTACCTGAAAGGGGGTCATAGTGAGGTGGGTGTTGGTCTCTTCTGTCAGGTGGCTGGAGATAGGACAAGAGGAAATGGCCTCAAGTTGAGGCAAGGGAGATTTAGGTTAGATATTAGGAAAAATTTTTTTACTGAGAGGGTTGTCAAACATTGGAATGGGCTGCCCAGGGAAGTGGTTGAGTCACCATCCCTGGAGGTATTCAAAAAGCAAGTGGACAGGGTACTCCAGGACATGGTTTAGGGGGCATGGTTAATGGTTGGACTCGATGATCTTGAAGGTCTTTTCCAACCGAAATGATTCTATGATTCTATGATTCTATCCAAAGGGTAGTGGTCAATGGCTCAATGTCCAGATGGAGACTGGTGATGAGTGGTGTCCCTCAGGGGTCCATATTGGGACTGGGACTGTCATCAATGACATAGACAGTAAGATCGAGTGCACTCTCAGCAAGTTTGCAGATGACACCAGGCTGAGTGGTGTGGTTGACAAGCCTGAGGGACAGAATGCCATCCAGAGGGACCTGGACAAGCTCGAGAAGTGGGCCCATGTGAACCTTATGACATTCAACCAGCCCCAGTATCAATACAGGCTGGGGGATGAAGGGATTGAGAGCAGCCCTGCCGAGAAGGACTTGGGGGTACTGGTGAATGAGAAGCTCAACATGACCCGGCAACATGCACTTGCAGCCCAGAAAGCCAATCATACCCTGGGCTGCATCAAAAAAAGCATGGCCAGCAGGTTGAGGGAGGGGATTCTGCTCCTCTATTCTGCTCTGGTGAGACCCCACCTGCAGTACTATGTCCAGCTCTGGGGTCCTCAGCACAGGAAAGACAGGGACCTGTTGGAGTGGGTCCAGAGGAGGGCCACAAGAATGATCAGAGGGCTGGAGTACCTCTCCTATGAAGAAAGGCTGGGAGAGTTGGGGTTGTTCAGCCTGGAGAAGAGAAGGCTCCAGGGAGACCTTATTGTGGCCTTTCAATACTTAAAGGGGGCTTATAAGAAAGATGAGGACAGACTTTTTAATAGGGCCTGTAGTGATAGGACAAGGGGTAATCATTTTAAAGTAAAAGCGGGTAGATTCAGACTAGATATAAGGAAGAAATTTTTTACAATGAGGGTAGCAAAACAGGGGAACAGATTGCCCAGAGAGGCTGTAGATGCCCCATCCCTGGAAACATTCAAGGTCAGGCTGGACGGCTCTAATCGACATGAACTAGTTGAAGATGTCCCTGCTTATTGCAGGGGGCTTGGACTTTAAAGGTCCCTTCCAACCCAAACTATTCTATGTTTCTATGATTCTGATTTTTTGCATTTCTCCTTGTCTGGTGAGCTGAAGCATGAACTCTGGGCTGCACATAGGGTGGGCAGGGCAGGATCTTGCTGGCCAGGTGTATGGATTGTCCAGCTCATAGTTCACAAACAAGTTTCACCGTGTCTAGTGCACACAGGCAACTCATCGGGGGTTACAAAAGTGACCCAGCCTTGGATTGCCTCGAGGCCCTGTCTCTCTGCAGACATGACTCACGGGGAGCTGTGTAGACAGCTTAGCCCTGGGTTGTCTGATAAACCCTAAACTAAACAGGGCCGTGGCTGCACCATTCAAAGAACCAAAACCTGAACTGAGCCTTGAAATCCCTTAACAAATAGTATGCCCTGAGTCTCAGTCCCACCACTATTCAGTTGCCTGAGGAAGCAAGGTAAAAAAAAAACCAAAACCTGGAGGGTTTCAGCTTCAGTTTCAGATGACAACCTTGCGTATTCAAACAATCACAGACCAGCAAAAGAAAGATAAGGGGAAACTCCACTCAGATGTACATAATCTACTCAGGCATATATCATAATCCACTCAGACATAGTCATACACACCATTCCACAAGTCAGGGGATAAAAACCCTAAGATTCAGGTTGGAAATTGGGGAGTCACTTCTCCAACTATACAGTTGGCTTATGAAAGAGATCCTTCCCCCCCTTGATTGGGATGCCGGTCGAGGTAGCTTCCCTGGGATTGAAAGCCCTTACCTGGAGAGGTAAGTGAATATTGTTCATGCTTTAAGTTTGTAAATGTATGTGTGCTTGTGGTTGTCTGTGAATCGCTTGTGGTTGCAATAGTGTACTACTCTTGCTTTTCAAATTGCAGTAGTGCATTCCTCCATTGTACCTGTAAAACCTGCAATAGTGGCATGTTAAGTCTGTAAGTGAAGTTCAAATAAATCATTTGCTTGAACCTTGCAGTTAAGTCTTTTTCTGCCACACCAGGTCCTGTCCCACAGCCAGAGGCTCTGCCCTGCCTGCCCCAGGCAAGGAACTGATGGTCTCTGACTGGGCTGAAATGGGGTCCTGGGGCATGAGCAGGAGAGGGGGGAGGCCCTGGGAAAGACTGGGCATAACCAGAAAAGCCTCTGAATAACCTCAGGACCCCGACACTTTGGAGCAAATTCTGTTTCCTTTATTTTGCCTGTAACCACGACCCATAGTGGTCTTAGTACAGACAGCCTATGAAGCAAGTAGGAATCTCTGGGTTTGACTCAGCAATAAAAATAGAAGTATTTGCATGTACAACTCCAACTGACTTCAGGTGGATGTCAGAAGTCGGGAATTGGTTCTTCAGTAACACTTGGAAGCTGATATTTTCATGTCAAATTACTTGTCGCTTTTCTTTCAGCTAAAGGTAATTACTATGTAAGTTCCTTTATTAAGTTATGTTAGAAGATTATTTTCTCATTATTTTCCTGCTTTTTTTCCACAGCTGAACATGTGCTTTCTTTCTGGTTTTAAAGCCTATTACTAATACACTCTAAAGGAATGTGCTCTATCTGTTCACAATCAGGTCATAATTTTGCCATTTACAGTGGTTAGTAATAATTAGTTAACACATGCCGTTTAGTTACTTTTCAGAGATTGGGTGTTTAGGTCAGCAATGTGTAAGTCAGTGATGGTGTAAGGATGGCACAGTAATGAAGAGCTCATTTTTCATATTCATTTCACAATCAAACATGCCTCAAAGTGTCTTTTCAAGTTTGTTCAATCTTATTGCATTCACTTAATTTTTTTGCATAGATAAAAACCTCAGCAGAATGAATAAATATATCATTTGACATCAACAGCATGGGGAGCCATATTAAGGCAACATGAAGAATGAGTCATGAATTAGTCAACTGTGAAAAAGTGGCCTTTTGCAGTTTATTACACTACAAGAATAGCAGTGATGTGATCATTCCTGAGATCACAAAACAGAATTCTCTTCCTTCCAAGCATCAGTTGCCAGATCATCTTTAAAGTCATATGTGGAGTCAGATGGCTTCTTTCCTGAATCTATCAGTAATTGTTCTTCTCTCTGCTAATGATGTAGAGCAGACTTCAGCAGTGATAGATGACAAAAAGTGTTGGATCCTGAGGGCTGCCCTCACATTGCCTAAATCTTGTCAACTGTTCTCTCCTTTTTGGGTGTGGAACCTCCTGCTCAAATACCAACTGTTGAAATACCCTCCAGCAGCAGTGTTTCCACTGAGAGTGTCATTGCCTTGTGATAGGCAAAAATGGCTTTGTGAAAGATGTAAGTATACATAGGGTAATATTAATATTTTGTAGCAGATAAATGAAACAGTTAAAATTTGTTAAATTTTGTTTCTTCGATGGCAATCTTGCTAAGCACAGAAATAAGTACTTAACTCTGAAAATCAGCTGATGGAAGATGATCTGTTATACACGAGAGACCAATTTGGTCTTTAGAGGAATGATTTAAACCAAGTGCATTTAGTTTAGCAGAGCACAGAGGAATTGGTGTACACTCTTCCTGAGAGCATGTACTAACAGAAGAAGAGGTTGTAGGAAACCAGGGAGAATTGCTTCAGGTATTAGATGACTTCCCATGCTGAAGATGAGCAGTAGTCAGGTAAACTCCAAACTTGAAAGGCATAAATAATTCAGGCAGGGTCCTCTTCAGAAAAATGCCTAGCTTGAGTGCTGAATGGCCTCATTGGTTGTGATAAGTTTCTAGGCTCAGTGTCAACACTAACAGGCTTGAGGATAACAACAATCATCACAGTAAATATAATACGTTACAGTCAGATCCCATTTCTGAGCTTGCATTCAAAATAATGAAAGTTGGAATCACAGGTAGCTTTAAGCTCAAGTCTGCTCACGACCCTGAAAGCCGGGCAGAAAGCTGCTGGACCTGGTTGCAGCCTTTCTGTATGTAGTACCTGTCGCCCCTTCAGGTGCATATTCAAAGTCTGGGAGTCCTCTCTTCATGGTGACACACAGATTTTCTTTCTCTTAAACTCAGATGCAGACATGTCCTTGCTTTACAAATGGCTTGGAATGCTAATTAGCTTCAGAGTCAACATGAGAGGACTGAACTGATTTGTGGGGAAGACAGCATGAAGCACAGACAGGTGCAGCAATTTTCCTTCTCCTAACTATGGCTTCTGCTCATGGTCTGTACTTATCATCAAGACAGCCAATGCCTTTTAAGTCTCAGGTGATAGACAAATATATAATCATCATTTGTATGCAGCCACACCTCCAAATGGACCTCAGCATAACGATCCATGACTGTCATTCCAATGATTCACAGTTGCTTTACTAGGATTCTCCCAAGTCAGTTCAAAAAGTTTCAGCTCAGGAATAATACTGAAACCTGCTCATTAGTAGGGTATTTCAGTGGTACTCCAAGGTTTCTGCCGCTCCCACAATTATTGAAAACCTCCAAAGTACATTAAAATTACAACGGGAACCGAGAATACAGTGATTTTGTCACTGACTGAACCGTCTTAAGCAAATAGTTACAATTCCTCCATGCAAAATTAACCACAACTAGGGTACTGTGGGATTTATTTGCACTTTAAATATCAAATAAATTCAGTTTGAAGTGTCCCTTTAAAAGCCAAAGTGGTTTCTTGTGTAATAGATATCATCTTCCACCAGTGGACTATTTCCAGAGCTGAAGTCGCAGCTAATGAATGAAAAGGTATTCCTAGCTATAAAACCCAATTTCAGAAATGTTTCCTCTAGAAAAGGTTTGGCATCACCTGAAAGATGCACACTTTCACTTGAAGAAACTTCAGTCTCCAGATATCTGAATATAGTTAGTCAAGATCTCTATTTATGTATCCTTTTCTTACCAACCCAGTCCACCATTTCCTCACTTTTTGTTGTTCCTCCCTCATTGCTCCTATTTTAAAGCTCTCTTCACCAGGGTGGCCAGCCTGTTGGCAAAGAGGGGTTTCTTTCACTTGGTCAGGTGGATCCCATCTCTTCCCAGCAGTCCTTGATCCTCAGATGAGCAGAAGGGAGCCTCCATCCCCCACGGCAGGGAATATCCCACTGCTATTACTCACCTTGTTGCTGCTGCACAGTTCGGTTTCAGCCAGCTATGATTCTTCATCGGACATATTTCCCAGCCCCACATCTTCCACTGGGGCACTGAATCTGTTCTGTAGTTGCAGATCTGCAGGTGGGGGAGAAGGAGCTTTCCTGCTGTTGCCAGAACTCACAAGCTTCCAGTCTGACATCCAAGTGGAGTCTCCATTTCACACCCCAGTAAGCACAGACTCCGCCTGTGCTTCAGTACAGAAAACCTGTCTGAAAGCTTCTTAGCCTAAGGAAATTCAGACACATTTCTTAACTCCCCGCAGAAGTGTTAAAGCATGTGACTGTCTCAGAGGAGAGCTGAACCCAAGACATCCTAACTATCCAGGTGCTCATTATATGAGTGTTATGCTCATATTTACTTTTTCTTTTTACCCAAGATACTCATGAATTTTCAGATACAGTGAAATAGCTTCAGTAGAGGGGTTGAAGAGTGAGCCACAGACACTATTATGCCTGGTGTGGCCTATCAACTAATTCTGTAAGTCAACACACTGTTACTTGGAAGCACACTCCAGCATGCCTCTCTATGCTCTGGTGAGCATCCTATGCACGTGACACTGCATTTCAGACTCCACTCGTGTTCATGTACCTGATACTGAGCTGTGGAAATGCTCTGCTTTGCAACATCCAAGTACCTGTCTGGGTGTAGCACTTTGGCCTTATCGTTGGTGGGGGGAGTAAAGCTTGTGTTGATATCAGATAGTCTGACAAGTTTAGATAATCAATTTATAAAAGTTTCTGTCTGACTCTTCTTTGCTATTTTCAATAACAAAATAGCAGGTGACAGTCAAGAGGGAAGTAGCATATTCACAGAGTGTGATCACATCACAGTAAACACTACCTGTGATTGAACACTCAAGTAATTGCAGTGTGTAGCAAAATTTGTACTGGCAATTTGATAGCCTCATTATCTCAGCACAGCCCTGGGGATGTGCTTGCTGCTTAAATAACCTGAAAAGTAACCTACAAGTGATGTTTATTAGTACCAAAATCATAGAGGGATGAAGGAAACAAATCTATTATTTTGGGACGTAAGAGAAAACAGATTAAGAACAGAAAAACAAACCTAACGGTCCTTAATTTGGACTCAGAGTCAAAGCACAAGTACAGGATCTACAAATTTTATCCAAGAGAAAGCTTGCTGTCTAGCATTAACAAAATCACTTCTATTAATAAATGTGATCCCATAGATGCCATGTTATTTTGGAGAACCTGGGCTTTTTTTTAGCTTCCTCTGGACCTAAATGGGTCCTTATCTTAGCATGTCTTTTTGGAAAGTTAAGCCTGAATCATTCAATCACTTAAAGGTCATAAAACAAATGTATGACAAGATCTTCCACCTCAACTTCTAAGCCCTTTTTCAAGCCACGTGGCCATGTAACCTATAAGGCATTTAGCACAAGAGAGAGACAACAGAATGGGTTGCATTGAAGGTGGCTCTTTTCAAATGGAATTCCTAACCTAATTCTACAGAAGGAAACTGATGGTCTAATGGATCAGCACAGGTACTTCCATTAGTCATATGCATATGGAATATGGTGGCTAGTTTTTGTAGTCAGGATAGACAAGTGAACAGTACAGAGGATCACATATTTCTCTCAGAAAAAAAATAATAATCAAGGTGGATAGGGCTAGTGTAGATTTTCTCTTCATACTTTCAGAAGAACTGCACAATTTACCTGGAAACCTGTCTTACTAATGCAACTTCTAATTACAGTTTGCAGAGTCACAATAACAGTCTTCCCATTCTTCCCTTGGTTAAAACTACTTTATATCAAAACTTTTAATGTGTGGCTAGTCATTTTCTTGAATAAATTAAACTCCAGCTGTCATTTTCTGAGCTATTTTTGCTTCTCAATAGAGTAAGGTTTTTAACTGTTTAATAATGTGTATTACCACTTTAAAATGTTTTGTACTCTTCCTTTTACACTGAAGAATGGTAATGCCTCACCAAAGCTAGGCGTACCAGCTGATTTCACCCTGCAGACGTGTGATTGTTCTGCTTTTGGGAAGAAATAACTGAAACCATGGGAATCATTCCCCAAAATACAAACAACAGTCTGTCAGCTGCCCTGGGAAGGTAAAAAAGTTTTAGTTAACACTCTTTTGATGAGGATATGGTTAGAGACATTGTAGAAAAATTCTCATCACAGTTCTTAAACATGGCGGAACTTTCTAGGCTGAGTGCTGACAGTTAAAATAGGAGGTCCGGGATATCAAACAAAGATGGCAAACTTTGATGTTGATAAATGAGGAGACTGCATAGTTTTGAAAATAAGTAGGACTGCATAAAGCAATACCCAAATTAATCTTTTATTTCTCTCAAAGGGAAACAGTTTCCAGTAAAAAAAAAGGGGGCAAAAGGCACAAAATTGTTTTATTAGTTCAGTTTACTTCCCCTAAAAATGGGTACAAAGTTCAGGATTTGGTTGAAATCTTACTTTTATTAATTCATGTCTACCTAATTATCCTGAGGACTGATGCTGAAAATGTTCTATTGAAAGAAGTCTTAGTATTTTCTACCAGCAGAGATTTTGGATTCTACTAGCTTTTAGGATCACTTTTGCTCTGATTTGATTACCTGGAATTTGATGGGCCTAGTGACGAACACAGTGTATTTAATTCTTAGCATCTGTATAACATCCTTCAGTGACTTATTTCTTTCTAAAAGGCAAAACTGTGCTTTTCCATATTTTCATCAGGCAATATAGAGTTCCTGTTCTGCAGAGCACTATGTATACTGTCTTGAAACAATCATCTCTGTTAGTCTTTCCTATTTGAAAATCAATGATGCCCACTAAAGACAAGTTATTACAATATACATGATAATAAAACCCCAAAGGATAGTGGGCAATTGTGGGTTGCTTTCACTTTATTTTTTCCAGTGGTGATGCCTCCAACACAATGCAAATAACTGTCACACAAGGAAGTGAAGTGTATCTTTAAAAGTCTTTAAAAACAAACAAAAAATTACTTTTTCTTTTTACTATGTATAAAGGCTACCTTCATGAAAGTTCATTCCTTCCCAATGTTCTTGCTAAATAAAACTTAGACTAGACTTAGATTGTCAGTGTTCAAACAGAACTCCCAAAGAGAAGGTAATCTTCAATTCCATAAAAATATTAACAGACCTTTTTAAAAAGCAAGTGGTTTTTGTTACAGGGGAGTTTCTTTCCCAGGTAAGTTTCCTAATTACCGGTGTCTTATACCAGTTATTTCACTTCAGAATTCAGAATGTAAATGGAATTTGTTTATTGTTCCATTTACTATGTGTCAAAGGTTTATAAATTCATACAGCTGCTGTATGAATCAGGGGCTATAATCCAGATACCAGTTTTATTTTGGAGCATAGCATGGATGACTGATTTGTGAACAAGTAAACCAGGGTGAGTTTTACTTTAAAGGCAGTGCAAATACAAAGGGCACTGTTCGCATGGTGGAGTGTGATGTTACAGTGTCAGGGCTTGATCCTTTCAAACTCCAACTTCTTTGCACACCTATTGGCAACAGCAAAAAAATGAGCGTTATCTGACAAAGTTACACCTGAAATCCCCACCTTGTTTCTTCTTTATTGCTCCCTTCCAAAATAGCCAAGCTGATGTGAAATTGTTATGAGCCTTAGGAAATCCAATTGTTTTTCCAAATTCGGTAATATAACTTAGAAATTCCTAAGGACATATTTAATACTAAACTAAACCAAAGGTTCATCTAGGCTGCTGTCCTGTCACTGGCAAAGCCCTGTAGCAGATGTTTAGCAATTGTGTAAGAACAGGTCAAGCAATACATATTAATTGCCTAACACTCTCCCAGCCTCCAGTAATTTGAAATTTATTGATATCTTAAGCAAGAGATGGTATCTTCACACTTAATAAACCTTTCCAGACTTTAGTTACACGGTCTGGTTGCTTTGGGGCATAAGTAAAATTTAGCAATGACACCATCCTGAGTGGAATAATTAAACTACTTTAAAATATTCTGTCACCTCATCTTTTACATTTTTCAAAGTCTTCTGAAAGATTTTCATCTGTGTTATTAAAACCTGGAATCTGGAATAGGTTTATAAGAATTATTTAAAGTATATATATTTTTACAGATTTGTTTATATTTATGTTTCATTCCTACTTTCAGTACCCATACAAAACTTAACCTTCATCACATTTATTTATACCTGGATTGGAAGGGTGGTGATTGAAAGGTGTTCAAGGAAAGGCTCTAGAATGACATAATACAAAAATGTAAAAGAATAGCCTTACAGTAATTACTTATTTTCAACATAAAGGCAAAAATCAAAGACATTTTGACAGTGACATTTCAGCATCATATAAATCACAGGGAAATTATTAATGTGAATGCATCCCCAGCAGCATTCACATTCTTACAGGTTTGCAATGTATCCCTTCAGATAGCAGAAACTGAACAGAGTTTTTTCGCAGTCACAGGTTTACAACTGTGACCTGATCAACGTCTTTGGGATGTCCGAACTGAAACAAAAGTTCCGGTTTGGCACATCTATTGTCTTAAAATTTTTCTATTGTCTTTTTCTCCAAAGCTGCTACTGAAAGTATACAGACTTTCCTATTCAGGCAGAAGAACTGACTGTATTATCAACCTTTGCTTCTAGTTACATATCCACCACACTGACTATGCAAAAATGATAGCTGAAGTTGTTTCATTGTAATACTGTAAACTCACATACCATTCATGTTAATATAAAATTTAAAAATGTTGTGATACCGTAAGTGCACACACTTGATCATTTAAACTAGACTTTTCCCACTGCCTTGGCTTTCATTAACAATTCATTCTCCACCACAAAGAAAAATGTACAATTTGAAAAAGATGGAATTACAATAGGGTTTAAATCGGTAGTTAGATTACAATACCTTTCTAACAGAGGTGAGCTTTCAGCAGCCCATCTTCCTCGTGGATCACATCCAAATAATGCTAGGATTTTAAGCCCTGAAAATTTATAACATTCATCCACTGAAAGAAGTCATTTCCCAGAATGAATCTCTCTGTTGTGTTCAAGCCTCTTGCCTAGTTAAATGCTTGATAATGCTTTTAAAAATTGATCCTTTAGGATAGCTTCTGATCACAAAAAGAACATTAGTTCATTTTTATCTCTTCTTGGTTATGTAGGGCAATTAGCACAAAGTCTTGGCAGACAGTTCTTCCTTTTACAGTGATTGTTAAAAAGGTATCATGGGAATATAACCAAGCTTTCACAACACATGCATGATGCAAAAAGCCAATTCACCACATACAGCAGCGACAAAGCATTTATCACCAATGCTGTCTGGAAAATGTTCAGCAACCATCTGCCAATTAGAGAATAATCTGCTGTTCATCTGCAGCAGAGAACACCTATCTAGCGGGCAAGCAGACATACAGCAGAGGCAGCTAACAGGTACGTTGGTAGTTAGCGGGGCAGTTAGCTCAGCTGGGGACGTGAAAGCAGCCCAGAAACTGTGCTCCATGCAGCATGGGACAGTATGACTGTCCATGACAGGCTGGAAGAAACATCCCCAGGGAGTCGAAGTCCTTACGTGGTGTACTCCAGAGGAGGGAGGCTGCCACGCAGGACAGGGACCACCGGGAGTGCTGGGTGCTGCTCCCCAGGGCTGGAGCTGCTGGTGGCCTCACCCGCAGGAGCTGTCCTGTGGCTGAGGCACTAAGCGACCAGGTACAGGAGCTGTGCGAAGAGATGAGCAGACTGAGTAGCATTGGGAAGGATGAAGAGGTGACAACAGGGTCTTCACAGTGATGTGGCAGAGCTATGTGGTGCAAGGAAGGAGGGGCAGAGACAGTCTAGTTGTGGATGGAGACTCCCAAGGTGCTGAAAGCTTGTGACTTCTTGCATTAGGAAGAAGGGTCCTCGGATCTGAATTTACAGCATCACTACAGTGTCCTAATAGCCAAGGAAGGCAAAGAAGTTCCCTGGGGAGAATTCAAAGCCAGCTGAGCTTGGATCACACATTAACACCAAGAAACCAAGAAAACAGGCCAAGTGATGGAGGTTCCCTTCTGCAGGGTGGGGAGGTGCTGATCAGAGTTGCTGTCATGGGATTCTTACTGCTTGCTGGCAGCCTGGATCAAGAATATTGCAGAGAGATTCACAACACTCTCTTACACCTCAAATTGTTCTCTCTCACTGTTCATCTATGTGGTCACCAATGACACTACAAAGGGAGACAGAGCAAATCAACGAGGGGCTGCAGATTCCTGTGGCCAAAGGTGGAAGAGATCAGAGTCCAGGTGCTGTTCTCCTCAATTATACAGTTATCTGGGAAGGATTTGGGTAGGACCTGATGTGGTCTGCAAGTTAAGAGATGACTGCATAACTGTTGCTGTAGTTAGTGCTTTAGCTTTTATAACTATGGTAACCTCTTTGAGATATGGACTGTTAGCAAGAGATAGGATTCCTAGAGCGGAGACCTCCTAACATAGAGACTTTTCTGGACAAATTTTGGAACAGTTTGGCCTTCACAGTACTTATCATAATGCCCTGTGATACGTAGAAAGCCCAGGTTCAAATCACTCCTGCTCTACCTCACATACCTACATTCAGTAAAACTGCCTCTGGATGCAGACTTAGCATCTGCTTCCCCAGGGTTATTTGTTATTGATACAAAATAGAACCATTTAAACAGGAGAAATCAAGAAGGCAACAAATACTGAATCAAAACTTGTGCTTACTGCCCACACCTAGGACAAGAGAGAACAAGTCTCTGTCTCAGGGCCTCAACTATTTATACAAAACGAAACAGCTCAAACAAGAACACTTGAAAAATCCTGGATATTTTGAATCCCCTCCCTCTCTCTGAATATTATTCCCCCCTTCTCCTTAGTCCACCTTCTTTCTTCTCCCCAAATTATATAGCTGCTCCAAAAGTTTCTGATCTGTGCAAATGCAGATCATGAGAATTTTGAGCATTTAAGAAAGATTCCATTGCAGAAAAAGTTTCTCGCCATATTCCTTATATAGCCTGATATAACTGAAAAACAACATACATAAATCTCTCTTATATTTTAAAATACGGAAATACTAGTGCAGAGGTGAACTATGAAGACATAGAATGTTTTAGAAAATGACAAATGCTGATCTAGCTAATTGGATGCAAACACTAAGATGCCTTCTGCAAAGCACAGGTGAAAGTAAACATATGTAATTACTATATTTTGGTTCCCATCCCTGTAGCTATAAAATATGTGCCATCAGTACCATGAAATTGGAGAACAAACGTATGTTCTAAATCAAAGAAAAAGGGCTTGGTCTGAACTCCACTATTTAGAAGACATGGTATCACGAACAGCATTAATGTTCTTTGACAATGTTCACAACCATTAGAAAATTGAAGTCATAATGAAACTGCAGCTAACTCACAATCTTCTGGCCCTAGGATGTACATTGTTGATGTGTGTATTCTGGAAGCCCCATCTGTTAGGAGCCAGGCTTTATATACTGAATAATTGCTAAATTCCAAGGAGACCAGGTGGCAGGGCAAATTAATTTGGAAAGAAATAGAAAAGTCATGGGGGAGGGAGCAGAAAAATTGTAGGAGAAAGTTAATTCAACATTTTCTGAATGTACTGAATGAGGACAGGAATGAGGAGAGAAAGAAAATATGCAATCAAATATGGAGAGGAAGGGGGAAGGCAGGAGAAGAAGGGACACTTTTACATCAAGAGATGTTTATGGAGATATTTCTTGGACTACAAGAAAGGAGAAAGTAAGGGAGATGAAAAAAGCTGAAGATATTGCCATGAAAATTTCTATTAGAGAATATTCATGCTCTCAATAATTACTCAATCATATATTTGTAAAATCAATTCACAATGCTATGTGTAAACCAAAACAAATTTAATCTTCCTCTTTGTGAATTGTCAAAAACAGCTGTAATGTGAAAAGGAGAAGAGAGCAGGGGAAAGGAAGAAAGGCAGAGGTATTTTAGCTTCCCAGTATGAGTGGCACATTCCCAGTTTTTCATGTGAGAAATACTCTCAGAAAACTAATCAGATCAATACAAACACCACAACTGCTACTATAAACACAGGAAGCCCTCTGTGCAAGAAATCTCTGGCAAGAACACAGGGGACCGTAAAGCTGCATTAACGTTTTTTTGAAGAGCAGCTGGTGTCACATACAGTTCTGCTGTCCTAGTCCTCACATGCCCCCATTGTCAGCAGTGGATGAGACAGAGGAGTTAGGTTAAACTGATTTCATTAAAATTTTAATTACTGTGGTAGTCTTTTGGCAATATATATACATGATAATCAAGCAGATGATTGCCTAAATTCAGAAGTATATCCGTAATGTATTGGTATAACCAGTGCAGAGGCCTATGACACCTATAAATTACAAGTGCACTACTCAAAATATAATTAATATTAAGTTGCCTTGAATCCAAACATAGGCATACAAAAATTGTGAAATCAACAACAGCACAAAAGAATTTATTAACACTGTGACATCATAGCAAAATACAATATATACTTCGGTTATATTATTTTACCTGAGTATGTGAGCAGTGTGACCACCAAAAGGGCAAAGAAAGAGGTATGTAGGAGACACCCAAGAGAAAGTTACCAGGCCAGAAGCAAGATAAGCATGACCGACTCCAGATAGGCAAGACATCCTGCTGAATGCACAAGGATGACTGGCAAGATAAAAACAAAAACAACAACAAAAAAACCAACAACAAAAGCCAAAAAGAAAATCCCAACAACAAATAAGATTAATAGTATCAGGAGCAGAGGACACTCTTTTCTGGGAGACAGGCAAATCTGTCTCAGTCCTGATCACTCCTGACTAAGCCCATCAAGGACAGTAGCCTTCAGTGCTAACTGTATGGCATCAGCTCCATAGCTAATTCAGGATATAACTTAAAGACTAACAGTTTTGTATATGTAGTGATGATGTAATCATATTGCATAACAACTAACAATGAGAATGAAGTGTGTCATTAATTAATTAATTTAACAAAATTTAGTTTTGAAATTTAAAACTTGTCTATTTTATGGGTTTTCTAAACATTCCCATCACAGCAGTCTTTACCTGTCTGACACATATATTCAGCTGCAACAATCGGCTCCTGTTGAAAAATGTGAGTCAGTCTTCAGCTCTAGATCACCTGTTTCTAGGTTTTCTACAACCAATTTCTTTCTTTCTTTTTTTTTTGTGTGCAGTTCAGAACATCAGAATCTGTCACTACACAGCATTCCTACAATACGTGAGCTGTCAACACAATCAAACATGCTCAGCTTGCTGTCTGCCAGGACCCTCGTGCCATTTTCCTCAGACCTGTTCCCCAACAGTTAGTTTTCAGTTTGTACAATGGAAGAGTTTAGTCCATCCCAGCTGCAGGACTTTGTATTTGTCCTTGCTGAATTTCATTAGATTTCCGTTGTGCATTCCTCCAGTCTGCTGTCAAACACATCAGCTGGCTCCCCCAATTTGTTGCCAACTGTAAACTTGATGAGAGTATGTGCCTTATTCTCTTCCATGTCATCAATAAACATATTACTGGCCTCTGCATCGACTAAAACACATTAATCACTACCATCTAAGCCCAATCGTCCTAATATTTTTTAATTGCCTGGTTGTCTACCCATTCAGACTGTAACACCTTGGTAAATCCGTACTGACTGATCCCTATCACCTCCTTCTCATGTGCCCAAAAATGTACTCCAAGAGGATTTGTTCCATGACTTTCCCAGGGACAAAAGTGAGGTTGATCAACCTGTAGTTCCCTGGTTAGTTCTTCAGGCCTTTCTTGCATGTTTCTATGCAACATCTTTCCATTAAAAACCAGGAATCTTCCCTGATCTCCATGACTTTTAAAAGATGACAGAAAGCGTCCTTGCATGGACGTCAGTTCTCTCAGCACACTTGGATCCAGCCTGGCTGGGCCTATGGACTTTTATGGGTTGAGTTCTCAGTAATCCATGACACAATCCTTTTAATTCAGGTTTTGCCCTGCGTCTCTTGTTCTCCTCACAGGACATAACTCAGGAAATCAGATTTGGTCTGATATTTCAGCCCGGTTTCACTATTCACTGAAGGCATTTTCTATGTGTATCTGACATACCAATTCCATCTGTAAATTTTCAAACCTGTTGCCCAATTTTAACCAAATGTAACAGAATGTATATACTACATATTTCAGAAACAAGGTAAAAGAGAGAAGCAAAAATTAATCCCCAAAGCTGAAGAATGTACTTTCACTGTGTACATTATATAGTCCTAGTAACCAGAAAGTCTGTTTAACAGACTGACCCTTGAGTTTTCCTTTGAGTGCTCCACACATCACATAGGTGCCAGAGGTGCAGCCATAAGAAATCAAACTTCAAAAATTCTGATGCCTATGAAAGTATTCCTTTGAACATATGAGATTAAGTCAGCTGGGTCATACATAAAACTATTTCTTTGTAATTTGTTTCCCATCCCAAGTAAGTGGGTAGATCTTATAGCATGACCTTGCTCTTCATATTTTAAGGAGGTGGTTGGTTCACTGGGACAATTTTTGCATGGCATTTTTATTCCCATTTCTCATTTTCCTCTTCCTCTGTACAATCATTCCTATGTTAGCAAAAAAGTTAATAGTAATACTGTCTTTCTTCCTCAAAACGTTCTAGTTGCCCAAGCAGCTTAGAGCTGTCTCATAGTAGGAGAAGTCCTGTTGCAGTGACTTTGTGTGATGCCAGCTCGATCAATTCTACTGTCTTAGCAATGGCATGCTTTGTTATTCTGTCTGCCTTTTATTGGCCAAGATATACTTCTGCTCTCCTTTTCCTACTCAACTTTTTTCTTCCTCAATAAACCTTTGATTGGATACTCTCCCTGCCAATACCTGCATTATTGACTGGAGTTTTAAGAGTAAGGCATGTGGAATATTGCATTTGACTTTTGAGACTTAACTCCACCCCTACCAGAACAGAAATACAGGTGTATTTTTTAAATTAAAAGTTCAGTTTCTCTTCAGGCATGTGTAATGCTGTGTTCTCATATGTGGGCACATTCTTTTCTGGACCAGAAAGATAGTTATCAAGCAGCAGATAAATATCTGATTTGTTAGGTGCAACTAAGAGTAGGTAAAAATACATGAACGACCACACTAATTCAGATCAAGGGCCTTCCCAGCTCATTATTCTGTCTCTAACAGTGGCTGCAAGTGGACCCTAGGGAAGAAGAAATCCAGAGAAAACATATACACATAAGTATTAATTTTCCTAGATTTTTACTATTTTCAGCTCAGGAGATTTCCTGAGTGCCTGATTGCTTGTCCATTTAGTAATTCCCAAAAGATGCCTCTTCCAAGTGCTTGTTAAATCTGCCCTTGAACACAAATAAACTCTCGGCATAGACAACATCCTTTAACAAGGATTTTCACAAAATTAGTGCTCATGACATGAACAACCTCCTATTTTGTTTTGGAGCATCCTAAGGGCTTAATCTGATAGCCCCTAATTCCTATTTTGAAAAAGACTGTGAATAATCAGACCTCCTTAAGTCTTGTCTTTTCATGTACAGGAATCCCAGGCTGCTCAGTTGTTCTGTATAATTTTCATCAACGATGTTGCCCCCTCTGAACTGTTTGCAGTTCCAATATATCTCCTTTGAGACGAAGGACCCAGAACTAAATACTGTACTTAAGGGGAGGGCAAACCATGGCTTTTATGTAACAGCATATGTATGTTCTCTACATTGTCTTCTACTTCTTTCCCATTAAGTCTTAAGAATAAGTTCTTAACTAGGTGCAGTCTTTAAGGAGGGAAGTAGTACAAAGGGGGAAAAAAGGACTGATGGAGAGAGAGTAAACAACCTATACTACACTGTAGCATAAATCAGGGATATCCCCATGACTGGAAAACTGTTCAGTAGTTGTCATAGCAGCTCATAAAACATCTCTGCTTTTTGACAATTTTAATGTCTAGAGCCTAACAAGATCCAAAATAAGTTAAATATCTGTACTGATACCTATATTTCAGGTAAATTTTTAATGTTATCACCTTATAACTAACCAGTGCTTATTTAGGTATTTCTCCTGTGCCCAAATTATCCTATTGTGTTCTTTGGGCTCTTTCTTGCATCTTTGTCAAATGTGTCTCGAACTGGTCACCACCAGGTATAGGATATTAGAATAGATGGACAGCAAGTACATCAGATATGACATCTCAAAAATGGATATGCAAGTGCTGCAGGATGGCACATTTATTTATGCCTTCAGCATCTTCAGTTAATTAAAAACATTTTAGAAAAAGGACCAGTCTGTACTAACTACACTTTGCCTGCCTTCATCTCAAAGTAAATTTCTGACTCTAATTTATTTTATATCACTTTTATTCAGAGTTGACGGAATATTAAAAAATATATTTCTTAGAAAATATGGGAAATAACCAGCTGTTGGAGGTTAATGTATATCACAGTTTTGGATAGCTTTCCTATCACAGCCTGAAGACTAGTCAAATGAAATCTTTCAAGAAGAGAATAAGAATGAATTTATAGGGCAAAATTTGAGGCACATTTTACCTGCCAGGAAAACATGTAAAGCTCATGATCAAAGAAGAAGCAACCACTGAAGAGGTACATAAAGGTCATTGTTTCAAATTATGCTTTCAGCAAAACCTTTGAAAACAGTTATGGCATTACTGACCAGATAATCCACCTTTGACATCAAGAATTTGAGCAACACTTAGGCTATTTAAAATTCCCTACTTCGTTGCTTAACATTAGCATTGTCACAATTAGATGTTGGAGTTAATGTCAAGATCTGCAGTTCCTCAAACTTCCATGCAAAACTTATGTGCACACTCCTTGCCTTTTTGAGGCAAAAACAGACATTCAATAGAAGCCCAGAATATATTTCCCATACTCTTACAGAGAGGCTTACTCATTGCATATGCAGCAATAAAAAGAAGTTTGAACTATTAAAGTGATACAAATAGTAATTGGCCATGTAGCAAAGGATGATAATTATAATTTTGCTGAAATAGACTCATCTGACTTGTGCTTGCTCTTTTAAATCACACAGTCTGTATTCAATTTGAGAGTTCTTCAAAGGGCCTAACTCAGCTATCACTGTAAAAATCTGTAGTTAAAATTTTTCATCACAGTCAGAAGGATGTTAGACTCAGAACAGAAAGTTCTGCAATGGGAAAGGTACACTGAAAAAAATAAATAATGTAGGAAATTAATGTAAGAATTTCCCTTATCAATCAAGGGAAGATTTATAAAAACTGAGAAGATGAGAAGTTTAAATGAAAAAAAAAAACCAAAACTGAAGCAAGTAACTGTCTTTTCAGAATTAAGAAACCAGAAATATTGCCTCTGAGTTTAGCTCCTTCCAATCAAGTAATGCCAGCTTTGGAAAGTAATTCACATTTTTACATAGCTATACATTATATCTATGTATACAGGTAGTTATGTGTATATATATATATATAGCGCACACAGACACATATTTTAAATGCAGATCGAACACCAATTCAGGCTCTTGCTGATAAATGACTACTATATTAATTTTTGCTATGTCGTACTCCCTTTGCCCATAAGTACTGAATGTTTTTCCGTTAATGGAGGTGACCTTGTGTTAAAGGTCTTTTATATAAAAATGTTCCTGGAATCATCCTGTGTTTTCATATTATGACATAGGAGATTTTTTCCAGCATGTTTGCAAAGTTCAATTGACACATTTCATTCAGCAAAACAAACAAAAAATGAATTATTCTCAACATGTCTATAAGGTCCCTGTTGGATCAGGACCAGAGCATTCCAAACAAGCATTATTATCCTTTTAACTTAAACAAGCATAAAAGTTCTGAGAAGTCTAAAGACAAAGGTATTTCTAATAACAATTATAACAGAATTGTAGCAAAAAAGGAATGAGAGACCTTAAAGAAGGAGATTATATTTGAAATGAAATCAATGTCCCTCATTCCCACTATTGTGTCGCATACTCACAAGCACCAAGAATTCAGACACAAAGATGTGTATACCAAGGTGGTCAAAGGGTATTCCTGGTTTTAGGATGCCTTTTTGTTTTGGATACCCTGAAAAGCTGCAAGCAGATTTGCTGTAATCTTCATAACCCGTTAATGTAGATGCCAACAACATCTGCCATTCTTACAGCCTTTCTGCCATCCATATTGTCATTCTGACAGAATGACAGATTGATCATTCTGTCATTCAGTGCCCTGACATTCATACCAGTCTTAACATTTCATTGGATATTACCTGTGACAAAAGTCTCTCCAATGACTATCCAGGAAAGCTAGCCCACAGCTGTGGAATGGCAGCTTCTTGTTCACCCAGGTGTTAGAGCGTGGATGCACATAGCTAATAGCCAACCACGCAATAGTTTCATATTAATGCACAAACTGCAGAAGTTCCTCAGGCCAGAAGATAAGCACTCACAGATGAACCAAGGGCTTGCACTCTAACTAGATTATGGCTTATATACTGCAGCAGGATCTCTGGTGGCCAGAGCTTTGAAATCAACATGCCTAGACTTTTGTCTTCTAAAAATACATCTCAAAAGGTCAGAGGGATTTCTAATTCAACGCAGCTAAGTTGTATTAGAATAGAACCTGGAATATTTAATATTTTAAATAGAGAAATCTCAAAGTAATTAAGTAAAAAAGAATGATGCCAGGAAGGACATATGGATACCTCTCCTTCACCTTTCTGTCTCCTTGCAGGAAGATGCTTGATGACAGTTCAGTGGCTCTCTGAGTAACCAGTAACACCACACGCTCCTTGCAGTCCCTGGAAAGGTTTCTTCTGCCACATAAGGCCAGATTCTCTACTCCCTGCTCCTTTTCACAGTCTCACAGGTAAGCCTGATCTGCAGGTTCCCATCTCATTGCTCTTGCTCTCACCCTCATCCTGCCTTTGCTACCTCGTATGCCTGGGACCTTTCCCTTAGGCTGGGTCCATTTCACAAGCGAAGGAGGTCCCCACACACTCCAGCTCATCCAGGAAGGAGATGTGCAAACTAATGAACAAATAAAACAGATACCCTCTGTCACAAAACCCAATTGTAACTGTACTTCTTACCTAAAGAAATGCATGGGTCCAGAGCACTGACATTTTTTATACACAGCCACTCCTTTATAAGTCACAGCTGGCTTCAGATGAAGGCTGAGTTGTGTTAATCGGGTCTGAGACTCCATAAACATGATAAAAAGCAATGAGGCCAAACCTCCTGCTTTGTCCACGGCTGAGCAGCTCAGAGAAGAACTTAATAACACAGACAAGCAGTAACCAAATGTCCTGGTTTCGGCTGGGATAGAGTTAATTTTCTTTCTAGTAGATGGTATAGTGCCGCGTTTTGGATTTAGGATGATGTTTTCAGTTGTTGCTAAGCAGTGTTTATACTAAGTCAAGGATTTTTCAGCTTCTCATGCCCAGCCAGCAAGAAGGCTGGAGGGGCACAAGAAGTTGGGAGGGGACACAGCCAGGACAGCTGACCCGAACTGGCCAAAGGGGTATTCCATACCATGTGACATCATGTCCAGTATATAAACTGGGAGGAGCTGGCCTGGAGGGGTGGATCGCTGCTCAGGAACTGACTGGGCATTGATTGGCAAGTGGTGAGCAATTGCATTGTGCATCACCTGTTCTGTATATTCCAATTCTGTTATTCTTATTATTGTTGTTTTATCATTGTTATTATTATCATTATTAGTTTCTTCCTTTCTATTCTATTGAACTGTTCTTATCTCAACCCACAAGTTTACCTTTTTTTTCCCCGATTCTCTCCCCCATCCCACTGGGTGGGGGGGAAGTGAGTGAGCGGCTACGTGGTGCTTAGTTGCTGGCTGGGGTTAAACCACAACACCAAACCAAAGACACCCACATATTTTAGGATTCATTTGATTTCACTCACTGTGCAGTTTTCTCCTACTGTGCCTGTCTTCCAAAACCCTTACTTTAAAATATATGCTTGAAAACAATAGCCTCCAGGAGCAGCAGAGAGAGGGAAGGCAATAGCAGAGGAGGACAGATGACCAAGGAGAAGAAAAGGTCAGTTTGGCTATTTAGCTACCGGTATTTGTCCACACTGATTAAATATGGAGAGATTATTAACAACTGGAACTATTGTATAAACTATTGTATAACTATTTGTATAAAGCACAGGGTGACACATACTGATGTGTATTGATAACAATGATGGAATTCAGACCATCACATGGAATCTTTATAAACATTTATGCAGAAATCTTTCATGACTGACTATAATGCTGATGAAGGTGAGTTTAAATCTGAGAGGGTTTCCTGATCATATGCCCTAACCTATCAGAGAAAAAATGAATATTGACAGCTCTCTGTTTGTCACAATATTACTTATGTTCAAGGATTAATGGCAAAATATTTCACAGTTACAATTTCAATCTTGTATCTACCACCAGAACCAATTATTTTAAATCTTCCCTATGCCTGGAACAACTTCAGAATAATCCTTTCCTCTACCTGGTAGTAGAGAGCTGCTATTACAGAGGAAGGTGAGCATTACAAAAGCACAGTGTCTTGTCACCGTGGTTTGTAATCCTTTTGCAAGACCCAGTACAGGAAAGAGGTCAGAGCAGAGCTGAAAATGAAACAGTGACTTTGTACTGCATAGGCTCTTAGAGAAGCCCCATATTCGAAAGGAAAAAGGCAGTAAGAATCCTTTTATTTTTTCCCCTCCCAACCGGAATGAGCTTTCTACATCATACCTACAAGTTCAACAAAGGAATGGGATCAGGAATTTCTTTTTACATCTCGGACAGTTTCCTGTGTGTAGCTGCAAAGAGCAAAGCTAAGGAATGCTGAAAACCCACTCAGTCCACAGTCAGCTTGTTTCAGAAGGCCGAGAAATTGGACTGACTAGAAATTTAGCTTCCAAAATGTCCACAAAATTCTTCATTTCAAGACTCCAGGTCTACATCATCTTGGTGCAACAAGAACAATGGCAAAAGCTAATAATAATTCAACAGTATGAAGGGTGATACTTCATGTGTTTTGACATGAACAGTTCTCATTAATGGATCTACTTTTATTGCTCTGTTAGTATCACATCTTATTGGGTTCTCAACATTATTTTGGAAGTTTGCATATTTACAGTTTGAGATAAGATGATGATCCTGTAACAGCGATTTGAGAAAATTAGGCTTGTATATCACTACAAATTGCCAATCAAGTCAAAAGCTCTTGTTTTCTACAACTCATAAATATATATGGCACTCCAGGATATAATAGAAAATGTGCTTTCCACATTGTCATTGGATTAGTTTATAATGCTAATTTGACTCCACATTTTTATGTTTTTGCAAAGTGGAAGTATTAACCTGAACACACAAATTAGTACTCAAAGTAATATTTAGCTACCTGTTTTACTTAGAGGAAATTAATACTACATTAATATGTATCCTAATGATTCAATGTATTCTAAGACATAGAAAAAACAGATGCAGATATAAATTGCATAATGTTGAAAAATGATGCTGAAATTTTCAGATAAAACAAGAGAACTAAAAAAAAATAGAGAAATGGGAACTGAAATGTGCAGAGATTCAGTTTTTAATAATACAGATGTATTAAGCTTTCAAAGTACATTGGCAATCCAAAAGAGGAGGAAGCATATTATAAGAAAAATCAAAATATATCTGGAAATAACAAAAAAAATAAAAGCACTTTTTTTCCCCTGTGAATCCTGTTCTTTTATTTAGGGAGGGATCTGGACTAGTTGAAATTTGTTCTATTTTCCTCTATTGTGTTCCAAAAACCCTGGTTAGAAAATTGCTGGTAGAATAATTATTGGTATCAGAATTTGGTATGACACAATCTTTGGTCATTCCAAAATATTAGGGTGTGTTGGGAAAGAATACATGAGCAGAAGTTATGGAAAGCCACCCTTCCTCCCCTTACTCTGCCAGACTTTTATCAATATATGTCCTCTGCAGTTCTCACTGCAGGTTCCTCTAAGCCTGAAATTCAGCTTTCCAAACCCAAGGGATAAGGAGCTAGACCATTCAGAATGGATCAAACAGAACTGACTTGTTGATCAACAGCACATGTGTTTGTAACAGTGTAATTCATCAAGGATTGATTTTCTTAATCTCTGATTACAACCAATTTTTTTTCTACTGATAATCTGTATATTTTAAAGCAACTCTGAAGTTCCTCTAGAGTTTTCTCAACCATCCCATTGCTTTCTATGTAATATCTCCCATAATCAAAATGCCAGACTTTCTAATTAGTTACACTTTAAAATATATATTAGTTACAAAAAATTAACTGGGCACAAGTGAAACTAGCAAAAGCATCTCAAATAGGTTAACAATTGTAATTCATTTCATTCTTAGGTTCAGTCTGCAGTCTGGATGCAGTAATTTCTAGCTGACAAGACTTATTTTACTGCCAGCTCAGTGTATTTCAGCTTAATTTTAGTTATTTTGTAATAACAGTTTTTATGAACAGAACAACAGGTTTTAAAGCACCAGATGCAATGACTTCTGCATTTTCTGATATTAGCATGCAAATCAATGTAAAACAGAGCCAACAATTTTTTGACATTTTCTATATCGCTTGACATTAGACTACTTACTGCTTGAGAAGATGGATGGAACAACACTGTGTTCCATATCACTACATGTCATAAATGAGCTATGTGTCATGACTGTGGACCACATTGTCAGATGATAATTTTCAAAACTCTGTCATACTATCCATAACTTATCCTTGGATAAACTCCTCAAAACCTGTTTATTTGAATTGAAAACAGAAGGGAAAACCACTGGATGTCTTTACCTTAATTTTAGGTTTTCATTACTTTCACATAAAATATGAACCTACCCTTTATCAATTCAAGGCTCACTGTGTTAAAATGCTAGAGGCTTGGTCTCACCTCAAGTCATGGAAGCAGATGTGTCCAGCTACAGAAAACGTTGTAGGCTATGCAGTATGTTTCTGAGATAAAGATCACTGTGCTAAAAAATAACTCCTGGGGGAAGTAACTCCTTGCAATTAATGGAAAGAAATTCATGTTTACATGACAAGATTCATTTGGCCAAATATAAAAAGCTACAGCTGTTCAGATGCATACAATCTCTGTATCTAGACAAGCAAAGGAATTCCTGCAATATAGAGCTATTGATTTAAATTTTAGTCTCACAACCCTACCCTGAGAACAGATGCTCTGCAATTCTATTTAATTATCTTCTGGCTAATTTTGTCTTGTTTCTGCTGTTAAAGCTGAAAATTTTTAATCACCAAGTCTGGCTCCTGCTAAGTATTTGTTTGTTTTGTTTTATTTTTTAAAACTCAAAAATATATGTAATCAACTAGCATTTAAAATTTCTCCTGAGACACTCAAATCAAACCAATTCACAAAATTAATCTACACTTCCCTGTTCAAAAATTATCTTTAGTTTGAGAAAAAAAACACAGTTCTTCAAGAATGTAGCATTGGAGAAGGACTTTAAAGAGAAACGTTTGCAATAGCAGGAATGCGGAAGGTGAAGTAAAGGTAACTGACTATCTTAATCTTTGGTTTAATGACCTGAAGCATACAAGTATTTTAATTTAAACATTTTGCCCCTGGAACTTTTCTTCTAGATGCTAAATTTCGATCCTTTATCAAGAGGAAGACCAACTCATTTATTGCCATCAATATTTGAAAGTTATATATAAAGAAGACACATATTTCTGTTCTTTTGGTTCCATTCACTAGTTCCTAAATAACTAGTATTGTGTCAGAACACAAGAATATCCATACCAGTTGAAACCAAAGAGCTGCATAGCCCAAGATCTTATCTCTGAGAACTGCCAGAAGTGGAGGCTTACGGAAAAGATATAGGAAGACTTACTGCCTTCTATTCCTTTGGCAAATTAAGCAATAAGTTACATATCTCAGTTAATACTTTGGTAATTTCCCATCTGAGTTCCTTTAGAAATCCTGTGTAAATGCCATCTGGTTTCAGCCATTGTTATAATCTCCTTTTGGCAATTGTTATTATTCATTTTATTGACTTGCTCAGAAATGTTTTCTTCTGACACTTTTATTTGAGACTGTTCCTCCAACTTTTCCAGAGAAAAGAAAGACTTTACTGTGGGAAAGTCCCAGTGATTCTCTGTGGTGAATGGACCTTTATCTTGTCCGAGTGCTTCCTCAGGAACGTCCCAGTTAGCTGTGAATTCTCCATACTCTCCCTCTTCCTTACGCTTCCATTGTGCTCAAACAAAAAGCCTTATGGTTAGTTTTAACATCTGTAACAAGTTGTATTGAAAAATATTCCTGGCTGTTTTATTATGATTTTACATTTAACTTGCTACATTTTACATTCTCTTCTGGTTTATTCACTTTGACACACAAACCCCCCTCATGGTCACATATATAATATAATACAAATATAATCTCAGTAAATTCTCAGTATTCTTGGGGATGGAGTAGAGTGTTTTGCTTTTTGGTTTAACATGTTTTTAACCCAAGAACAGCACATTCCTCTTGGGTTTGAAACAAATTGTGTTGTTTCAATTTCCTTTTTAATTTGTATGTTCCCTTAGTGGAGACAGGATCCCAACTATACTGCCACAGACTTTACCCCTTGTTACTGTGGCAGTTGATGACTTCTTTAGGAAAACACATGTAATGGAAAGTGCACCCCATTTCATGTTATCCACTTATTTGAAAGGAACTGCCTTTGTGTGAAAAGAAGTGATTCTAAAGATAGATAATTAAACACTAAATGAAAGTCAGTTAGTAGACCAGAGGTACAAAAAGCTATGGAAAATCAGCATGAAAAGAAGGAAAATAAATACATTCAATCATAATATTTGTCATTTGCTGTCAAGAATTAATTTATACTGTCTCATTTTACTATTAAAAGCAGGGCTTGTTTTTGTTTTTGTCAGGACCAAACACACAGTTATCAACACACTATAATTTCATTTGTGCAGCTACTAAACGTTACATGGCAGACCATGTAGTTTTTCATCACTCGTGATTCTATGCAGGAAGCTATACTCGATGAGTTCATTGCTCTTCTTCCACCTGTTGGATATAAGTCATCTGCTCTGACTTAATCTAACAATAAAAAGTTTCCACTTCATTGAGTGCTGTAAATGCTGAACTAATTTGAGTTTGAGAATGCTGTTCTTGCTTTGTTCAAGTTCTGCTTTATGCTCTTTGAAGCCCATCTCCCTCCTGTAACTGGAAAGGGTAACCAAACCTTTCAACATACGCTAAGCCTCTGTCTTGCTCATCATTAGGAACAGTGGTGCAGAACTCCTCATTAGGGCAGGAAGCATTCAATGCATCATGCTGAACTTTCATTTGCACTGATCTTTGCTAAAAAAGATCAGTTATTATTTGCCTATAGTTCATCTTTGCATCGCAACAGGATGACTTCTACCACTGGAAAGATAACTTCAAAAAATATGTCCCTGCTTTGTTAGATCCTCCCATCTCCCACTGTTCTCCTAGAGGATAAATTTGGCTGGTGATTAGCACACTTGCCTAAAGATCAAGAAACGTGAGCTCTACTCGTAATTCTTCTGTGTATTTACTGTGTAACCCAATCTGTTCCTCTGCCTATAAAAATCGCGATAATAGTACCCACTCCTGTAAAGTACTTTAAAGCTTCAGATAAAAAATGCTGTAAAAGCTCAATGCTATTATTAAAGCTTTCTCAATAAGCTGGGTATCAGCCAGAGGAACAGAAGGCTAGACACAATCCTTTGCCGTCAGAAAGACTACACTAAAATGGAGGTTACAGTAAATGACAAAACATTTCAATTCTCACACAAACTTTTAACAAATTCCATCACCACTTTGACATGCATGTCATAGTGCTTTTTATAAATAGACACTGTCAGAATCTGTCAGTCTTCAGAAAGATTTTCTATTTTGGAAAAGAAAACTCTATTCAGTGCAACTCCAGGGTTTGCAGAAACCTTCCTGGTCACCAGCACTTTAGTTTTAGAGTAGAATATCCTAGTGGAGCATCTCACGGGATATGAATTAAAAGCTCAGTTGCTGGTATGGAAGGCTACAGAGTTGGTAACCTTACACAGGCTCCACATCACCTAAACAGTGACTACCTGAATCTCCCTGATCAGCTTGAAAAGAATGTTTGCCGAAAAGGGCTGTGTTTAGGAAAAACTGAACTTATCTCCAGCATATAGTCTACTGCAGTCTGGGAGCTCAGACCTTTCTGTAGTTGACCCTATATCTAAGAGCTTGCCTTATAAAAGCTGACAACACTGAGCTCAAAACAGCACACAGAAGCTATGGTCACTTTTTCTTTGAAAACATAGAGGAGGAGAATGAGCAGCTCTTTCACATAACAGGACCCACCCAAAAAGTGGATGACCTGGATTCGAAGAAAGCAAAAAGAAGTGGCTGCTCACATGGTGCACAGTTATGCTGTAGAGCTCCTTGCCATACAACATTCTGGATGACAAATTTTCCATAAGTTAAAGAGGAAGTTGCATGGTTCAATACAAAACAATGTACTGAGGCTTATTAAACGTACAGAAATCACCACTGGATCAGAAAGTGCCTGTATCGCAAATTGCTGGAGGCTGAGACAATGTTTAAGGGATATACCATAGTATGTCTCCTCTCCATTAGGCACCTACTAATAATTACTGTTGAAGACAGGCCACTGGACTACACATACCTTTGGTTTTGGCTACAGGGCTGCTCATATGTTGTGTGTTGGATCTGCTAGAAAGAGTCTCTATTTTATAATAATCAAGGGGTTAAGAAAAAAAGCTCCTGGAGATATGTGAAGTTTTCATTTAGCTAGTTAGGAAAACTAACCAGTAGCCTAAACCCCAGTCTTTTTGTAGCTTCTTCCTTTAGCTACATTATTCTTATATTCTTTGCCTAGCTTCAACCAAACCAGAAAATAATTTTGATGGTCAAAGACCTCTCTCATTAAGGGAGACCTCCCTAAGGGCAGGAGGGACAAAAAATCTGTTCTCCTGCTTCTCAAAAGAGTATTTAATTTACTAGGAGAAATTCACCAGAAAGATTTGTTCTTTATTTCTTTATTATAATTTCAGTGATTACGAAATACTTAGTTTTCCTTTTTATCTAAGAATGCCTTGGTTGCTGTCTTTCTTTTAGACCATTAACGGATTTATAAGTAAACAACAATTCACCCCACACAGCTAATAAATTCTCACAGCTTCTCTACATAGAGCCAGGACATGCAAGGGGAGAAATGGAAACCTGCACATAAACTACAATAACAGCTATCTACTTTTCTTGCCTTCATAGCAGAGCTTATTCAAATGTGGAAGATATATCAAGAACCTAACAACTCTTAAAAATTACTTCACCAAGTCTAAGTAAGTCACTTATATCCAAATGAAATATTATTTTGAATTTTACAAAAGCTTTATTTTGCCAAAATAGAGATTTTTTTTTTTTCCAGTACATAAGTATAGAAAAATCTATCCTGTCCTATTTTACCATATTTCCCCTGGAATTATTCCATTTTCAGTGCACAAAATGGACAGCATTTACTGAATGGACTGCTACTCATTTTTTTCCCCTCCTTATTCATTGCAGGATATCATATCTCATTTCCAGGAACCTATTCAAGCTTTATTCTAAATGCAGGATTAGTCGTTTTCTCCAGAGCCTTCCTAAAGGACCACTGCACCAATCACTGCACTGCACTGAGTATTACACAAATAATAATGATTTTTTTCCTCAAAACTCTTCCACTCAGCCCCTTCCTTCCCCTTACAAGGAGAGTTAGTACTTACATACAGCAAAAAAGCGCAGGCTTCTGGATGTTTTAGGCAGTCGAGTCTCCTTCTGCCAGAACAGCTTTATTTCATTCGTCGTTGTGACCAGTAAGAACAGTAGCTTATTAGTAGCAGTTAGGAGTCGCTCATCTTCTGTTCTCCTGGGTGAGTTTTGGTAACCTGCAGGCCCTCCAAGCAACCGCTTGATTAAGGCAAGGCAGGCTCCTGCATCCAGCTCTTAATGTTATCTGGGGATGCTGACCAGGCTGGCAAAGCTCTCGTTTTATCTGTTGAGTTGCTCAGTCTGTTCGGCGGCCTTTTCTGCTTGCTGCTGTACTGTGAAGGCAGGGGCTTGAGAAAGGGAGATGCTGTGCTGGCTTTGCTGTTGACTGGTAGGATTGGGCTCCTGGGGAGAACGGCCAGTCCCAAGGGCTGACACCTGGGTTGTAGACACTGGTGAAGGTGCCCGATGCTAGATTAAAATGATAAGGAAAAATACTGGCTATCAGGTTTGCTCTTCACCAGAGCCTTTCACATACAAGTAGGTTGTAGTCACCTTTTGTTGGGTGTCCTTTCTGGGTGGGACACAGACAGCACTCCCCAGGGCCTCTTTCAGCAACTGGCAGCTGATGAATGTGTTCACTGCATATGAGTAGGTGGGAACTCTAGAGAGGTAGTACGCAATCTGACATTAATTGTAAAGCTGAGCCGCTTTTCATTATATAAAATGTCAGAATCAGGCCAAAATGGGTGATGATCTACATTGAAAAATATTCTTCTCTTGCCTAGAACAAAGAAGATAACCAGCTCTGTGGTTGTCCCTCTTATTTAATTTATCAGCTCTTCCTGAGACATATCTGTCCTGGGAGACTAGTCAAAATCCGCTGACAGAAATGGCAGATGGCCTCAGATCCAGGAATAGCCTTCTACCCATTTGCTACCTTGACACTTCTTTGTGCTTGCAACACACCTCATGTCCCTCTACCACCTTTTTGTCCTTTAACATTTTGTGGTTCCCTTCTCTTAATACTTTATGTGCATTTTATTTGTACAACCTCAGCTGTATTGGTCCACAGTTCTTTTATGCCTCTGAGTCAAACATGGAGATATAATAAGAGGGCTTAGGTCTGTAAAACTGATTCTTCTCTGCTTGTTTACCTCCTCGAATCATTGAGTCAAAGGAAAGTCCAGTTTGGAAGGGAACTCTGGAGACCACCTCGTCCAACCTTCTGTTGAAAGCAGGGTATTAGATTAGGTTATCCAGGGCCCTGTCAAGCTACATCTTGAATATTTCCAGATGGCAGATACCAATCCTCTGGACAACCTACTCAAATATTTACTTGTTGTCAGGCTGGAGAACTTTTTTGTGATACCTATACAAAGTTTCTTCTGAAGCAATTTGTGTCCACTGCTTCTTGTCCTGTCAGAGTGCTTGCTTGTGAAGACAGTACCTGTTTTCTCTACAGCCACCTTATACTGGAAGACTGTGATTAGATTCCTGATGACACTCCTCTTCTCTCAGATCAGCAAACCCAAGTCCTTCAAACTTTCTTTCTACATTAAGTTCTCCAGATCTCTGATAATCTCGGTAGCTCTCTGCTGAATATTCTGCAGTTTTTTATGTCTCTCTTGACTGGGACCAATGCTGGACACAGTATTCCAGGTGTGGCCTAGCAAGTATTTATTAGAGAAGAGGAACTTCACTCATGACCAGTAGCTCACTGTTTAACCAAAGGGAAGTCTCAATGCCTCCTCTAAAGCCTGCTTCTACAGTGCTACAGTGGTGAAGCCTTTTGGCCCCAGTTATAAAGATAATGCATGGGAAATATAAAGCATTTTGAAACAGCCCCAAACCTTGCTTTGTCTCTTCACTGGCAGAAGAAAGAGACAGAAAGAATGGGGAGAATTATGAAGGGAATGGGTGGCAGTGACAGCTGTGGAGTTAGTATTCACCATTGCAGTGTTGATGTGCAGTCCTGGAGGGTGTCCGACAGTAAGTGACCGCTGTTCTCAGTGCCAGGCCTGGAATAACAGTGGTAGCTGGAGAGAAAGAGGTCTTTGACTCCTTGATCTCGGTCAGGCCTTGAGTTACAGCATTCCCTAACGGGAGATACCTCTTGCTGTCCAGCTGATTTTTTCTAGGACCTCATAATACATGAAAGCCAGCAGACACAGACCAAACATCCATGCATCCTCGTTCATTTGAAAAGAACAGTAGCTGTTATGGTGAATGAGTGATGGGCTAGACAAGGCGTATGTAGGCTGGGGAAGTATTGGATGTGGCATATTTTGACAGTGCCTTGCAGGCCTTTGCCAGTTCTTGTCATACTGAAGAAAAACAGATCACACAGGGTGAAGAAGAATCCTTCTAAATCATTTAAAGCCACAGATATATACGTCCCTTGACAGTCTGACCTAGGAGAGTTACATTTCAAGAAAATGCATCCAGGTTACTGGAGAACCATCTGAGTGCAGTTTGGATATCTAAACTCAAGACAAGAAGAGGAAGTGAAAAAAAAAGTATCTGTGGCCTTTTTATTCTGTATTTATTCTGAGTAAGGTTTACATTTTACCTCAGATACAGTTTTGATTAGAATGAGAATCTTGAAGTTACGAATAGCTTTACTTAACATTTTATAAGCTAGTACTTGGCCTATCTGGGTCTCATTGTGCTCAAATCTGTGGAAATCTGTAGTAAATTATGATCACTGCTGGGAACATCTCATAATCTAGAAGAGGCATGGAAAGCATGCCTGAAAGCATATTCAGATTAGATTCTGATGACTGAGGGAGTGTAGCAGAGTGTTTAAAGCTGTGGGGTTGATTTGGGATGGGCAATTGTCCTGGTTTCAGCTGGGATAGAGTTAACTGTCTTCCTAGTAGCTGGTACGGTGCTATGTTTTGAGTTCAGTATGCGAAGAATGTTGATAACACTGACGTTTTCAGTTGTTGCTCAGTAGTGTTTAGACTAAAGTCAAGGATTTTTCAGCTTCTCATGCCCAGCCAGCGAGAAAAGCTGGAGGGGCACAAGAAGTTGGCACCTGACCCAAACTGGCCAACAGGGTATTCCATACCATGTGACGTCCCATCTAGTATAGGAACGGGGAAGTGGGGGCGGGGAATCGCCGCTCGGGGGACAGGCTGGGTGTCGGTCGGCGGGTGGTGAGCAATTGCACTGCGCATCATTTGTACATTCCAATCCTTTCATTATTGCTGTTGTCATTTTATTAGTGTTATCATTATCATTATTGGTTTCTTCTTTTCTGTTCTATTAAACCATTCTTATCTCAACCCACAGGTTTTGCTTCTTTTCCCGATTTTCTTCCCCATCCCACTGGGTGGGGGGGGAGTGAGTGAGCGGCTGTGTGGTGTTTAGTTGCTGGCTGGGGTTACACCACGACAGCAATTTACTGGGACAGTTGAACAGTTGCACAATTGCCAGGAACCCAAGCTTTGTCAACAACAAAAAAAAGATGCTTCAAGCGATGTCAGCCTCTTTAAACATCCATTAGTGCCAGCAAGCTGAAGCTGAGATATATATCAACATAAACTTTCTTCATATTTTATACAAACATCTAAAATACACGCCAGAATTTGTGTGTTCACTACCAGTGAAACAACAGGGACTCCGTACGGGTTACAAAGTATTTAAGTACCACCCTGCAGAAAGGCAGCTGTCCCTAGAAAGCCAAAGGTAAAGTGTAAGGATCAAATCATACTACTTAAGTCTTACCAAGCTAATGGAGAGGTGTATATACAAATGTCAGTCATAAATCCAAACAGCCATAAAGAGATTCAAAATAGACTGTGACTTTATGTCTAGACCTATCTTGTTGCATAGATGCATAAAGCCAGAGGAGGAGATACCTAGGTGTGGTTTACATGAATATTTTCCTGGGTATTTCTAATATTATCAAGAATGAGGTTTACATTTAAAATCACCTTTTCCCCTGCTAATGAATAGACTTGATGGAGTGAAAAAGGGGATCATGCTCATTTAAAAAAAAAAAAAAGGGACTGCACTCCAGAATGACAAGCAGCAATAATAATTAATAACCTATCTACAAATTACTTTTCCTCTTGTGGGAAGTGCATAAATGCTGAGCCAAGTTTAACAGTCCAAGTAGCATGAGCCGAACCCTTCTGACTGACCAGAAAGGCATTGTTAGTGCACAGCAAATGTAATGTAGGGCAAGTCAGTGACAAATTAATGAAAACACACTTTAGCTCAAATTTGCAATGAGCTTGCATGGCTCAGGTAACATATGGGAATTTATTATGTTTTGGTTGTTTCATCACGTTGTTGAAACTTACGTTTTTCATGGATATTGGAAAGTAAGAAGTGCTTATTCTACAGATAAATCATTACTGAGATGAAAGAAGACAAAGATGACAACAGTTTTTTAAAGCAGTCTTTGTCTTCTTCTGATATAGAATCCATGAAAGGTTTGATTTTATCATTTTTTATAGATGCCTGACAAATTGTGTCAGAGTTTGTAGCTCAGAGTTCTGCATAAAAATTATTGAGGGAGTAATAATACAATACTATAATGAAAACTGGGCATAGAAGTTAAGTTGGAGGGGGATTCTACATATTTTTAATATCAGAAGTCTATCTCAGTAACATCAATGTAATTCTGTGGTATTTGTCGGATTTAATTTTGACATGTTTCTCAGTGATTTTTAGAGCACTTTCTCTATTTCGTGCATGTAGTATTTCACAAGAGAGATTATTTTAGAGAGAGGTAATAAGCTTTGTAATCACCATACTATCCTTGTATGATAATGTAATGAAACTTGCCTTCATGCAACCTCTGACTTTCAATTATGCTTTATTCCTTGTTTACACCAAACACAAGAATCCATGAGTGCAACACAAGATGCTGATCCTCCAGCTGACTGTGCTGCTTATAGGACTCATCCAGAACCCCATTTTCAACTGTAGTGTCAAGCTAAATATCCTGCAAGAAGGTGAACTGATTTCAGTTTCTATTATGAAAGAAATAAGAAAAAAAAATGCATGACACTTTGCACTCATTTATACTAAGACTCATTTATACATCAGCATAAAAGGATTTAAGTGAAAGTGAAATTAATTTACCCAACCAGTCAAAGAAAAATAATTTTTGGTCCATATCCGCAGAGGCATTTAAATACCAATATCCTGTAAGATAGAACATCTTAAAGCAGTGCTTTAAAGCGTGCAGGTTACCATATCATCTGGCCCTGCTCATACATTAGATATTTTTGTATCCTACTGGGAGGAAAAATCTATACATACATCACTCCCGCATTGCTATTTTCAAATAGCATTGAAAAATCTTCATGAAAAGGTATGCAACAAATATTATTCAGCTGCTTCTACATTCAGTTGTAAGTACTTTCCCAAAATAACCTTTGCAACCACTACACACTTTAAAATTCTATATTTCTTCAGCTGTCTTCATTAATTCTAACATGACCATTATATTCCGACATGTTGCTCAGTCATGATTACGTAAATTGCAATTGCGTAAAAGACTTATATACTCTTCTAGACCTCTTAAAAAATCTTTACTCATTATAGACCAAAGAGGAAGTCTTCCTTTATGTAGCTCTCAGAAGGGTTTAGTGCCACTTGTAAAACCAAAATTAACTGATAAGCATTAACTTGGACATTTTTGTTTAATAAACAAGGAGAAAAAACTGTTGAAATGTGTTATTCTGCACTGTTTAATGGCAGAAGTGGCTTTCCAGTCTAATTAAGTTTAAACTTATAATTAAATCCTGTGAGATGGATCATAGATAATATCTAAAAATTAATCATTAGCAAGTACTCGCTGTCTACTTTTCATTCATGATGGAAACTTTTAGTTATTTTATCTTTCATTCACCTGAGATATGCTGGTATACTACAAAAAGGTTACTGTAAGTTTTTCCTCCTTTTGACATTGACAAAGGGATTATGGAAAGAGAGAAGATCAATGTATGCCAATATTGCTTTATTTTTCTTTTATTGGAGCCAAAAGTTAGGTTAGGGTAAAATATTCAATTGACTCAAATGAAAGTGTGAGAGAGGTCAGGCAAGGCTAGAAAAATCAAATATGAACATAAAGAATTGTATTCCTTAGCAGAGAGTTAGCAGAACTGTGATTCCATCCTATTACCTGTACAGTACGTGGTTCTGCTGTCCCGATCCAATGTCGGGGAAGGTTTCAATATGATACCAAGAGCGAGATTAAGTCACAAACGAGGTCAGATGCCATATAACCCAAAGAGTTTTTATTATCAAAAGTATTAAATGTAGAAAATAGTAGCAACAGGATAGAATGGAAGAAAAGGCAGAAATCAAGCAAGCAGTCGGGATAGAGTTGCAAGGATAGTCACCACCATGGACCCAGCGGCATCCCGTTGGTCCTCAGTCTTCAATTCTTCAGTGGTGGGTGCACACGACGGCTTGTCTCCACAGTTTTTATAGGGCATAGTTCGAAGATGCATGCACATATGTACTGTTCAGGCACTGTTCACGAGCTGCAGGTTTCGTCTATCACACGACCTTCACGTGATCAACACCAGAAACCAGTGTCTTATCTCAAAGACTACAGTTTCCATGAGAATGGTAGTCTCCACGTTCCTGCATGCTTCGTCGGCTTCAGCCCGTTTCCTCCCCTGGATGCCTCAGTGGCCTGGTAATCATCCTTATGGACAGGGGAGTATCCTGCTTAAACAGGCCATCCCAGAAACAAAGGACTTGAGATAAATAGTTCACAATTCAGTCTCTCACATCAAACAATCCTTGAGATGAATGGCTTGAGAAGACAGTCCAGTCTCTCACACCTAACAATCTTTGAGACAAACAGCTCAAGATAACAATTCAGTCTCTCACATCTGCCGAAACCCTCACCTGTGTAGCCATAACTTAGAGTAGATGTTAACTTTGAGAGTTACTGTGTAAAAGTTGTGTTATTCCAGAAAGTAGGAATTTCCCTGAGAACATAATATTCCCTGCCATTCTCCCAGTAACACATGAACATAAGCCAGTTAGAAAATAATATCCTATCTTTATAAACACTAATGCAACTACATATGTTATTCTGAAGCTCACACAGAGTTAAGCTGAAGGGTATGATGCACACACAGCTTGCTGAAGTCAAGGAGACTGTATTTCACTGGCTTTGCCAAATACAGGCTCATCTTGTTTCACTGTTTCACTACTAAGGGCATGAAAAAAGAATCAGAGCTGTCTGTGGATGCTGTTCTCCCTCATAATTTACGCTGTTGATGTCCTGTAATGTTAAACAGGACTGCTGGCCATTTTTACAATTGTAAGATGTATCTGTAGTAGGAACTCCATTTCGTATTATTTGCTAACACCTGTCTAACTTGGACTGGATAGCTTATTGAATTGCACTTCAAACAGCTACTCTGACCAAGAAAAGGGTTTAAAACTTCAGTAAAGACTACTGTTGAGAAATTGTCAATGCTACAGTCAAGGACAATTGGCTATTTGTCTTTTAGCTACTGGTGTATTTCCATGGAACACTGAATCTTTGGTTCAAGGAGCCTTTGCAGAGAAAAGGGTAAACTTGCCATACAAAACATGTGGATAAAAAAGTGAGAACCAATTTTGAATGGATATTGCTAGCACGAGAGTTGGGGATAAGCATAGAATGCAACAAAATAATTCTATCATGCAAGAGGGATGAGGGCAGGATGAGCTCTCCAGTCTGACATGTTGAGAGTCCTCAAACTCACAAAAGGTGAGACCAGAATAAGCAGGGAATACGTCACAGAAAGCCTGATATTTGGTAGTGAAATCATCATTTCTGAAGACTTAAAACCATAAAGCGATGGTTGTAAGACAATTCTTTACTAGGCTTATTTTTTTTTCCCCAGAACATACTCACTGGAAAGTTTAACTAGAGGATCAGAAAACTGACAGGCTTGTCTGGAGTGTAATGGGGAAGTGACCATGGCAGTCAGAAGTCTCAGGCATTGATCTCATGACACAGAGCAGCTGGATGGCAGTGTGCACGTACAAAGTACTCACCAGCTGGGCTGAACCCCAGGAACACACCCTGGAGCATAAAAGTAGTCTGTGTGGAGCTTGTTATGATAGCAATATGTTATACCTAATACCTGGCTTCCTTGCAAATGAGAGGTGGATCACGCAGTGAGAGTCCTTGCCAAGTGGGAACAAAACAGTGCAAAACTCTGTAAAGCCTGAGGCTGTGTAATGGATCCCAGTCTGCTGTTCAGACACAGACTGATATCCAGAGAAGTTACCTTGCAAGAACCCGTTTCTTATAGAGAAATTTTATGTAAGGTTAAATCTTTATCTAAATATCTTATCCCATCTTTTTTGCTGAAAATGGGAAAGACTAAAGGCTTTTTTATGGATGAAATATTATTATTTTTATTTATTCAGACAAGTGACACCTTTCTTTTCGTATTTAAAAATCAATGGTGAATTGAAATATAAAGAATCTGGCAAAACTTTAAAAGAGTAAGTTGTTGCTTCACTGGAGCATTTATTGTATTATACATTTGGTGTTCAATCAATCTGTTTGAATATAATATGTCAGTGGAAAATATTATAAAGCTGGAATTATCTGGGAGAAGAACAACCACAAACTTGCAATGTGACTGCTGTCAACCCGCAGCTCATTACAGGTTTAAAGCCAGTGCCTGCATTTAAGCTTGGACTTTGGTTCCACTTACTTAAAGCAATAGTATTTTAGTACACATCTTCAAAGACATAATTAAGTGCTTTGTTGTAAATAAGGCTGTGTGCTGAGGCTACTCAGTGCCTTGTGTGATCAGGCTTTAATTAGAGTTGTACTAGATATACAGGCTTTGATACTTTTGGTTGAAAAGAGGATAATGATCCATAATGTGCTTTTAAAGTATAGACAGTGAACATCTGGAAGAGTTAAGATGAAAGCAGGTAGCTATGATGAATATTTTGATTTATGATGATCACATCTGCCAGAGAGTCTGCAAACCTAAGTACTATATATAGGTAAAATGCGAAAGCGTTAATCCCCACACTATGTGAATACATCAATTTGTGCATCATTTTTCACTTTTATTGCTCCTTGGGTTAACTTTCAGATTTAAGGACTACTACATTTACTTTGATAAACTCAAAAAATTGTCAGAATAAATAAACATATCACATCCAGCAATATTTTGTCACTAATATATTATTTGAATTATATTTATTGTTCTAATGTATCTTTCACAGGGCTTTAAATTTTATCATACTCTCTGCGTAGCAGTAAAGCCATTTCCATTGCAAACTTGTAACAGTAATGGATAGCAGCCTTCCGGGGATAGGCTTCTGAGAAATTTATTTCACCTCGTGTTGTTCAGCCACCCAGTGAATGAATTTGTTTCCATGACAGATCAGGATTGCACAGATCACTTTTAAAATGATCATGGGACACCACAAATCTGTAGTAGGGAGAAAAAGGAAAATGAGGGATCTTATTATTTCTTATGTTTTCTTTAATCCTTCCAGTTCATGCTGTAGTAGCGTCAAATGTGTAATGTTTCATTAGCAGTCATTAAGAAACCTGTTTTAAATAATCTTTTAGTTCTCCAAAGTCTGGATGGCTTTTTATTTATTATTTTTAAGAGGTGATTTGAGCCTTTTCGTCTAGCCAATATGCACCGAAATCAATAAAGCTCAATTTCTGCAAAATGTATTTCAACATCAGCATTGTTAATAGAGAAAGAGTTACAACTCAAAACCTGATTAGTGCATGCACCTCTACTGCAAAGATTTACAGAATAGCTTTATATTGACACACTGTGAGCACCTATTGACTTGAATGGTCTCCTCAGAATGCATGAGATGAAGCATAGGTGCACTCATGGGTTCATGTTTACACTATAAACAGGTTTGTCTCATCAATACAAATACAAAAGACCACAAAGATGAAAACATCTCTGGACCTGGGGAGGCTGTCAATTGGTTAGCCTACATTAAGAGATTTTTACACAGATGTGGCTTTCGTAACCCTGTATGTGGGCTTTTTCTGCCTTTCTGAGTTGGCGGTTGTGCTTCAAAGCCCATTTTGGCAGCCACATATTAATGGCTTTGGGATGCTGTGTTGAACCATTGATCCTGCAAAGTGTGCAAGCTCTGTGACAATGAAAGACGCATCATGTTGCTTCTTTCACACTTTCTCTTTTCAAAAGCAGAAAAAAAAATCTTTAAGAAAATATTTTCAGTATTTTCATTGCAGCGCTTCTGAAAAGAAACCTTGAAAATTGTCTCAGAGAGCACTGGGAAGGTGAAAAGCATCCCCTAAATTTCATATTACTGGTGACATTTAAGATATTTTTTAACATCTACATGCCAAAACTCGTGTGCATTAATTTAAACTGGAGTTTATAATTGCAGTAACAATCCTCAGCTTCAGAGGAAATAAAGTGTGAGGTGATGTAAAGAAGCAGCTTGTTACAAATACTTGGCAACAGCCAAGAGGGAAAACAAGACTCCGTTCTGTCTAATTTTAAGTAATGAAGCAAGCATAGCCGGCCGCAGTCTTTGTTCACCTAGTGAATGGGTCAGCAGGAGGGACCAGCTCCTCACAGGCAGTTTGAACACTGGCTCCACCTGAGCAACAGGAAAATTTTTCCTGATTTTGATTCCTATCAGAAAACCTAAGACCCAAGAACAGAAGCATTATGTAGATAAGCTCTAGCACCATCTAAATAGACCCATTTTCTAATGCAAGAGAATTTTGCCACAGACTCCAGTGAGAGTCTGTATGTGCATGTGTATGTGAGAGAAAAATGTAATCTTACCTTCAGCTGTTCAGGTGCTGCAGGCCTACTCTGGTATTGCTCTGAATGATTAGCCTTAGTCGTTCCACAGAATTTCTAGTAGCACAGAAAAACCTGGGCTTGAATGAAAAGCTGGAGTCTGCTCTAGTGTTTGTATGTGTGTATGGCAGTTCAGTGATACCAGTGAAATGGGATTTGCTTATGTTCCATGGGTAGGCTGTGCCAATAATCTCTAATGATTGTTCTTCCCATAAATCCTGCTTTGCAGCATTGCTTCGTGCTATCTGTTTTCAGTTCCAAAATAACAAGATGATATTAGACAATATTTTAGATATGACTGCATGGTGCTCACCCTAGCTAATGAACTCCTTGCAGATTTGAAAGTGTGGAGGAATTAACCTCGCAGATCTTCAGGATGTGAATGACTTACATATGGGAAATGGTAATGGGAGAAAGGGCACCTGTCAAAGTTCCCATGTAGGGCTCTGCCATAACAGAAAGAAGGGATGAAACCTCCTGACCTCCAGTCCTAGCTTTAAATCGCAGGTTGTCCTTTGGTTTTGTACCAACAGTACCTTGTTTGCTTTCACAGTCACCACTCCATTCTATTTTCTAGTAATATTTAATTGTGCCATTTTATAAAGCATGTATTCGTTTGAACACTCTTTTTTTCAAGGCAGAAAAGGTTTCCCTTCAATAACTTCTTGTTACATGTTCTGAGGGTACTTTTGCACCAATACTGAAATATTACGTGAAGTTCCACATATGCAATGTGGGAGAGGTCCCACAATATGGAAATAGAAAATAACGTTAATTAGTTCCAAAGGCAACTAAGAAGTTTTTAAGCATATTATCTGGAGAATGTATTTGTAATGGCAAAGGAAATGCAATGCATTGCTGTGTCAGTGTTTCACCCTGTGTCAGCTGTGCTGCAGCAATTGCCTTTGCATTTAAATGGAGCCCTTTGCGGAAATGAGGCAAAAAGCATTCAGCTCTGTAAACTACTGTGGTTCTTATTCTCTTTGCAACAGCTAAAAGTATGTGCAGTTTCTTCATGGACTTCATTAAGACTCATCAGTTCAGGTTGTTATTTGAGCCCTAAATCAAAGTCTAACTGTAATGCGATTGTCTTTCCTTTGCAGATCTGGCATTGTCTCAGCTGTTGCAAGATATTCAAGGAGTTTTCTTCACAGTTTAGTACATTTATCCTCAATACTGGCTCTTTTGCTGCAGTTTTCCACCGCTGTGCTCCATTAAAACTCTACTGTGTGATATTCATCTATTCTAATATTCTCCATTCCCCAATTTTCTGAAAACTGCCAAAGTATGTAAAAACTTCTTGTTCTGCAAGAAATCCAAGTGACATGATTTAGATGGGAGATCTGCAAAATGAATACAGCATTGTTCTGTGGTTTATTAACATAGCTCATCATTAAACACTGTTCTACAGTTTATCTATTTTGCTAACAGAAACCTAAAGTGCTCGTGGTTATTAGGTTTGGGACTCCTGATTTGTTAAATCTCCCCTCCTCTAGCTGTACCTCCAGGGAATTCTGTTTGTTCTCTTCAGATTCTGGTTGAAATTGTAACCACCAGGATCAGCCAGACCTGTGATCACTTTTGATAAGTTCAGCTATCAGATGCTGATATCATATTGATATCTCAGCTTCAGCAAATACCTTTGCCATTTTACATCTCATGTCTTCGAAGTTTTTGTGGAGACCAAGACAATCATTCCACTATATTCTGCAGGTACATTTTCATGGCATTTTTTCCTCACTGTGCAGTTGCAGTTTCTCCAGCGACCTTAGCTTAACCCCCTATACTCATTCTTTTCTTGCACTGATCTTCTTCACCCTGCATACTCCACGTAATTAAATTTAGCACTAATTATGCTCTGAATTTCTCTTCTAACACAGTTATCAAGGATTTTATGTTCTTTAAGCTTCTTTTTCTTTTCTTTTCCTTTTTAGTATATGAAGGACAGGATCTTAGATATTCTCAGGACTTAGATTACAAGCATTTGTCAGAGAAATGTGAAAACCACACTAGATTTAGAGATTCTCTGCACATTTTGAAATAAAGAGATGCTAATATCTCTTGTTTATCACAAATATTTCCATAAAATAGATCCTGGACTATATTTTCAGCAATGTATATCTTTCTGGCTGTTTTGAAAGGAAATGAAATTATTTGATTCAGGAGTCTGTGAATAGCATGACATTCCTGGATTTTTTGTGGTTTAGTTTTTTTTCTTTTTGAAATATTAATCGCCTTACCTTATTCTGTGTGTGATAATATATTCAAACAAGTAATTATTTCTCTACAGATTCAAAATTTACTAAGCCTGCCAATTTTTCTATAAATCACAATGTTGGTGTTTAATTTTCATAACTGCAGGCAATTTTGCAATACATAGGGCTTTAATTAAATAGGTATTTCATATTTAACATTTAAAAGGTTAGTCTAAGCAAACAAAAGCAAGGAAAAAAATAATTCTAAGCTTAGCTTCTCAATCTCAGTTAAGGATTTCTGATTCACTGTTTTACCTAAATGCTGACTTCTGCTATTCTGATGCACGAAGACTTCTCTTGATATCATTGACAATTCTGCATAAGAAGTGAATGAAGGATCAGAACTATATCTAGAGAGGAACCTGGTCCTTCAAAGGTTTATGCCTTCTATAAGACCATGAAGATTATTAACTTTCCCAAGTATTTTGCATGACCAGAATCTTAGCATATGAAAACATCAGCATTATAAGAGCAATTTCAGTTTCTATTTTTCTAAATCCAAGTCTAAATTAGCTTAAGACAGACTTAAAATAAAGGCTTCTATAAAGAAACAACTATAGGATTTTCATGGCATTTAACAAAAATTTCACAAATAAAACTCAAGTTATAGCGTGAAAAACTAAAGACTTGGAGACAGATAACATACAGCGTAAGTAGTGTTGCAATTGAGACCCAGTTAATTGCAGAACTAGAGATCTCTGTGAATGGAGTGTTTAGAAGATCCATAAATCAGACCAGTTTTAAACTTGAGAGCTAAACTTTGCTAAATTTATTCAGTCTCACACCATAATTGTGGTCAGTTCTTATGCAGTATTAGGCATCTTCACTACCTGTACAAAACTGCTAGTTCTTAACACTGTTAACTAAAATAGGTGTAAGTATACAATACCACAGAGCCGATGATACCATATATTTAGTACTGATGTGTACAGGCCTTGATGGTCTTAGTCACAGTCATCAAGGTGGTCAGGTTTGAGAGTGCTTTAACAAAAGAAGGGTGAACTGAAGCGAATTCTTCATGCCTGATGTTTTACACTATTGTGCCCTTCCCCCAAAGGGGTCTGCTCTGCTCCCCATACTGCTTATCTTCCTTTTTTTGTCTTGCCAGTCTGAGCAGGATGTCCTGCTTGATCCACAGTCTCTTGGGCTCATCTGGCTCTTTGTCCAGCAATTTTTGTTACTTGGATATCTCCTATGTGCCACTACACACATTTTTGTTCCCCCTTTTGGTGGTCACATTGCTCACATGCTTAGGTAAAATACTTACATATTGTGTCTCTTTATGACATCATAAATAATGTTTATACTGTTGCTGTTTGCACTATTATAGTATCTGTTATATCTGAGTTTAAGGCAAGACATAGAATCATAGAATCATTTAGGTTGGAAAACACCTTCAAGATCATCGAGTCCAACCATCAACCATGCCCACTAAACTATGTCCTGAAGTGCCTTGTCTACATGCTTTTTTAATACCTCCAGGGATGGTGACTCCACCATTTCCCTAAGCAGCCTGTTCCAATGTCCGACAACCCTTTCAGTAAAGAAATTTTTCCTAATATCCAATCTAAACCTCCCCTGCTGCAACTTGAGGCCATTTCTTCTCGTCCTATCTCCAGTCACCTGACAGAAGAGACCAGCACCCACCTCACTAATTATTAACATTATTAATTACATCCTGTTTAGTGTACGTATAGGTATCACAGATCTCTGCTTTGGTTACAGCAGTGAGTCGTTAGAAAAAGTGGTTCATTGGTTGCCCTATATGTTTTCAATGACTCTCCAAAATATGTCGGTCCATACCTTCTTTCATCAGTATCATTCCTGTAAAAAAACCTTCTCCAAATTACCTACCTAATGATGTATTGTCATACATAAAATGAAGTAAAACAGTAAAGCATTTCAAGCAATAAAGTTGTGGCACTATTAAAAGCTGAATCCGCCCCTGTGAAAAGCATTTGGTTTTCATCGAATTATGGAAAATGAGACTGGATCAGGATGTCAAAATATCTGGTCTATCTTCCTGCAGTAAAACCAGAACCACTTCTATTACATATTCTGGGCAGATGCTTGTCTAAACTTTTTTAAAGATTTCAAGGGTGAGCCGTCATTAATATTCCTAGGAAAAGTTCTCTGGCATTCTGTACACTTAAAACACTTGCTCATACTGTTAATCTTGCAACTTAAATCAATTCTTTCTTGTTTTTACCAAACTGCGTGTGGGAAACAGTTTATTATCTTCCACTTTGTGACTACCTCTGCAAATTTGAAGACTACTGTTATGCTCCTCTTTTTTTACTCTCATTATTCTCTCATTTTTTGATAGTGTGACAGAAGACTTGGAAATGATCACCCATTGTTCTGCCATTATTCATTATTAAAATGAAAATATCTTCGATTTTTCTCTAAGCTTATTTACTTAACCAAGTGAATAATTAAAAAAAAAAAGTAACAGCTGAATGTTTTCTTTCACCAAAAAGTTTAAAGAAAAAAAAAAAAACCAACAACCAACAACAAACTGACTGTTTTGAGGGGGTTTGATTGCAAAGCAATAGCAAATAATTAGGGAATAAATTTATCTAAAGAGAAATAGTAAATCAAGTCAAATTCTATTCTCGGTTGAATTTACAGATATATCTTAGTTAACATGGGAGTAGAGTTTTTCCCAGTACTTAGCAGTGAATCTTAATCAGGTGGATTAGCAGAGGCAAACATGCAGCTGTGTCTTTCTGGCATCTGTGGTTTTTGGATTTTTTATGTTGGCCAATACAGCATAAAACTGTATAATTTTGTTTACACTTGAAAGTTAGCCAAGCATTAGACTAGATCACTTATGTTTGTTCCAGAGAGTCAGTTTTCCTTTGATCCTAATGGTCTTTGCCTACAGGCATCAAGGGCTACCTTGATACTTATTCCCTAATAAATTATCTACCATGCTTAACAGCTGGGACACAGAAAAAGAGGTAAAGGTTTCTGAAGATAAAAACAAATAATTGCACATAACGGGGACACTGACTTTAATTTTTTAGAATGTCCTTTTAAGAAGTTGTGTCAAGCTATCTATAAATACCAACAGAACTCTTTCCAATGCAGTATTTATAAAAGAAATGTTTAGCCTGGTTTTTAATAATGCAATGCATCAGCAGTCAATTGCAAATTTAGCTTGCACATCAAACGTCTGAAAAAAAGGTATTCACACACACTCTGGGAAATTAAAGAAAAATTCTTTATGGATTTGGTGCTATCTCCTCTAATACTGAAAACTCCGGAACAAAAGAAGGTGGCAAAACAAGATAAAAGAATTAAAATAATTATGGAAACACTATATTTTGACATCACTGCAGCAAATTTTCCTCAGCTGAAAAGCTCGGCAGTAGAAGATCCTATAAAATGATAAATGGGACACTCAGTAATGAGCAGATAATCTGAAAGCAGAGAGTTCAGTCATTTTAGCAACTCTGAGTTATGCAAAGTTTCATACAAACTTCTTTCAATGGTGAGGACATATTAACAGAAATGAAACTCAGAAATAATTTCATTAAGGTCCTAATCTGTCCTAATATTCACTGGGGAGAATCTGCAGAAGTTTCAGATTCTTTGGGAAGTATTTTACTGGCTTTTGCTTTACCTATTAAACTGCCTTTATCTCAACCCACGCGTTTTCTCACTTTTACCCTTCCAATTCTCTCCCTCATCCCACTGAGTGGGGAATAAGCAAGAGGCTATGCGGTTCTTAGCTGCCTACTGGGCTTAAGCCACGGCAATACCATATCCCAAAATGACAAAAATTATGAAAAATATACATCTGTGGAGTGCCTGCAAGTCATGGTTATGAGAAGCAAGTGAGGCTTGTTTTAAATTACAGTGTTGGAATAGGATGTAATTTCACCCTCAGCAATAAAGCTGCCATTCCCTGCTACTAATTTGGATTTAGTTCATGAAATACTTTGGTCTGATGGTCCTGGAGTTTGGAGTCTATTCACAGAACAAACGCAAAATGGGAAATGGCAGTGCATAGTGTAAAATTTCTCCCAATATGTCTCAGCTAAGATTTACATGAACTACCTCCAAGGGTTATAGGATGGTTGCTCTCTGTACCCTTTCCATCAGCCTGATAGTCTGCAGTGAATACCAAGATGAGTACGACGGATGGTTTTGGTTTCATAATTAGGTAGTGAACTGACATTGAACAACTGCTTTCAGTAGCACATACATATATACATGTATACATATATGCACACATACATACATAAATATATATATGCATATATATATGTATGCTGGGGGCAAATACATACACACATGCATACACACATGTACACAAAAACACATGCGCACACACACACTCTTATTTGTATGAAATTACTGGGAAAATAAAAAACCCCATCCTAGTGGGGTTTTTTATCCTCAATGGATATTAGGGGAACTTGTCAAAAAAGTATCTATTTGAGACCGCTATAGAGGGTACTTGTCAAAAAATTAGTTATTTGAGACCTGTATAGACACAGTTTTACTAGTGTTCAATGGCCAAAGCACAGCAGAAATGTCTTTGTGCAAGACAGCTTTGACTAGAAATGCTGGAAAATGTTGGACTCCGAAAATTACTTCAGTTATCTATCACATTATTTATCTTTATTGGTAGGCAAAGAGTCATTAATTGGGAACAAACTAAAAGCCCAAGAGGAGATCCAGTCTAGTCTATATAAGCTTGCTGTTGAATTACTTACACAGTGCAGGCAAACTGCTATCTTTCACATTATGTGACTGAATGCGATGGCAAATAGTTATTGTACATTAAGTTGTGTCCCATGATATCCTCATGAGATGCAACATCTCATTTTTAAGAGGGCCTTGAGGACAGCAGATAAACATATGGACGTAGCCTGAGTACAGAAATATGTGCTCATAAAAGGTATTCACTGCTAGTGTTCATAAGGACCACAACACCATTCACCTATAAACATTATGAAATCTTCACTTAATCAGTAAAAGTTTGGCACCAGTTATGATAGTTATTTTCAATGGCTCAAGTGTTTGAAGTTTGATTTGTTGCTTGTTTTGACTCCTTAGTGCTGGATAAAATCCAATCTAAAACTAAATTACTTGCCTTCTTGACTCAGGTTTCATTAAGCAAGTATATTAATGACAGGAATGATCAAAATGGGAAGGAATTAAGTTTATTTAGCAACCATTTATGCAGTAATGTAAACATTCAGTTATTTTTACTTAACAAGATGAATAAAAGGTTTAAAGTATATAGGCCAAACACACAGCCAAATTAACCTGTATTTATTATTACCCAGATCTAGAAGGCCATTTGTCTTGAGAATAATGATTTTATTCTGTTCCATTATTCATTTGGCTGTCTGAATAGGAATAAAATTGGATTTCCTTATAGAATTGCTGATTTGTTCAGAGATTAAGTTCAAATATTTGGTTAGAATTAAACCTGGAGCATAAACATTATTTTTCATTTCAGAAGACTGTACTTCTTGCTTTTTTTGTTAGTGTAATTTATTCAGAAATACTGTATTATTGCTTAGTAATTTGAACGTATTTTGACCTCCTAGAGAAGAATGTCCAAAACTTTAGAGTGATTGGATTATTGTTGAGTCTGAAGCCTTTTTACATACTCAAATACCACTTTTGACATGAACAAGACTCATTAACCCTTTATCATGCTGCTGAAGAATGCCCACGTTGCTGCACTTTGCTGATGCCTACCTCAAGGGAGGGATAAACAGGGAGCCTGTTGTCTGGCTCCTACACTTCAGATTACCGAGCTTGGCTTTTCTCTATGGCAGAAAAAACTTTCTTCTTTCTACTAGTTAGGCAAATAGCTTAAATGTAAAGGTTAACCCTTTCTGTTATTACTCAAATACTGATGGATTGACAACAAATTCCTAACTTCATGTTTCAAAAATAAACAAGAAACTCTTTTTCATCTGTTTATACCTTGGGGGTTTATCTGTATCCTGGGAAAAACTAGAGTGATGTTGAAATCAGTTTACTGACATCTTTTTTCTTGCCTGAAATGTTTCCTTGATCACAACTTCCATAAGTGATCAAGCCAAAGATCAGTCTAGTACAGTATCCCACAGTGGCCAATAGCAGATATTTAGAGGAAAAACTGTAAGAAACAGGGCAAGTAGAGAATGCCCTTCCATCTGGTAAAAGCTTCCAGTGATCAGTGGGTCAGTGTTAGTAGTCAAAGTCCAGGTCTTTGCTCCAAAAAATGATCTATTACATTTTTAAGCCATTTAGACCTTTGACTTTTGTGATACTCTGAGCTAATGAGTTCCATAGTGTAATAATGACTTGTATGAAAACAATATTTCCCTTTGGTCTCCCTAAAACTTTTGCCTCCTACTTGCATTGGCTGAGCCTCACACCCTTCATGAGTTAGGAGTAACTAATGAGTAATCATTCCCAATGCCCCTGCCATTCACCAGCGATAGAATTCCACCATATCATCTTCCTGAGGCTACAGGTTATATGAAATGAAGTCACATCTTGCCTGCAGGCCCCAGTTTTCCCCTTCTTATTCAACAATGACTGAGAAGATTTTTTTTTTCCTTCTTCTTTTTAAGCCTTTCTATTATCTTTATCTGTGTTGGCCATATATCTTGAAGTGATCCTGTTGGTTTACTTCATTATTCTCCGATTTTTACCATGTAGCTTATGTTATTTGTTTCCATCATTACTTTTTCTATCATTTATATACAATTCCATGCTTGCTTGCTACTTCTGTATCTCCTTTTTATCACTATATGCTCCTTCACTAGCTTATCTGTAGAACTGATCACTGTATGAGCCACAGTTTTACAGATTCTCCACATATTACTGACTTATAAACTTGAAGATGTTGCTGATGTTCTCCTGATTCTAATATTGATAGATTTTAGCCAGTTTAGTTTGTTATTTACCACATTGCTTGGCTCTCTTCCTTCTTCCTGGTATTTCCATCTGGGTAATGGAAAATTGAAATTTCCACACTCTAGTTTTAGATGTGCTATCTTTCAGCACATTCAGTTAATGCAACTAGAAAAAAGGGGTTTAAAGTGTATTTTATTTACAACATCCTGCCCTAGAACAGACACTAGCAAAAGCATCACATTAATTCATGTCTAGATTTATGTGAAAAAAGAAGTAGTCCAAAACACTCCATTCAACTAGTTATGCCATTTCATCTACTTCACCTCATGGTTATTCTTAAAGAACCACTTTGCAGATTCTTGGAATTAACAATTAAAAAAAACAGAGCAGAGGTGTACAGGTGTACCAGTTTAAAAGCATAAAACCTACTACTAACAAATCCTTTTCTGTCATGTACCTTTAGTTCTTGTAACTTTTTCAAAAGGCAGCCAAGCTGCTTTTGTTTGGGTTTTTTTTTTCTCATTTTACAAGCTATACAAATAATTGAGCTTGAATGTAAAAAAAGCAACAAAAATAGATAAAATAACCTACAAGAAGGTGTTAGTGTAAAAGTTGACAAATAAATGTCACTCTCCAAATGTATTCTAAGTTATGGAACTTTGAAAGCTGACTGTAAGTACTGTAAAAACAGCAAGTGTTGTGCACACAACCCCCCGAAAGAGCACGTTTGTGTCCCAAGCCTGCATTGGATTGTGCAGAGTTGGTGTCCCAACCTGACACAAACTGTTGGGTGCTTCCCTTGTTTGGGATTTCATACATGTTGTGCATAAAAGAAAGTGAAGGACTCTGCAAGAGCAAGTGAAACCACTTAGAGTTCCTCTTCCCTTTGACAAGATTTTTTTTCTAATTGACTATGCAAGTGTAACTAAGAAGGAAAGTTAGACATTCACACATCTTTTCTTGTAAATATGTCACATAGAGGAGAGCTGATAAGAGCTTGGTTTGAACTCCTAGGTCCTATCTGCATGACATATGTATATATATAAGATTGTAGCCTCTTCTAGTGGGGTTTGGTATGTCCTGGCTTTGATTCTTATTTTACACTATTCACAATGTGAAATGTATGTCCCTTTTCTCTGTGGGTGTAGAAAAGTGAGACTTAACTGACACTCCTTGATGAGTGTCTTACAGCTATGATAGCTGTGAGGAAGTAATGACTCATCATCTGGAGCACTGGTGTTCACAAGTCCTGGTGTGTTACCCAAACAAATAAACAAGCATGAGAGCAAAAGCTTTGTTGGGCAGTTTATTGCTGACACCCTGTGAATATGACCCTTTTCCCCCTTATTCCCATGGCCATTCCTAACTAAAACTCACTTCTTTCACTAAATTACCTATAAAACACTCCTAAGGATGTGTCTCACAATAGTTGAGATAGTTCACAGCGATAATGTGAGACATACATACCCCAGCCTTGGTGGCAGCTAACTTTAGATTATGATGCTCCGTTACTTTCCTAACAATGGTACAGGATGACCCACTTCTCTGCTGCATGTCTCCATTTGCAGATCAGGGAGCCTGGTTGTGCCTTATTAAGCCTTTTCCATTCTCTGTCCCACCACTGTTACAACAGGTAGCATCCTGCAGTCTGGCTCTACGGCTCACTGTGAACTCTGAGACTTTCATGGACCTCTAGAAAGCAAATCAAGGAGAGCTTAGAAGCAGCCTTTAATGCAAGACATCCCCATCTGCCTCTGCATATTTAAACAACGTGTACCAGAACCCTTATATTAAAAATATTAATATGGGTGAGGCCAAACTGTTCACACTTGGAACTTTAATGTGTCTTTTGTTGTGTTGCACTTTTATTTTAAGCAGTAGAGTCTCAGTTAGCATGAAAACCAAATGCCTGTTTTTCTTAAGTACTGAGGAACAGCTTAAATATAACCACAATTCAATATGCACAATGAAATACACTACCTGGAAAACTGGAGTATACTACCTGAAATACAGGTGGAGATGTTAACAGTCAAAACATTACCAGAAGACATTAAGCTCCCTACTGTCATAAATGTGGTATTTTTTCTCATTTTATTGCAACAAAGATGACTGTGACAGGCTAGCTGAGACTTTAGAAGTTTGATTAGCAATCCTTTTATTTTAAATCAGAGGGATTGATAATCAGTTGAGGCAGTGCCAAATGGTAATAATGAACAAAATAGTCATTAATGTTTCATTGGTATTCTCCCTATTTCCAACTTTTTTTGCATTTTGAGTCAAGTGATATATTTACTCTTTAAAAACTGCAAAGAGAAATAAACATGTGAAATATATAAGTCATAAATTTTTGAAATTTTCTTTCTCAGATGTCACAGTTGATACATTATTTGTTTTCTTTAAGGTCTTACTGATTATCGTCAGAATATTAGTTCATTTTATACTGCTTAACATAAGATGTGGAAACACAGTACTGTTAATCCTGAATATCTTCTTTATACAGAAAATTTATTAGCATTAAGATAGAAACAGTGCACAGTAACCCTGATCAAATTAATGATTGCCATTAACAAGTAGCCCTGTGAGTATCTGAAAAAATGAACAGCATTTTCCTATGGATTTCTTCCTCTGGTTTCTAAGTATATTCAAGCTCCAGCTGAAACTTTCTTACATGTCGGGGACACAGTTCTCCCTCATGTGGATTTTCTGGTGAGTTCATAAGGGTTAAACACACAAGCTACCTTTTCATTTAATAATAGGATATCTTTTCTTTACCTGTAAATCTGTCCTCATTAAAATGCAAAGTTGCCTGAAGCTATCAAATACATTCAAGTACTAGTAGGGAAGACAGAGAGACATCTACACCATGCTTTCATATACACTTCATTTCCTTTGGAAGTCTGGCTAAAATTTTACTTAATGAGAATTCTCAATAAAATTGAGTATAATATTCATCTGTATATTTGTTACTGCATCACAGTTACTCACAGATTTGAATAAAGGTAAATGTGTACACGTTATTCTACTGAGAGACAACAGAATGGTGTCATGCAAGGCTTTAGTGTTTGAGATGAAAGTGATTCTCTACCTGAAGGAAATAATGAAGACAAAATCTTTTGAAGTGGGATCTATGCTGTATTCTTGTAAATGGGTCAAGGAATTGAGAATTATTTCAGAACATATGAAAAATGCAGGATGAATGGGATACCATAAAAAGGGTTTGCATGACAGAAAATGTCTGCTCTCTTCCATATACCTGTTGATCCCACATATGAGCTGTCTGTATTTGTGTCCTTAGACCATTAACACGTAATTATATGTTTGGGGTTTGATACTACCAGAAAGATTATATGATGGGAAGAAAATTCCTGGAAAAATAACACCTTCCAAAAATTATCTTTTTTTTCTAACTTGATTTGTAGCTTTCAGTAGGAAGAAAATAAAAACAAAAAAAGGGCCTCTGGGTCTCTTGCTGTGTATGTTTTTTCCATTAGCTTTGTCTGCATCATGTATGCCTGCTTAGACACGTCCCGTAGCAATCCACTTCAGACATGCTATGAAGGGAGCAGACACTTTGGAACATAGGAAGAGATCATTACCACGGTATGCATACTTTCCAAAGGTTACTCTTTGTTACTAATGTATGACTCTGTCACAAATGTGCCTTGAATTGCAAAATGAAAAGAAGCAACTCTTCCTTCCAAACCACTCAGGAGGCTTCATTTTTGGCAGATTTGCAGACAGCTGAACAAATTTCACCAGCACATAAGTGAAAAACAATTAGAAATATAAGGAAGGAATAGATAGTGCAAGTACAGCATCTGCTATTTATTGCTATTTATTCTAAACAGCAGAATCTGCTATTTATTCAGTGCCCACTAAGTTAAGATTAGCAAGACAAAAAATAGTGCAACCTTATTTCCAAATGTTTGGGAATTTACTCCAGTCTGTAAAATTTCAGAACTTTTTATATTCTTCAGGTTTTGTGCTATGTAAATTCTAGGTATTAAGAGCATATTATGGATTGTTTTTCTTATATCAAATAAAAAAAAAGGAGAAAAGTCAAATGCATAAGACTACTTTTGAATTATTATCTGATCCTTACTGTCGCTGTCGAAGAAGAAATACTCCAATCCTCTGTCACCTATTTGCAAATTTCATAAGGTATTTGTGCTAAAACCTGGTGGCATCCAGAAGATCCAGGACTCATTGTACTGCTTGCTTTGAATCAGATAGGAAGGGGATTTGAACAGGAGTAACTGCCACTTACCATGCATCTTTTTTTTTGTGTAATCAAGAAAGACACAGGTAGTTCACAGAAGATGAAATAACCACAAAGAAGAAGAATCCAGAGTGGGTCTCTCCCAGTATCATAGAATTTAACTGCTCTCATGCAGAGAAAAAAATCCTACATTTCCTCTGTACACATTCTTTCTCCTACATTATGGGGAGAAAGGCAAGTATACAGCATGTTCCACCTTCTGATCTGTATAATACGGTGTCAATCCTACAGCCTAACTCCCAGTTTTAAGAACCTAATCCTCTAATGTTTTCTTTCAGCGAAAAATTTGTAATCAATTTGATTTGGCATTACCAAAAGAAAACCAATGCTTCTCAAGGAAAAAAAACCAAACAAAACCCAAACCCAAACCCAAACCCTAAAACCAAAGCAAAGCAAAACAAAACAAAAACTTCAGGCACGTTGCAACTTTTCAACCAGACTTTAAGGACGTCAGCAGGCTGGTGGATTTCTTTTCCTTGCTGAAAAGAAATTTTCATTCAGATGGTGGGTCACCTGTCTGTCAAAAACTCTGTCTGTGAATATTGTGACATTAAATGAAGCCTCTACTGACTGAACATGTTTATGAGCATCTACCACTGAGCTTGTGAGAGCAATTTTACATGGCTAGTTAAAAAGCAGAGATTCATAGACAGGAATATTGTGGTTTATAAGACCCTCTCTCATAATCTACAATGCCTTTGGAGGAACAGAAAGAGAAGCAACGAAATACACTTGTTTCTAGGTTGTGTTGCCCAGACAGGCCCAGCCTTCCTGAATCATGGGTAAAATCTTTTCTTTCTCTCTGACATACATCTTCAGGGCTTTAGAACAAGGTAAAAGATTACTTCAGCCAGGACAAAAAAATACAATCCTGGAGTCTTTTGGGACAGTCCATAGATTTGAGCAGTACCTTCTCCTCAAAAGCAGTTCATAGCAACCTGATAGAGATTTTTCTTCAAGTCCCCCTTTTCCCCAACTCAAAAGGGTAGGAGGGGAGAGGTGATCTTTGATGAAGTTGCTCTCTCTTTTATTCCTTCAGTTCAAACAAAGACTCCAGGCCTCTGAGCTGCACTGGTTTCATTTTTTGTCTGCGGTAAATGAAGATATGATGCTGTCCTGGTTTTGGCTAGGATAAAGTAAATTTTCTTGCTAGTAGCTGCTATAGTGTTGTGTTTGGGATTTAATATGAGAACAATGTTGATAACACACTGATGTTTTTAGTTGTTGCTAAGCAGTGCTTATGCTAACTGAAGGATTTTTCAGCTTTTCATGCTCTGCCAGCAAGCAGGTGCACAAGGGGTTGGGAGGGGACACAGCTGGGACAGCTGACCCCAACTGACCCAAGGGACATCCCAGACCATAGGACGTCATGCTCAGCATATAGAGCTGGGGGAAGAAGAAGGAAGGGGGGACGTTGGGAGTGATGGCGTTTGTCTTCCCCAGTCCCCGTTAGGCGTGATGGAGCCCGGCTGTCCTGGGGATGGCTGAACTCCTGCCTGCCCATGGGGAGTGGGGAATGGATTCCTTGTTCTGCTTTGTTTGCACACATGGCTTTTGCTTTACTTATTAAACTGTCTTTATCTCAACCCATGCGTTTTCTCATTTTTACTCTTCCTATTCTCTCCCCCATCCCACCTGGGGGCAGTGAGTGCGCGCCTGTGTGGGGCTTAGTTGCTGGCTGGGGTTAAACTACAACAGAGGCATGTTGAAGGCATACAGAATGAAAATTTGGTCAGTTATTTAAATTTGGGGGCCTTAATAATGAAAGAGTTGTGAATGAAGATGGCCTTTGCATATATTAAATATGTGTATGGCATTAATGGATAAAAATTGAAAATAAGCAAACAGATACTGAACTGCAGACTCCACAGGGCTTTACTGTGAAAAACACTGGAGACCTCAGCAATGCACACTTTAGAATGGCTACTGCTCTTAAGTAACTAGTAAGTAATTAGATGCCTCTAATGAAATTAAAATTATGAGCAAATGATTGGGCACATTATCTTACATTTGAACATAATTCTTTTTATGGAACACATTGCCAATATGAAAAAAAAGCATCCAACTTTCCAATGACCTTGTCATTCAGATTTGATTAAGTATGTACAGCAGTTTTATTTCCTGTGGTATCCATTACTTCTAGGGAAGACACGTTATAATTACCTGACACTACCAGAATTGTTTAAAAAAAACCAAATTCTTGCAGTTAAATGTAAAACATTCTGTTTAACTCATCATGAAAATCTGTGTACTGTAGCAGAAACTGAGCAGGAAAAATCAGCCTCTATATTCAACCAACAGTGTAAATGACAGAATATTGTTATTAAGAATGCATATGGCTACGTTAACTTAGCCTCTTAATTTTTTTTTTGTACAAAAATGTGATAGTACTGAAAATGAAGAAGGGTATTTACATCAACAGCCTCATAGGAATGTTAAACAAAGTACAGTCACTTGGCTGGAGTCTCTAAAAGTCACAAGAAGGAGCTTCAGTGCAACTGCTTCTGCATCAGGCAAAGAAATAATCAGAGAATTATCCCTATTTAAGGGAAGTGTTTGCTAACAGAAAGTTATTGCAAATAGCTCTGCCTCTTACTATGCTCACATCCCCAAATCCTCTGCAAATGAGGGCTGAAAGATTTGAAATCATGTTCCAGACTGCGAATAGGGAATGAGGAATCAAAGAGGAATAGTGCCTTACTGAAACCAGGCAGCTGAGGATCAAGAGACCCAGAACCAGCTCCCTGCTTCTGCCACCTGCCTTTATATCTATGTGGATTTGGAGTATAGGAGAAATGTGTCCAAAATGCGTAATGGGCATTGAAATGACAGTGTCATCATATCCCTACAACTGAGAAGGAGTCAAAGTGGCCTTGGACAGTGCTCCAGCATAAGGTAACTCATGGGGAGAGAAGCAGGAGGAAAACTCTCATCCTTTACATGCCGAACCAAATTCATATTCTGGAGCAGTTAAAAAGATTTTTTCTGTTAAGAGTGATCAAACAGCTTTGCTCTTTTGGGTTGTTTGGGGGTTTTTTGCCTTGCAACTTTATTTCCAATTTCATAGTCAAGAACAGAAGCCTTTATTTTGCTAGAATAAAGATGCTTTCTTCTTTAACCATGTTTGTTTTTAAAAGGACGTCAGGTACTCTGGCAAGCAGAAAGCAAATTATTTCTCCAGAAGCAACAGCAATCTTCTTTTCATAAACTGGCTGCAAAGCGCAACCATAAGGAAAAAAGGAAAAATGTAATCCTTGATTTGGCAAAGAGAAACTCTGTAGAGAAACAGTTTCTCTTCTCTGTAGTGAAATTCTGACCAGATTTCTTCTGCTCTGTAGCAGCATGTATTGAAAACTTTCTATTGATTTATAGCAGCAGAAACAAGCTTTTGATGTTATCAGGCATGATATCTGTGTTATATTGATGTCAAGTATGAAATTTTGCTGAAGAAATCAAAACATGTGCATTTGTCTTTTTCTCTATGGAGACCAGACATCACTGTCCTATGTGCTATAAAAATCATAATCTTCAGTAGAATATAAACTTTAATGTCATCTAGATTTAGCATCAGATTGTAATCCAGTTACACCATACCTGATAGCACAGCTACATACAGATATGGTTTTGTATGGCCTTTTCTGAAGATTTCAGTTATTTCAAATCATCTCAGAGTAACATTTTCTCATGCTTATTTTTATATTAAATACTATTCAAATCTGTTAAGCTATTTGGCTTAAAAGATCAGTTCTGAATAATCTACCCTTGAATTAGGAAGGGACCTTTTTATTCTGCAGCATTTATACACATAACTTAGACCCTTTAATGCTCTTGGAATGCAAGCACTTCTGTTCTAGAGAGAGGAAAGCATTTAGTCATGAATAGCAACATTAGACAAATGGTTTAGGAAACATAGTGAATACTATAATCTTATACCCAATAATGCAAACTGACAAGAGGAATTTGTGAAAAACGGTATGCAGATATCCAAAATGGAATCTCATCAGGACAAACACACCTCCACTTCTCACTGAAAAAAAAATAAGTGTGTAATGTCCCCCCGCCTACTTAATTATAGAATCATACAATCATAGAATCATTTAAGTTGGAAAAGACCTTTGAGATCGTCGAGTCCAGCCGTAAACCTATCACTACCAAGTCCACCACTAAACCATGTCCCTAAGCACTACATCTACACATCTTTTAAATACCTCCAGGGATGGTGACTCCACCACTTCCCTGGGCAGCCTGTTCCAATGTCTGACAACCTTTCACTGAAGAAATTTTTCCTAAAATCCAGTCTAAACCTCCCCTGGCACAACTTGAGGCCATTTCCTCTTGTCCTATCTCTTGTTACTTAGGAGGAGACTGACCCCCACCACAACCTCCTTTCAGGTAGTTGTAGAGAACGAGAGTTGTAGAGGCTGTCCCCTCAGCCTCCTTTTCTCCAGACTAAACAGCCCCAGCTCCCTCAGCCACTCCTCATAAGACTTGTGCTCCAGGCCCCTCACCAACTTGGTTGCCCTCCTCTGAACACACTCCAGCACCTCAAGGTCTTTCCTGTAGTGAGGGGCCCAAAACTGAACACAGTATTCCAGGTGCGGCCTCACCAGTGCCCAGTACAGGGGACGATCACTTCCCTGCTCCTGCTGGCCACACTATTTCTGATGCAGGCCAGGATGCCGTTGGCCTTCTTGGCCACCTGAGCACACTGCCGGCTCATATTCAGCCGGCTGTCGACCAGCACCCCCAGGTCCTTTTCCACCAGGCAGCTTTCCAGCCACTCTTCCCCAAGCCTGTAGCGCTGCATGGGGTTGTTGTGACCCAAGTGCAGGACCCGGCACTTGGCCTTGTTGAACCTCATACAATTGGCCTCAGCCCATCGATCCAGCCTGTCCAGATCCCTCTGTAGAGCCTTCCTACCCTCGAGCAGATCAACACTCCTGCCCAACTTGGTGTCATCTGCAAACTTACTGAGGGTGCACTCCATCCCTTCATCCAGATCATTGATAAAGATATTAAAGAGAACTGGCCCCATTACTGAGCCCTGGGCAACACCACTTGTGACCGACTGCCAACTGGATTTACCTCCATTCACCACCACTCTTGGGGTCCAGCCATCCAGCCGGTTTTTCACCCAGCAAAGAATATGCCTGTCTAAACTATGAGCAGCAAGTTTCTCTGGGAGAATGCTGTAGGAAATAGTGTCAAAGGCTTTACAGAAGTCTAGGTAGACAACATCCACAGCCTTTCCCTCATCCACTAAGTGGGTCACCTTGTCGTAGAAGGAGATCAGGTTAGTTAAGCAGGACCTGCCTTTCATAAACCCATGCTGACTGGGCCTGATCACCTGGTTGTCCTGTACGTGCCACGTGATGGCACTCAAGATGATCTGCTCCATAACCTTCCCCAGCACCGAGGTCAGACCAACAGGCCTGTAGTTCCCCAAATCCTCCTTCCAGCCCTTCTTGTAGATGGGCATCACATTTGCTAACCACCAGTCAGCTGGGACCTCCCTGGTTAGCCAGGACTGCTGATAAATGATGGAAAGCGGCTTGGTGAGCGCTTCCACCAGCTCCCTCAGTACCCTTGGGTGGATCCCATTTGGCCCCATAGACTTGTGTGTGTCTAAGTTTATTGAGTACATCATACTTGTGTACGTCTAAGTTTACTAAGTATGTCTAGTGTTTCCATTATAAATATCTGTGACTTCTTGATGCTGTTTTTGAAAATACAAACCTCCTTAAAATGATACTGTCACCTATGCTGCAAAGGCTTCCTAAAGGTTTGACTTTAACTTGTAGACACTGCTGTAAGACACAAATAATTGTGTTGAATGAATAACTCTGCAGCATCACATGGGTATAAATTCACTGCAGGTAAATCCTGTTTGTGCAGAACAAAGAGAGACCAGAAAGCAGCCTTGAATTTTCTAAGCTTTCTGCATCATCCTTCCTGCACTGTCAGGCACAGCTCCTTGGGTGCCAGGCAAACACCCTCCTCCCCATCTAGCTAGGTGCAGCACTGATCTTGGTCATTCTTGTTCAAGAGCCATCAAGGGGGTTATTAATGCCGCAGTTCAGCCAGCCTGTCCAAGCAAAAGAGTGCTTCCCTTTCAAATGTTGTCAGCTGGATCTCATCAAACTTACTTTCAAGGGTGGGATCTGCCTTTCTTGTGGCAGACTGGGAACACTCTCATTTGTGGTGGAGGTAACCACTGGCAGAGACCTGCAAAGAGTACAGCAGGCTGCCTATTGCCTCAGGTTCTCAATGGACCAATTTAGGAAAAATAAATAAAACCTTGAAAATTAACAGTCACTTTGCCACTTTCCACTGGTGTTTCTCCATTGACATCATTAGCACTGATCCTGATCAGAAACATGCTGCAAGTTTTTCAGTTGGCTGTGTACATCTGGGTGGAATGAGAAAAAGCTTTTTAAACGGTAGGAACAGTAAAAAGCCGATCCATATTTTAGCAAACCCATCACTTATCTGCGGCCATGACTCAGTGTAGACTTACCCTAAATGAAGCTGGTACACAGTTTCAAATCATGTCAGTTATTGTTCAAACATTTTACACACCAGCTTATGCAAAAACAAAGCAATAATAAGTGGCAATCAGGGTATTTACAGTCAATTAATGACAATTTAGGGGAACTAAAGGCCCAATGCTTGAGCCATAAGACGCAGTCATTAACCACTTTGAAATTCCTAGTCTAAGATTATTAATATAAACCACGTGAAATTAATGAAGATAAAATAATTGTTTTATCCATTCGACTGTTTAATGAATGATGCAATCCTATTTTTATTAACAGTTTAATACATATTTTATAGTATCATGGGATAAATCAGGTTGGATGTACCTCTGGAGGTTATATAGTTCATACAAATAGATACGAATATATTTAGCATTTTACAACATAATTCTTTCCTTAGCATTTAAACACTATTACAAGCAAGACAACCTTCAAAAGAACCTAGTGAATTCATCACACAGAATGGTCTTCACTGGAGCCTGGACTCAGTTCCTCCCTATTTCTTATGGTCCCAAGCACTATCAGAACTTCTGAGTGCCCTTCCTGAGCTGAGAGACAAAGGTCCCTCCACTGAATTTAGTGGAATATTGGCACTTAGTCAAGGAAAATGTGCTGTTCTGTGTAAACCCGAAAAAGATGATACTGATAACCTTAAATATGGAATAATAATTTAGAAGTAGCTGGTATTGGGGGTCTTTTCTTACCCTTTTCTAAAATGACCAAGGAAGTATCTCTTCTGAGTTGACTGCTAATAATAAGGCACTTATTTTTAAGGAAAGTGTAAACGTGAAATATTAGGAAGGTGGAAATGTACAGGAGCTCTTACAGTTTATGAAATAGATTTTGCTACATGGAAAATGATGAATTATCTTCATTTGTTTTACTGACTATAAAGCCAGTAAAAAAAGTATAGAGACACCACTATTTTTCTCCTCCAGATTACAAAACAATCATTACAATGGTACAGTGTCTTTTTTGCCATTTTTTTTCTCATCCAGTCTAATTACTATAATTTAATCTTATTCTTATTATGACCTCATAGTGAAAAATTACATTTCCTCTGTATATTAATAGAAAGAATTATTGCCATAACTGACCAAAGATAAAACATATCATCTTAAATTATTTTACTTTTTCTTAATATCTTCTTGTATTTGTGCAAAATCACTTCTCTTGGAGCTTCCCAGTAACTATAAATTTTGGCAAAAGTTAAGCTAAATCTTCATTGTCCGACTTTGTTACCACAACGGAAAGTACAATATCTGTTATAAGAATGTTTATCCTATTTAAACAGAAAAAATGGGTATGTAATTCTCAGCATACGTTGCTACTTCTGCCATCCCCAAATAAGTGCTTACAGAAAGAAGTAACTCTGCTCATAAGTCAGTCCTGCTGTGTGAAGTGTGATTTTACTATTATATCATCTGGCTGTAATTTTTTTAAAAAATGTAAATTCTACATTAATCCTGGAAAAATGTTGGACATGTTTGTATTCAAACAATGTATAACATGCTTTAATGCTCTCATTTGTTGTGTATCTATCTGATTAAATTTCAGGAATGTTATTTACTCCCTAGAAAACGTGAAAAAAAATGAATTTGTGACACCAACAAAATGAAAGGAAGATTAGTTTGCATATGAGAATATAGAGTCAGTTCCAAGCATACATGATAATATGAAAGACAATTCATAATTAGGAGGGGATAGAAAAAGAGTTCTTAGAAGGCAAAAGAGGGTAAAGTAAGGAGAATGGACTTTGAGACCATTACAGCATAACCTGGTTGTGCAAGGCTTTGAAAATGAGAAGAGGATCTCAGCTGTGGAGTAGTAGGAGATAAAGACTAAAAGAGGAAATAACAAAGTGGGTTGTCTGACATGATCAGAATGACAAAAGGAAAATATCTTACCTTTATTATTGTCAGCTATGGAGAAGGTTGACATTTTTGACATTATGCAGCAAGTTCTTTAAATACACACTTAGAACTTGTAGGAAATGAGTGCAGACTTTAAAAAAAAACCCCAGCTGTATTGGTAAAATGTTCAGGTCTCATACTAACTTCATCTCATTAAGTATGAAGCATTTCTCCAACATGCATCCTAACTGCTTTGTATTCTCATCAGAAGTAACATGAAGAACACCACCAACTAGAACTTCTCCAGGGCAATGTTACTACAAATTCATCAGCATAGTTAAATATACTTTTTTCTTCATGAATTCTACTTAAATAGGACAAATAACTTGGCTGACATTAACTGTGACAACAGCGCTTACCACATTAACATACATTTAAAACTTATTTTAGTTTATTTTCTTTGAAACCACCTGCAACAAATGATGTTATTGTTGGCCTCTGTTCCAGCAGAAAAATCTGCTACCACAGAAACACAGAACAGGGATGTCCAAAGCCATTTTCCTTGTAAGACTCGTCTGTTTTCTACAAAAGATGTAGCACTTGTTCTGTGGCCTCTAGGGGTGGGCATTATATCAAGTCTTTAGTTGTGCCTTTTTATGAGCAAGAGTCACTACAAAAATTATATTCTTTTTTCTGTTCATTTCAGTTTTCATGCCATTCTAGTTATATTTTATTCAAGCAATGCAAGTTAAAGAAATGACTTCACAGGACATTAATTTAATGTTAAGGGTCTAACAAGAACTGACAAAAGCAAAAAAATTCTAGCTTAAACTGTCATTCCACTCACTTGAAGTGACAACCTACACCAGAAATGTCCTTGTTTTGGTTTTAATTTGTATCTCTGATATTATTTTAACATATTGGCTGCAACTGGGTTATTTCAGAGCAATAGAAGAGGCAACTTCAATGGACATTTAGATAATGATATACATGTTTAAAACATCAAACAGAAAATAAAAGAACCATGGCCTTTATTTGCTTGATGGGTTTGATGAGTGACATGCACAATGCTTTCAAAAGGATGACCGTACATGGCTGTGAAAGTTCCAAATAATCATTTGCCATTAGCTTTGAGAACACCTTAGCACAATCTTCATCCCCACTAATTGACTGAATCACACTACTAGCACTGGGAGTTATAAAGATGTCTTAACTTCAGATTGATATTTCCCTTTGACAAGAAATGTATACGAATTACATTGGAATAATATGCATAAAACTTGGTTTTGAATTGGGATGAGACTATAGCTTTGTCAGTTAACAGAAAATCTAAGTGGTGCAGGTCAGGTTTTCTTTGACGATGAGTGCCAGTTTGTTAAAAATTCTATATCTTAATTGGGCGGTATACTAAATCTCTGCAAAAAACCTATAATTGCTACAAATAAGTACTAAGATTATTTCTAATAAAAATAATTTGTTCTTGAACTTTGCCAACCCAGGATATCTGCCTTTGGCACTTTTTCATACCCAGACACTGAGCAACACTGAGAAAGAGAACAGCACTTGTGAAACCCTGACGCTGACTCCAGCTCGTCGGGTGAGAGCTGCTAAAATGATTGATAGCTTGCCCTTTAGGCTCTGTAATGGTAAAGTGTATCTAAAATTTATGCAGAGTACAGTCCTTTAAATAATGTGTGAGTCCTGTTTCTATTCAAACGCTGAATTGACAGCCCTGAAGATGGCAGTTCTCTATTCCCAGATCATACCTACGGACCTGGCAACAGCCTGGCTGTCAGTCTGGAAACTCAGCTCTAAATTCACACGTACAATGCAGTCAGAAAAGAAGACACTGATTATTTGAATTATTCAAACCCCTCTCTGTGTTCTCCAGTTCAAACAGGACTAAGCCCAGGAAATGTTAGGACATTAGTTAGCTACTTTTCTAAACAAAAAGCAAAAACAAAACATGGAACTGAAAATATCTCAAGAAAGCCCCCTTAATAATCTATTTCCAGATTAAATAGTTCTGTATTACCCAAAACACCATTAGGGTTCAGTTTTGTTTAGGGGAGGGATGTTTTTTAAAATTCCTACAAAACACTGTTTTGCCCCTGGAATATCTCCTCTGCCAAGTGACACTAGCATTTAAGAGTCTTAAAATAAAAATAGCACTGAATTTTAGAGACATTTCTGAAATTGGCACAATCAGCTGTCAGTGAAGTCACAGCATGCTTCAGCTGAAACTAACTTAGCATCTCTTCTGTCATTCACTCCTGTTCCCTCCATAACCAGAATCCCCTTTTCATGTTTTTGGGACTGTTAAGGAAAACTGAAGACCCTTGCCAGATCTCAGAAACACCTCTATTCCCAATTAGTCACACAAACAACACAGGCTGGATAGACAAGTCTTTAATTGTCTTGAGGGAAAGACAGTTTCACTCATACAGCAAGAACAGATAACTTACTACAGTATTTGAGGTGTGGTTTGAGAAGTGTTGAATTTATATTCCAACACTTCTATGCTTCAAGCGGAAAATAATTCCACTAGTGTGTTTAGAACACATTTGTTTTAAATTCCACTAATCAATGAAATGAAATATTGGCACCAACAGTAGTGAGATACATTGGTGATAGATGCATAGAAATGCACAGCTAAATAGGCTTTAGCTATATTCATATGGAAATTGTTACTTAAAATATGCTCTACACTCCCTCTAGTCCACCACTATTTTAAACTCTGATAAGGAATTTTCTCAAAGGGGAAAAGGAGCATTTATTTCTAAAATAAATTACCTTCTTCTGTGGTAGAACAATTAATATTTTTAATACTTGTTGTATTCAGTTCATGCTTTGAATACAATAAGTCATATATTGCTTTGTAATGCTGAGCTTTACTGGTTTGGGGTTTTTTTTTTTCAGAAACCATGGAAAGTGTTTCTACCTATTATGTGGGTTTGGATATATTTATGACATCCTTATTGAATTTACTGTCTATGACATTGTTTTTGTTTAAAAAAATAACATTTTGCAATTTACACTTAAAAAGATAGGGAAAAAAAAATCTATCATCCTGTTGCTGCACCAGCTGTATACCTGCCACAGACAATTTTGAACCCAACTATTTACAGACCAATTAAAGTAAAGGAAAAATTAAAACTGAAGAGTTTCCATTTTCTCTCAAGCAATGTTTAGAATTCTCCGTAAACTGCAAAAACCCCCCCTATTCCATAACTGAAACTATTTCATTATAAAGGACTAGCAATTGTATTCTTGAGCAGCAGAGTCTAGGACTTGTGTGTGGAAGACACTCTCAACCCAAGCACCATCGGATCACAGCATCTCTGCCTGGCAGGCAGGCAGCCTCTGCTGAATCCTAGAAGTCAGTCACCTCTGAACTCAGTTTTTTGTTTCATTGCTGCTTGCTTGCTTTTCCTTCCTCCCTTATTTTTTTTCCAGCCTGTGTGTTGTACCTTACATCACATACCTGGTTCTCAGGATGAAAAAAAAAAAAATAAATAAAGAGGAAACATGTTCTTAGCCAGCTAGAGGATGGCTAATCACAGGCTTAAAGCTGCCCTGGAGAGATTGCTGTCTGGTTTGGTAGAGGTTTATAACTGGTTCCCAAACCAGCTGTTACCCATTACTCACAAGGTTTATGCCATGTCTTCTACTACCCTTCAAGTTTTCCCAAGGCCAAGGGACTCACAGCTGCGTTCCAGTCTCTGCAGGCTCCTAAAAGGACATCTGCTGCTGACAGAGGCTGGTAAATCAGCCTGAGGATGCAAAGCCCCAGATAGCGCTCAGTGAATCACAAGGTCCCAGGCACCCACCAAGGCATCCTACTACCTTGGTTACCTATAGCCAGAGGGATGAATTTTTCTCCTACTACTTGCTCAGATTCAGAGATATCTTCCCCTCATTCTGTTTCCTTCCCCACACTCGCAGCTCGTGCAGCTGGTTGTTACCATGGCAGTAAACTCCAGATATATACCTCTGCAGAACTGAGAGGTTAAAGAGCAGGTTGTTTGGGCAGCTGCTTTATTTGCAGGGGATAGTTACAACAGGCTCCCATTTAAGTTACAGCTGCTGCAGAGCTCAATAGACTCTAATAGCAGTCTAATACTTCAGACCTCGTGCACCTTACAGGCCTCATGTCCGACCTTCCAGACCCAGGTGGTATGAAGGGCTTCTGTTTAAGGAGGTGAAAGAAGACCCTAAAGTCAGCCAGCTGAATTGTCTGTAAGCACCTCTTTTGGCATCATCGCCTGTAAAGGCGGTTGTAGGTAGCTGGCACAGAGACATCTGTCTTTGGTCAGATGAGCTGCATCCATCTCGTGCTCATTGCCTTTCCTGAGATGTCAGCAATGCCAGTCATTAAAGATGTTAAAGCCATATGCAAACCCTTTCAACTCATACTAGAGTATACTGCGTCTAGCTGGGTTGGAGCTAACTTTCTTTTTGTGGATAAAACAGCATCAGGTGGAAAGTTTGACTGAGGCAGTGCACCTGTGAAACTGTTCATAGGCTGGGAGGGGACACAGCCAAGACAGCTGATCCAAATTGGCCGGGGGGATGTTCCATACTATGTAATGTCATGCTCAGCATTAAAAAGGGGAGATGGGGGATGGTGGTAGTGGCTTCTGAGGTGGCTGTTGTTTGGGGGATGCTTGTCTGATGGGGGGGTTTTTCTTTTATTCTTTTTCTCACCTTTCCTTCATGTATTAAACTGTCTTTATTTTCACCCATGAGGTTTTTTTACTCTTGTTCTTCCTATTTTTTTTCCCCTGGGGTGGGGGGAGTGCAAGTGAGTAAGCAGCTGTGTGGGTGCCTGTCTGCTGCCTGGGGTCAAACCACCACACAGAGGCAGAACAAACCATTAGATGTGCTAGTTCAACAGTTGGAGTATGCATCTGCCCAAGAGAAAGCACAGGGTGAAAAACAAAAGAAACAAAAAGCAGTCAGTAAGTTCACTTCATCTAACCTTCATGCTTTTTTTTAGTATTTCTTTTTTCTGAACTGCCTCTTTATCCTAATTTACATTATTGTGTAGTAAGCTAGTGCTTTGAGTGACTAATAATGTTTGTGAACAGATATTTTCAGCCTCTCTAAGTAAATAAAGCTATACTCACAATAGCTAACACTCAAATGTGAATAAGCTGTTGAGTGACTGATTTATCCTGTCTAGTGGGAAAAGACATAGCTATGAAAAGAAATGTGCCAAGTCTGGCATACTGGTGACTCCAGGTTTGAAAATGGCACTCTAATGATCTTTAAATATTTTCTCTTCTATTTCCTAGCTCACTTAAACAGTCCAGAGCTGTAGTGATTTTTGTCAGTGAGCTTGAAATGTAAATAGATTAAAATTCAAAATTTTAGTGAAGTGGTATACCATGTCCCAAACACTGGGAAAAGTCCTATCTGAATGTTGCAGCTTGTGTCCACCCCTGTTCTCATTTCACCAGTATTTGCTTTTATTCTGTTGTCTCTTGGCTGCATCTGTGTGCAACTATATTTTTTTAATGGAAATCTTCCAGAGGAAAGCAGCATGTTGGCTTCCTAATGTGGACAAAATAGTTTGTCCAAGGCAGACAACAGAAAATTGTGTGAGAGCAGTTCAAAGGGCTTTGATTTTATGAATGAGCAACCTGAAATAGAACTGCTATTACTTATTTCCTAGCTGTGCAATCCACACGCAACAAGAGGAGGATGCGTCCATTGTGCCACGTGCAGCGATCCCTAGCTGCACCATGGGAGTGAGTCCCATCACATGCTTGCACAACTGCCAGAGGTCAGCTCCTCTGCTGCATGCTCTTTGGAGCTGAACCAAGGAGTTCAGTTTAGATTTTAGCCTGCCAAAACATGGAGTGTCAGTTTAAATACCAAAACCACCAAGGCTGGTTGTTACTTATGCACTACAAATTGTCATTATAACACTGAAAGCTTCATAAGAAAGTCCTGAAATACAGACATAGACTTGCTATAGCATTTTGGTCACATCACTGCTCTGGGGTACTACATAAGGGGAAGATAATTTTCCCTTGCATTTTGGGGTGAAGTGATATTACATGAAAACAAAGCAAGGGAAAGATGTTGACACCTGTTTGAACCATCTTTTTAGTATCTGACATTTAATCCATATAGCTGTGATTTAGGTGTTGAGATTTAAATCAATGGTGGTATGTTTCTGATTGCAGCGCTGAGAGCAATGTTCATATTGTGCATATAATTTTCAAAGCACCTTGGTATTTTCATCATATTAATACTCCTCACTACTTAGAACCTGATCTTTCATGTTAGTTCTTGGGGCCACCAGTCCATAGGGACAGCATGCAAACAGCCTGGACAGCAGCGTAATACCAGGTAGTTCTCAATGGTTTAAACTCTGGTTGGTGCTTGTTAGCAAGCAAGAGGAGATGTTTAACTAATGGCAGCAAAGACATTTTCACATTACTTGGATCCATATTAAACACTGCTCTGTAGAGGAAACAAGATAGAACTCAAAGTAGAAAGAAGTTAGTCACTGTGACAGTCTAACTTGTTCTCCAGTAAATATTCAAAAGCATAACTGGTGAAAAATCATGAAAGAAATGAGATTTCAGTGTAATATTTGACACGTCATACAAATTATAGAATACCAGCAAAGCAGATGTTTGTACGTTTGTGTGGTAACTTATCTTGTTCCAATTGCAATTACACTCAGGTGTGAGCAGGTCCCTTAGTTGCATGTCACCTTCTATCTTTTCATCCTTAAGTACAAACTTGAAAATCTTAGCTCATGCTGTGATATTACCTTATGATATAAAATCTTATCTACTTTCTCTTTAATTGCACCAGCTTATCTCTTTAACCTGTCAACTTTGACAAGCAATTTCTGTCTAAGTTTATATCTCCACTATGCTGCTTATGCTGGGACTAAAGCATATCAGCTAGACCTGATAGGAATCCTACAGTTATTTTATCATTACTTGTTTTCCAAAACTAATTAGAAATAAATTATAAAAACTAATTAGAAAGCAAATTTTACTGTACAAAAAGACATACTTCTACAAAATCTAGGGCATGTTTCCTTGACTTAAACTAAAAGCAGAATATAGTAAAGTTAACAGTAAGCTAAGTTTTGAGCTGTATTCTTGTCATGACTAGTTTGTTTCTTGTTATCTGTGTTAATGTGGCTTTGAAATTACTCATGTCAAATAAGATTCAGTGCCCTTCATAAATTTAAGATAAGTTGATTTCAGACTTAGTCATTACATCATGGCACAACTGTTACTTTTATTTGTTTAAATTTCCCCGTCACCTAAGTCTTGATCAAAATGGGGTACAAATCAATAATTAAACTCAAAGTTTACTTGAAATACCTGTCTGTTTATTAAGATAATCGTTGAAACCAACAGTTTGAGAAATGGTATATATTTTATATCACAACACTGCAGGGCTGTAGGAAGAAAGCCAGATTAATGTGCTGTATCAAGGTTTCTGTGGAATCAGAATTTCTTTCATTAAGAAGCAATCTTATAGCACCTAGCCATAGGAGGATTTCTGCAGAAAAATGAAACATTTTGGGTGTTTAACCACCAGTGTCTGAGATTAAGAGAATATGATCCTCCTGGAAGGCTCCTCGGAAGAAGGGACAGTGGGGGAAAAAATGCTCTGTTCTGGATATCCTGCTGTGGTACCAAAGGTGTACATGAACACCAATGTTGGGATTCATCTGACCAAAAATACATGTCCCCGTCTGTACAGGCTATTTAGATTCCCTGTACGTGAATGCAGCGAAATAGCCCTTTTAGATTAATTCACCCTAAAGATGTTCACCTTAGGATACACCTATGTCTATGAATCCCATCTCATGTCTCAGACTAGCCTTGAAGAGTCTTTACATGAACTTTGAGCAGTTCTGGATCTTTAGGCAACATGGATTGTTAACACCTCTGCTTTGTAGTTTTTTGAGGGTTTACCTGTTAGCAAAGTTTAGCTATTCTCTCTTGTATGCTGACAGAGCACCTTTATATTAGCTTGTTTCAGTTTTTTACATATATTTGGTATGCTTTTTTTTAGAAAGATACATTTCACTACATTCCAGGAAAAAGAATTAAAAAAATGCAGCTATCCTAAGCAAGAATCTTTCCTATACTGGTTGTGTATATGGACTCTAGAAAGCCTCTGCATATTCTCAGCCTTGTGTAGTCATTCACAAAATTCTATCTTTAACATTTCTGAAATACCCTGGAGGCTTCAAAGCCTGTTTATAGGATATATTCAGGAGAAACACACAGATTCCTAATCTTATCATCTGGATACACAACCCAGCACTAGTCTAGAGATCTGCAGCTGTCTTTTGAGGAGGGGAATACCTTGATGATTCCCTCAGATATTTCTGAGATTTGATGGGACATGTGCTTATCTTTGCTTCTTTTCACTTCAGAAGCTTTTTTTTTTAACTTCTCACTGCAAAGCAGAAACTGTGTAGGAGAAGCAGCCTCTTCTCACTGTGACTGAAGAAAACCTGTCCTAGGAGCTTAATTTCTTTATGGCTAGAGGAGGTAAAGTACCCCTTCTTAAAAACTCATCTCAGTCAGATAGCACAATTTGATCCTTCAGGCAGAGAGGCATAAGCATTAAAGGAGGAGTTTTATCCACTTAAAATCCCATGTTTAAGGGAAAGCAAGACACAGAGATGGAGCAAGTGACAGGACCCAAGGTGGGAGAGAAGAGAGACTGCTTCAAAAGACTGTTCACAGACAGGGGAGAAGCACAAGTGTCTGAGGAGCCTCATCTTCTGGCTAGGACATACAAAGACCTGCACAAAACATTTTTTTTTTGCCTTGTGTTTCCAACTCTCCCCTCCTTGCATCACTGTGGAGAAAAAGGAGGTCTCAGGTGGACTCTTTTACCCGCAATGACATCACCAGAAAGTCTTTTTAAAAGACTCTTTTTCCTTTCCCTCTGCAATGTACAGATAAGGGATAAACAGCATTCTAAAGGTATAGCAACCTAATGCCATATTTTAGTGACAAATCCCTGACTCATCCTGTTGGAACTGCCAAAGACCAACAGCACCGTCTGAGACCACACGCTCACCTGAACCAGTATCTTGTGTCTGACAGCAGAGAGTAGCAAATGCCTCAGAAGCCGTATTAAAACAAGGCATGCACCGTACAAGTGGTGCTTCCCTAGACTATTTTCCCAGATGCCAGCAAATTGCAGTCTGCTCAGACTAGGCTAAAGACACTGGTACAAGTACACTGGAACTGCAAACAGTGTCTCATCCTCAGGAAAGGGTTGTAAGCATGAAAAACCATCTCCTTCCTCTGTAAAGAGCTTTAGAGAAACCAGAGGTGAATGGTACTGTAAGGAGGGAAACATCACCTGATGGCAGGATCAGGAAACTGAAATTACTTATAGGCTGAGGAAAAGACAACCTTGAGTCATGAGGAGGAACAAAGGACTAACATTTAGTCTGTCTGCTGCCCTCCCATCCCTCCCTGTGAAAAAGAAAGATAAAACATCCAGAGCAGGTTGAATGTTTGCAGGATAAGTGCTTACCACACCAGAATGGGCAGATTAGGGAATGGGACCAGAGATGATTGTCTCATCACTTCTTAAGCATTCGGTGAGAACTTTGTTAGTCCTTGCCTCTTCCTCCTGAGCTGCAAGATGAGAGACTGAATGATCTTGGAGGGCAAGCTCAGAGGCAGGAGGAGTTGGATGATGCCTGATTAGGAAGTGCCCTATGGAATCGATAGGCATATGGATAATTTCACACAATACATGAAAACAAACAAGACTGAAGGAACAGACCCATATCCTGAGCTTCAGTTTTAAACAGCTACTAAGTTTTGCCTATACTTGCTTTCACGTTTTAGTTCTAATCTGATTTCTAGCAGCCAGATTAGATGGAGTCAAGCATTTAAAATCTTCCAACTACATCTTCCCTTAAAACTACAAAACTAGTGAAACTGGCTGGGCACAATTCCAAAAATACATGTAGAAATACAAGTTTCTTTAAAAAACACTCCAACTATGAACTCACATTGGAGTTTATGCAGAAGTAGGATATCATCCTCCAAGAATAATTAAGATATCACCGAAGAAATATAGGAACTGTAGCTAATGAAAAAAATGCAAATGTGGTTCATTACATGTTAGTATTAATTGTTACACTGAATAATGTTCCATAGATATGTTCTGCAAATTTGGCAAGATTACAATTTGCTTGTAATGGCAATAGAGAAAAATGCATTCTTAATTGTAATATCTTTGGCTAGGAGGGCAAAGCAACTATCAACCATCTTGTAAAGGTTTTTATTGAAGCATAAATAACCTCAATCTTATTATATTTGATTGTTCCTGCTCATGAAAGTGTAAATGTGTTTGTGTGTGTGTGAATAATCCATGTAATGTTTCCTGAATGAACCTCCTAAAGCAGTAATATTTAAATACAGGAGCAATGGGGTTTAAGTGATAATGTCACATGACCCACCAACTCAGTAGATTAGGAAACTCTGAATGCTCCTTTTTGCAAATACACAGTCCAATGCAAAATACTGGAGCTAGATATCATGGCTCAAATACATAAGGTTACTGGGTACCTCAGGGCATTGATAATGCAAGACAGAGCACTTAAAATTGTTCTTGCCCACAGGGTAATTCAATGCGCCTCATTCACTTCACTGATGTTTGAGGATCTGGATAAGAGATTTGATTCCTGTTGGGATATGTGCTATAAAAACAGACTACAAAATGGAAGTTGTATTTCATGTCAGAGCACATGTGTCCTGGTTTCAGCTGGGATAGAGTTAACTGTCTTCCTAGTAGCTGGTACAGTGCTATGTTTTGAGTTCAGAGCGAAGAATGTTGATAACACTGATGTTTTCAGTTGTTGCTCAGTAGTGTTTAGACTAATGTCAAGGATTTTTCAGCTTCTCATGCCCAGCCAGTGAGAAAGCTGGAGGGGCACAAGAAGTTGGCACAGGACACAGCCAGGGCAGCTGACCCAAACTGGCCAACGGTGTATTCCATACCATGTGACGTCCCATCCAGTACAGAAACGGGGAAGTGGGGGGCAGGGATTCGCCACTCGGGGGACTGGCTGGGTGTCGGTCGGCGGGTGGTGAGCAATTGCACTGCGTATCATTTGTACATTCCAATCCTTTCATTATTGCTGTTGTCATTTTATTAGTGTTATCATTATCATTATTAGTTTCTTCTTTTCTGTTCTATTAAACCGTTCTTATCTCAACCCATGGGTTTTGCTTCTTTTCCCAATTTTCTCCCCCATCCCACTGGGTGGGGGGGGAGTGAGTGAGCGGCTGCGTGGTGTTTAGTTGCTGGCTGGGGTTAAACCATGACAACATGACAGGACAAAGTTTTGCCCAGCCTATGATATTTGTAACAGAGTTTTCTTATTTACACTAGAGGATTCAGCCTTGGGACAGCTAGTGGTTTTCACCAAGTTAGCTGAAAGATTACTCTGAGCTGCTTTTGTAAATAGGATTGCATTATGTAGTTTGTTAAAGATCTTTCTCTCCTTAAATCGGTCTAAAATTTTAAATTAGGGAATTACCATTTTTACTTTGTAAAAAATCTGTTCAAGATTTCCAAATTTGCAGATATTTAACGTTACTCCTTACATAGTTTCATTTTGTGATCTCTGTCTGACACTGCCAAAAGTCAGGCGGGGGGAAGTAACTGCTGTGCACCAGAATCAAAAGCACAGAAACAACAAAGGAAATCAATGAGTACTGGAAATCAGATTAGAGCGCTATGATTTCACATGCATTCATTGTGGAAAATGAAAGATTTGAAGAAAATTAATGGGATGGATGTTAGAGGCATTTTATCATTTTAATTAATCTTACTGAGGTGCTAGATGCTGTAAAATTGTTTGGGACAAAATACATTCAAAGAAACTCAAATGTATCTGCCCACCCAGAAGAAATGCCATGATTCTTAATTCAGCAAAAATCTCATAGAGGTTAACTAGTTACACATATTCTGTTTCAATGAACAGTGTCTATGGATTATTTAGGAAGTAAAAATCTTCCTAGTCTGTCACTTCATTCTCCAAAAGAGCCATTTATACATTACTTTTTTTTTTGCTTCTATCATCATGGTCATAACTGTAATTTATTATCACAAGTGTAATTTACATTATCTTTTACATATATTTATAGCGTGTTTAGCATTTCAAGGACTCTGTGGCCTGCACATATGCCAAAGAAAAGCAGGCTACTGAGGGAAGGTGGCTAGATGAAGATAGGATGCGGATCTGAAGAGACTGCACAGCAAGTCACATCCAGGGTTCCCCTAATTTGAACGCTTTGTTTCCAGAAATGGTATGCATGCCATGATGTCCAGTCCCCATCAGGATCCAGTAAGGAGGTGCATTCTTTACTCTTACTAATATGTTGGCATAGAATTAGTTCCACGTAGGTGTACCAGAAACTATGTGTATGAGCATATGTAAAATTAGGGTGGTGTAAACCTCCCTCAGTTGCTGGCTTTTGGGAGAGAACATATCAACGTTATACAAACAGACTTTTGGAGAATGGAGCTGTTTCATGAGCTTGTCTGAGTTCAGTAGTGTGAGGCTGCACTACAAAAGGTTCCCCATGTGACAGGGACTGTGATGGTGGCAGAAGCGGTCCATGAGAAAGAAGATCTGGCTGATACTCTGAGAAAAAGAGACATCACAGTGGGATGCCTAGGAGTGAAGTCAAAGTCAGAAGAAACACAAGTGAGAATGGAAATGTAAGAAAGGGTTTTTTCCATCCAAATTCAGTTCCCTTCCATAACAAGCAACAGGTAGGGAAGAGACTTGAGGTGAAAACTGGGTCTCAGCTTTGGGAGAGGCAGGAATTATCCAGGGGCTTACAGAGGCTTTGTAATACTACCTTAAAGTCAAATTTAGAGGTATTTGTACTATTATTTTCTTTCTCTGCACCTCTTAATGATTGATTGCAGCGTAATAAACTCAAGTTTCCTTTGATCTTAGACTGCCCAGCATTAACAGTGATTTCAGGGTTGATAACAAATTTCTGGCATTCCAGACTCCAGGGAGTTATGAGTTCCCATAAGAATACAAATTTCTTTTCAAAAATCCTGTCATTCAGTAGTCAGAGATCCCCAGAACTGTTAGAGATTCACCTTGTTTCAGCTGCAAAGTGCCAAGTCTCCAGATGGAAAATCAGAGCTTGAACCCCTTTCTCGTAAGGCAGGGCAATGGAGGGAAGACCCCAAACTGTTTTCTACTCCAGATTATGAAAGAAGGAATTTTGGCCAAGGTCAGGAATACAAATCCACAGTTTTTGTGAAGTAAACTAAAACTTAATTGCAAGTTGATCAAAACCAGTCTGCTCTGGCCTGACACAAGCTTATATTATGTTCACATTGGTTTTTATTTTCCCCTTTTTCCATTAGTATAACATATATGTAAGTTAAACAAACACTCTGAAAGCACTTGCAAGCAACTTTCTGATTTCAGATAGTGTTTGTATTTTCATGACTCTTAGGGTCATTTATCTCTCTCCTCCAGTTCTCCATAACTCCTCCAGAGTTAATGAATTTAGCTTTCACATTCTACTCTTCTTCAACTTATTCTACCACAAAAAAACCCCAAACAGTATTCTCAAAACCTGTAATTAAAGCATCAAATCAATCAATCAATTAAAAAAGAAAAACATTTAATTAATGCTCAGTGTTCTTTGGTCAATTGTGTTATGGACACACAGCCAGATATGATGTTTGTTGGAATAAATGGAACTCGATAAAGGTTCTGAAATCCAATATATTAATGGAATTAGATCACTGCAGTTCAAAGTGCACCTCAGAAGACCTTTTGACTCTTTACTATTTTTCCACAAGAAGATAGAAACAAATTTAGATAAACTCAAAGTCCAGTCAGCATAATAGAAAACTCTCAGCAAGTCTTGAGCAAGTCATTAATCCTACACATTTAATTTAGAACCCAGTATGGTGCTGCTACTCTCAGACATCATACAAATAGAAGTGTGAATTTCAAAGATGTTAAACCTACATGTATCACAGACAGAGTTATGACAAATGTTTTTTTCCAATCTGCAGTAAGACCACAGCATTCAATATCCCTTAATATTTCATTTTGACTATGTAGCATGGTGGTCTAATGTTTCATGCTGGAGAGATAATGAAAAACTCAAGGGAATGAAAAGGAAATTAAAAGGAAAGAATGTGCCAAAGAGAAAAGGCATACAACATAATGTAAAAAAACTTTTCTGGCTTGCTTGAACTGAAATGTCAAATACACTATTTCTAATGCTTCTAGGTCCTCCTGCTGTTTCTGATTCTGATATTCCTAAGAGCCTAGGCTGTAAAAAACAAAACAAAAAAACCCCCACAACTTTTTGAAATTTCAAAAGCTCAAGAATATTTAAGTTTGTTCTAATATGATCATTATATAAGTGTACGGATACTTCATTAGGGAAGAATATTAGCTCATACAGTACCTGGACAGCAAATCTGCTAGTAGTTTGAAAATCAATCCTTGTTCCCCTAATGTGGGACCTAATCTTCCAAAATCACAAACCACTGCTACCTGTCTCCTAGCAACTTCTAGAAAGCCTAGCAACTGCAGGTTTATTTTTTATTATTATTTTATTTTTTGAATCACTTGCACAGAGTAGATTCTTATCTGTGATTGCATAAAGAAACAAAAAGCATTTAGAACCTCTGGAGGTGGTCTTTCTCAGCCCAGTTGTTTCGAACTCTATTATGTTTGGATAACTATATATGTCTGCTCTATCCAGAGCTGCTACAGTACATTACTGTAACCCAGAAGTACTCAGACAGTTGAAGACAGTATTCAAAATAGATTTAAGTCTGAAGTTCTGCATGTGCAAATCCTTACAAAGAAGAGATTCCAGTCTGTCCCTCATGGCAACGCAAGCAAACTCCTGGGCGGATAGCACCCTTCTTGTTTCAGAAGCTAACAAACATCCAGGAGCACTGGATGCATTTAATAAATGTAACCTGTATGGTTTTTAAAGGCAAAAGAACTAAGTAAGGTAAAGATGACCCTACCAAGCCAGAAGATACTCCCTCAGACACAGAATGGTACAGCCACAAGGAAAACTGAACAGCCTTTTCAAGTCACTGCTTGGATGTCCACGTGGAAATATGCCTAGTCAGAAAAGGATGGTACTTTGGGACATAAGCTGTATCTTTTCTTGAAGTTGTTCTTATTCTGAAAGTACCAGAATTTTAGCACAGAAACTTTCATAGATTCCCAGAAAAAACAGCAAATGGAGTAGAAAGACTGTTTGTTGTCATTGTTACAGCGAAGCTGATGGACAGCAAAAAGGCAGAAAAAGAGAGTACTAAAATATAGTCCCAAGCTCTCAGGCACTGTACAGAGCCTAGAACTGAATGTGACCTCCACATAGGCCATAGAGGTTTCAGTCTTTTCCATAGAAACTCTGTTTTAGCTAATTTCTAAATTAATTATTTTCTATGAAAATTCTATAAACTCAGCAGGTTAAACTGAAGGAATATAAAATGAAGATGAGCTCTCTACGGGTGTAAGTGGATCCATTGACTGGATGGGTACTGCATAAGAACAGGAATGAATTCTGAGAGTGTTCTGAGGGCTAAAATACAGAGAGAAACCGAAAAACAGTTTCCACTAATAAAATATACAATTTCACACAAAGGACATGTATCCTGTTATGTCTTAGCCTCTGTGTGCAATGAAGCAGCGTGCTTCCTAGCTTTCTAATATATGTCCTTTCTTTTCATTATAAAGCAAGGGCTGTTAAATGGCTTTCCTAACTTTTGCCATTTCATGTCATTCATACACAAATATTCAAATTAGGGACCTCTAGTCAGCACTGTAAGTTTGGAAGGCTCTACAGGAATTTTCTAAGGGAATTATTCTACCTAGCAATTCAACATTGAATAGACTGTCAGTATAAAAGTCTCTTAAAGGCATCTTTACATGTTTGGTTTTTCCTGATTTTTCCATTAGAGAGACACCTGCTTTTTATTCTGATCTGGTTGAATGAGTCTTTTTTGCATTATAGGATCTATAGGAAAGAAAATGACTGAACAATGTCCCAAGTATTCTTTCTGGTTTTGAATTCAGTCCTCTCAAATTATTCACACCTCTCAAACTGTTCTCTGTTTGCTTGCAATCCTTGCTTTGAAAAACTTTTGTTCTTTATGCAGTATATAACTACATATGCTTAATTCTATCTAGGTATCTATCTATCTGGAAAAAATCTAAACAACAAAGGGATGCTTGAGCCAAAAGGCTCCAAAAGGCATACCAAAAAACAATCTTATCACACATAAATATTCACGGAATGCTCACCCAAGCATACAGGTCTGACACATTTTATGAGAACGACTTTGTGATTAGGTGGAAATTATAAATTGGTCAAAAAGTAGAGAAAAAAGGATAGCATTTGAAATATTTCTAAATAAGAGAAACAACACATCATGGTAATTGCAATACGGATTTTGAAAAGTCTTTTCATACCTACAGAAAAGAAATTACTAAGAGCCTATGGTCTATTAACTCGGAAAAAGTTGGTTTGGGTCTCATAGTCTAGCACTACTGCAATACTTTTTACCACATCAGAAAAGAAAGTTACACCTGGAAATATAATGAGTAGTTTCTCTATTGCAAATCACTACTATCACAAAGAATGGGTTGGTGAATTTAATTCTGAATGTGTTTGTTTTCCATTACAAAGCAGAATGGGATATGGATGCATTGTCTCATCTTCATTAATTCCCTGGAATAGAAGCACTGACAGGTTTGAGAATATATCCTACAGTTCTTGAAGGGGTCATGAGTAGAAGGGAGATTTTGAATAGCCTTATAAGTAGCTGATGTTTTGCTGTCTGTCTCTAGTCCTATCAAGTCTGTCTTTGCTGAGAGTCTTTGACATTTTGAGAGACTGTTGATTTGATTATGGGGTTTTTTTTAAGTGGATATTCTGTTAAAGGGATGCGCCGTACTGACAGGAAACAAAAGCGGTCTGTGCTGCCTTCTGCATCTGTACGTTCAGGAGCTGGCAAGAGTCCTGCACAGTTTTTTCCTCCAAAACCATGGAGCGCACCTGCAGAAATCATACCGCTGCATTAAATTCTGATAACATGTCTCGCAGTTGTTCACTTTGTTTTCCACCAGAAGCCTGTAAATACAGAGCAGGGGTTGGGAAAAAATGGGTGTGCAACAGAGAGAACGTGTAAGTCATGGAGTGAAGGAGAAACAACGACTAACATCACACAGAGTAGAAAAGGAAAAGATGCTTAGAGGTGTGTGTCTAAGATTTTCAGGGATAAGCCCTGCTAATAGTGTAGTGACTTGCCATCCTGCCATCATTTACTTTTATCTATACAAACAGCTACTTCTGGTGAAAGTAACTGGAGTAGCCTTCAGAAATATGACATGAGCTGCTTCTCTAGGTAAGTGCCTGCAACCAGCACAGACTAAGCTGTCTCCAAATGCAGCAGTCTTCATAGAAGCAATATGTCCCTGATCACTGCTATACTGTCTCTGGTACACTGCAACTCTGAGTCACAGCTTCCTTTCTTTTTTCCTTTTTTTTCCCTGAGCTCAGCAGGATCTGGGAAATCTTAACCAACATGTGGAAGCCTTTCTTTTTGCGGAGTCATTGCCTACACAGCAACTACAGACTTGCAACTTCTGCTTACTGCAGCTAGAGCATGACCCACACTCAGCTTATAAGCAGATCCCACTTTTTATCACTGTGTGTAAAGACAAACAGCCAGCCTTAGAGAAGTGTGTGAGGGTGGAAGGATGCTGTCTGGTATTTCTTATCCTGCTCTTAGGAAAGCTTGTGCTCATATTGTGTATTCCCATACTTCTAGTGAGGAACGAACATATGCCACTTATTAATGAAGACAACTACATATCAGGAGAGATCATTTCAGTGTTTTGATTATCAGTAGCTTTTCTATATTTCTGGAATCAGATCCAGAAAGGGACACAGGCAAAGATGAAGTGTTTAAACACAGAAAGTACATCCTCAATGTCCTCCCCACCACATACTTTCTAATCTGTTTTCAGAATGAAAGTTTCTCAAGTACCCAAAGTTTTTTCTGTTTCTAACAATCAAGAAGCACCTCAGCTAACATCTAAATCAAGTAGATTCTTAGCAGGATTGACAAATGACGTTTCACCAATTTATCCTCATTAGAAGTGTACACTTGTGGGGCAGTTTTAATAAGGTACTAGTAATGTTGTCATAACTGGAAATATTGGTAGCAACTGGTTACCAAAGCATTATCTATATGCACATAGGCCTTCTAACTCATCACTGTATTCAGAGTATGAAGTATTAATAATCCTCAAACAAGGATGTGTGGTATGAAGAAACCGTAGCTTGAAGTCTGTAGAAGAAAAGTAGTTGACTGCTAGAGAAGACCCCAAAAGTACAGATAAAAGAATATGAAAGTGGGTTTCAAACTGCAGGCACAGAACAATAACAAGGCTAGAAGTAAAAAGCTCAGATAGTCTTTTATTGCTCATTAAAGGAACAGAAAATTGTTGCTGGGTAAAACTGATTGTAGGCATAACAAAGAGAGCAAAGCTCCTGTATTCATTCTAAGTAAGAGATGTCATATGTAGTAAATTTAGTTATAACGTTGAATTGCAAACAAATGAGCAAAGAACAAATAAGTGGTCTGTGTTAAGAACCATCCAACCCCTCTAGTTAGATGAAATTTGCAACTTTGGTCATCACTGGTCCTCAGTGGCCTTGCTGGCACACAAGGGTAGGTATGAGATTTCTGTCTTACGGGCACTCACCCTTCCCTCATTAGTACTAGCTCAAATTCCAGCCCTTTTCATATCCCTACAAGTGATGAGTAATATTGGTCATCCCTGGGAAAGTAGTTTTGTTGTTTGAACATGTTTGCTGACTGGTTTTTGTTTAGCTGCAATAGGTCCTTTCACTTGGATTTTTGGCCCTTGGTGAAAAGAAAGAAGACTGGGGTTGAGGAGGGAGAACAAGTTGGAGATAAAGGGGACAGGAGTTCCTGTCTTACTGGAGAAGAGAATGGGGAATTTTTTCTTTGGCAAGAGGGCACCTTCAGCATAACCAGATCCCATGTCTCTGAAGAAATATCTAAGCTTTGCGAAGGAGCTGTGAGAAAGTCTGTAGAGTACAGCCAGGCAAAATAAGAAAAGTAAAACTGCAGGCAGAAGCAAGATTGTCAAGACAGGGATCATCAGGAGAACCAGGATTTGGGAAGAGAAGATGCAATGTGGAAACATACGAATACTGAAAGGAAAAGAACAGAGTCAGAAGATGGCAATTCAGCATTATCAAGGCTCTGTTCCAGGGAGCAGCAGAAGCAAACCCTTGCTCACATTAATCCTAGAATCTCATTAATCCTAGCTATCATCTGCATGTACTAAATAATTAATAACTGCTTTGTGCTTACAAGGTGTGTGTATCCTGATTATGCAGTCTTTGTGCCCAACTAAAGATGGCAGATGAAGTGAGCAGTGAGGGAAAGTTACACCTGAGTCACAGTAGCTGCTAACACAGACAACGTTATGCTTCTGTCCCTAATTCCATCCAGCAAAGCGGTGATCAAACAGACCCCCTTTTACCTCTTCCCACCTTATCCCAAACCACATGATGCTGTTATTTGTCAGCTACATTTTTCCCTAGCTAAGTATGGAGGCTTAGGCCCATGCGTTTCCCTGAAGGCTGATGACATGGGAGCCAGAGTTACTTGATACAGGAAAGGTCAAAAAGAATACAGAGGACATGGCAACACATAGCTGGAGTAATCACGCTTGCCCAGAAGTTGTAATGTCAGTGAGTGTATGCAGGGAGAGCATTGGACAGATGACATGGGCTGGTATTGGAAATCTATCACTTCTTACCATCACATGAGAGCTGGCTCACTGCAGAAGTCATCAATATGTCATCCCATTTACCAACAACAGTCTCAGTCTGCTCCTGGATGTTCAGCATGAGCATGTCCAGTCCTCAGCAGCTGCCTCCAGTTTGGAGGACACTGACAACGCTGCCATGCAGTCTCCTGCACAGATGTCACTATCCTGCCACCAGGCATCAGGCTGGAGTCTGCATCCCACAAGAACCTCCACAATGCAGAAGGCACAGAGAATGAAGGTCCAGAAGTGCTTTTCAGCATCTGCTGCCTGTACTATCCAAAAGTGAGAGTTCAGTGGATATTCTTTGAAACCTCAGTCACAAGTTTGCGCACCCTGGAATGGTTAACCACTGCTAAGTCATGGGATTCCAGAAGCCATTAATCACTATAGGGTTTACTGAGTTCCCGAAATTTTGTCTGGCAAGTCATGGTGTCAGTTGTTAACAGAGGGCCTTGGTGACTTTCCACTTCTAAAAGTTCATTGTCCGTTGTTGGTTGTTCCATTTCCCAAGCATGATGCTCTCCCACTAGCCTTAGCTGATCTTCTGGCCACAGAAGCTGTGGCTTACCAGAGGCGAAGCTGTGGCTTACCAGAGGCAAAGCTGTCGCAACACTGAAGTTTCTCAGAAGTCATGTTTTTTGTCAGGCAAAAAGTCGTCCAGGAGGGCAGGAGTCAGATCATTCAGAGTATCCTCCCAGAGTAGCTGCCTCAAAGGACTAAGAACACACCATTTTCCTCGCACTGATGCTTTGTTCAGCCAGTGGAGATTTGGGCAGCACGCACCAGGAGGTCACCAATAAACAATGATCAACAGAATGAGCAGAAACAAAAATAAGGCATGCTTCCACATGTGAGCTTCATATAAGCCATGGGGCTGGGAAAAATGATGCATGACCATCATCTCCAGGGTACTTCCCAGCTGAGCAACCCATACTCCAGAAGACAAATGTTTGTGGACGACTTTCCTGCAAGCAGCTTCAAACACCATACGCAGTAACAACATGTACTCAATGTAGGTAGACAACTCTATGCAAAGCAAACCTTCTGAAATACAGACACTGTAAGCGTAGAGACCTCAGCAGTACTTGCTTTCATCCACCAGTATAGAGGTGTATTACTTGCTAATATGGCTCCATTGTCACTGACAGCCAGGAAGGAGAAGCACAAATTATTAGTGTTAAGGACCTTTTAAAACTATTTGGAATAAAAGTAGAGCTCATCACCATTCTTATCAGAAATTATAACATTAAAAATCTGTGTTTCACCTTGACTTCTACCTTGTTTGTGGTTCACATTTATCCCTGATAACAGAATACAAAATATTTATTGCTTTGAGGTAAAAGGAAACTACCAGGCTTCCAAAGAAATTACTGTATGGCCTATTTAAATATATCTCTGATTGAATCACGAATTGGCAAGAAAGTTTCAAGATTAAAATGGAAAAATTATCATCTCTATTAGTGGACATTGTTAACGTGCCCATTTATTAGAAAAGACAAGTGGAATTAAATAAAAATGGTTTGCCCTTGGGTGAAAATTAAAGTGAGTGTTGGGAGGAATTAGAATAAAGGAAGGCAATTTTTTTTCTCTCCCAAGATGAATTGAATTTTCTAGTGGTTCCAAGGTGCTAGACAGGTTATGCCGTAAAGATCAACTATTGCTTCAGGGAGAAGAAAATTGATAGATTCATTAATTCACAAAGAAAACTCAAAATCTTCCTAACTAGTCCAAGAGAGGGGCTAAAATCATCATCACTTCTAAGGCAATATACCTCAAATTTAAACACTTATTCATAACCACTTAAATGATTTGATATGTTTTAAAGCATAACTCATAAAACTCTCTAGTACGTCTTCAGAAGAGAGATTAAGTCATGCAAAACCTGTTCCATATTTTTAAAAGAAAAAAAAGACAAGAGACCATCAAAAATTAAGAGTTTATATATATATACACAATAAAATAAGAGTTCATTTGATGGAGATAAATCTTCCGGGAAGTACTGAGATTTATTAATGCACTAGAAATAACATGATTTTCTAGAAAATTATTACACAGAGCCAATAATAGCTCACTCAAGAAGTCCTTATGCCAATTGACTCTGCGGAATTCTTGATGAGAAAGACATTCCAGGCGCTTGCCCTGAATAGAGTCTTCCAATCTCTAAGGTTTCCAAAGTAAGGAGTCCGTGTTTTTAAGGACAACACATGCAGAAGCAAAGCATCTAAGCCACCATTCCAAATCTTGATTTTCATGGCTATCTGAAAGGCAGTGGGTCAGGCAGAGAGCTCTGTTTCTAGCCCAGTCTCTCTCCTGCCACTGCACTTCCAGAAAGGGTGCGAAGGACACAGGTTCTGCAGCTGGAATAGCTGCACAAATATACCTCTTATTATGTAAGTGCATGGAACCTGACACTGAGAAGAAGAAATTTGGCAATTTCTAACCTGGTAATTTTGTGTCAGTGAAAGAGCTGAAACACCGCAGGCTAGAGTAAAGTGAGGTCAAGAATGCTTTGCTAATGTTGGGCCCCAGGTGCAAGATGGTCTTTACATATAGAGAGAGAGAGGAAAGAAGGTTAAAGCTATTTGCTTGTGTGTTTTAATGGAAAAAATATTTCCTCAGTGTTTCCATTGCCAAGCATGGCACTGAGACCTGTAAGTAGAATGAAAATCTAGCAAGATGAACACGGCTTCGTGCAGTTAGGGATCACAAGATGTAGCATCCATTGCAACCACTTTAAGAACATCCCTGACAAAGAGTTAATATTTGTAATGGTTTATAAAAAGTATTACTTGTTTACTCTCTGATTATGTGCATCCAAAGCTAGAATGTGGTCATTATTCATACAAACCAGGACCAGAGTCACAACATCCCCCCTTCCAAACAAATAGAAACTGAAGAGAAAAACCTTTTGAGTTCCAGAGCTCTGGTCTTTTATGTACACATTTAGCTCATACTATTTAACAGCATGACAATATAGAAAATTTTGCCAGCTGGGCTTCAATTACTCACAAATGCAAGGTAATGCACATTGAAAGGGGATAAAATACAAAGAGTTCATACACACTATAGGGCTCTAATGTAACTGCAGGCATACAGAAAGAGAATCCCGTCATCGCTATCAATAGTTCATTGAAAACTTCAACTCAATGTTCAACTTGGCTGAACAAAGAAATACTAGGTGGTATACAGAGCAAGATAAAATATCCTCAAAATATCAGCACATAGTAATACAGATGAATAGCAGCATTTTATCTGGAATACTGCATTTAGTTCTGGTCATGTCTTCTCAACAAAAGCATCATAAAACAGGAGGAAAAGATGAATAAATGTAAAAACCCTGGGAAAAACATCTACATTTTAGGTATTAGTCTTGAGGGCCTTCCTTTGTAATCGTGTAAGTTCCTGATGTAGCTGAATGAGAGAGAACGATAAACTGAAGATCTCCAGTGAATAACTTAGTCAGAGTCTAGGTATTTATTGCTGAGTTGAGTGTATAAAGGACCAGCAGGGAATATTCAGTTCATCCACCAAGCATCTGTTCTGGCAACTCTCTCTTGAGCAGAGTTACATAATGGAGCAGAGTTCACTCAGATTTAAAAAAAAAAAGGGAAAAAAAGTTGATGGTGGTGGTAATGTCTGTCCTTCTCTTACTTCAGTCCTTGGAACAACTCCTCCTAGAAACTATTAGAAGCTAAATGAAGCAGGTGATTGGGAAAAACCGTTACAGATTTACCAAAGACAAATCATGCCTGACTAACCTGATCACCTTCTACAGCAGAATAACATCTGTCAACATCAGAAGAGTAGCGTATATTGTTTACCTGGACTTCAGCAAAGCTTTTGACACTGTTTCCCAAAGCTTTCTCCTGGACAAACTGGCAAGATACAGATTGGATGGGTGGTCTGTGAGATGGATAGGAGATTGGTGAACAGGCCACACTCAGAGGGTGGTAATCAATGACTTTTACTCAGACTGGCAGTCTATCACAAGTGGTGTCCCCCAGGGATCAATACTGGGCCCCACACTGTTCATCTTCACAAATGATCTGCATGATGGGATTGAAAGCACCCTCATCAAGTTTGTTGATGACACTAAATTGGGTGGTGAGGTGGACATGTCAGAAGGGAGAGTCATCTTACAGAGAGACCTGGGCAGGCTGAAAGAGTGGGCAAGCAAGAACTGTGTGAAGTTGAATAAAGAAAAGCGCAAGGTCCTACACCTGGGAAATTTTTTAGAGTAAGAACAATCATCCAATGGAACAATCTCCCCAGGGATGTGGTAGAGTTCTCAAGATTGTAGGTTTTCAAGATACAATTGGACAGGGCACTGAATTATCTTGTCTAGGCTCCCTTTCTCATGAAAGTTTGGACCAGATAATCTATTAAGGTCCCTTCCAACCTGGGCTGTTCTATGATTCTATGATTCCCTAGATTTTGTATTATAGCCTATGCAAAACTGGCGTAAGAAGTGTATCCGAGGTCTGAGGGGACTTGGACCTTCCTCACAGCCAATGGCTCACTCTCCAAGACTGCCCTATGTAGCCAAGACTGCTTAGGCAGGAGGAAGGCATGTTCTCAGGCAAGAGAAAAGATAACTGGTATCCCAGACTCTGCTTTTTGGAGCCTGAGGAGGTTATATTAGACCTTCACCACAGTAACTGGATAAAACTCTAGAAATATTTATGAGATCACAGATCAGAAGTACAGGTCTTCCATGTTCCTGGTTGATTGTCTCAAACACTGAATATAAAGTCAAGTTCTGTCTTGTCTGCTCTTCTTCTGTTCCTGTAACTCCTGTACCCTTGACTGCAAATAGCTCACTTTCAATAGGAAAATGAAAGGTGCACCTGCCAGAGTACTCTAAAGCCCAATCTGTGGACCATACGCTTAGAATGACAGGACACAAGACTCAGCTTACCTAAGACTGGCACGGTCTTAAAAATCAAAGCTTCCTTCTTTTTGGAAAAGCAGTCTGAGTAGTTGACTGCTATACAGAAAAAAGAAATCATGGTTAACTAACTTAGAAGTTGCCCCATGACTATTGTGTAGTTTAGGTGAAGAGTTCTGATTTAGAGTGACTAAACAAGAGTATAACAAAGATGTAAGAAATAATTAATATAATCTAGAGAAGATAAATGCCCTTAATAAACTTATTTTATAAAACAGAGGAACAGGAAATTAAAATAAACAAAGTAATAAAAGTAATTGAATAAGAGGAAAGTGTAGTTTATATTGTAAAAACAACAGCTGAGAGTCTTGAAAGGGTGTCCAAGGAAGGAAAAAATTTAAAAGATTGCATACACACACTTATGCATATATATGTACAATACATTGAAAACATCCAAAATTGTATCAGGAATAATGTTAAAGAATGTGTTTTAGGAATAATCCAAAGTTTCTGAGAGCATCAGATAGAATAATCCATAGAGTATTAAACTGCCACCCACTTCAGGATTGTGTATACATTCTTTTGAAGCAGGTTGTCCTGCTCACTGCAAGAGCCAGGCTATTAGACTGGTAAAATTATTGGTCTGCATCAAAATGGCAATTCCTGTATTTTTCCTTGTTTCATATCTTCCATACGCTCTTGACAATTATTAAAAAATATTATTTATTGAAATAAACATGATGCATTCGCATGACTTAAAAAACTATTTTTGCTAATGTAAAAATTAAGATTAATCACTATTTATCACCGGATCTGTATTTCTAATATAAAATAGAGTTATCTGCAAGTCTTCATAGATCTGTCATGCCTCATTGATCTAAATTACACTCATAGAAAGCTTTCCTCATTTTTTTCATGGAATGACACAGGCTTTTTTATCTTCTCTCTGTAAAGTTGTTGCAGGTTGCATTTTTTTCCTGTTGACTTAGAAACTCCTGCTGTTGCAGTTGTGGTTCAAACTGAAATTTGGAATCATCAGAACAAGCATTATTTTAAATGTATTGTCTCTCTGAAAGGTCCTAGAGGACTGCCTTTATCTCCTTCGTAACACAAAATAAATTAGAAAGAAACAAGCATTACCATAACTGCACTTGTCTGTCCTTGCTGTTATTTGAACATGAGCATCACCCCTTAATGTTCCAAACAAGGCAGCTTATGAGCTGTCTAGAGAAAGGAATATTACTTCCTCTGTGTGCTGGAAATACTCCTTCTGGCACAACAAGGTGAAAACTGCACTGCTTTCCACTAATAAGGCTTGTCACATGAAGAAAGCAACTAACTCTAGTTCTGTCAGGAAAGCAGCTTTAATTTCCATCTTGAACTCTAGATGGGAAGAGTGCCAAAAGGGTATCCTAACTCAGAGCACAATTCTCTTCCCAAGCGTACCCATGCTATTGTTACTTTGAGGGGCCATGCTGGCTCTTCTGTAGAAGTAAGATAGCACCTCTTCTACTTTGGAAAGTTTGTTTATGATGAAGAATATAAGGATTAAATATATTTTCTTTTCATCTTTTTCTTTATGTATCTGCAAATGTTGCCTGACAGCATGATCCTTTAGCCTTTGGCTACACTTGGAGTTCCAACCTATTCTGTGTAGTGTGGTTAGGATAAGTATGAGTAGAAAAGCAGGGAAAGAGGAGAAGATGATCTGGAAGAAGATGAACAGGGAAAGTGTTTGTTTTCTTAGTCTAACTACAGTTTTACACAATCCCCTCTTGTGGAAGAGTTATAATTCTCTGCATCTAATGGTGCATATTTTCCTTCTTGCTTGAAGATAGATTCATTCACAACATGCAAGATGATCATTGCATTAGAGAAAAATATTCACAGTCTTGAAAGGCTCACTTTTTGAGGCACCCACATGGACAACATCCAAGATCCCACCAAAAACTAGACTGGTGTCAAATAAACCAGAGAGAATAGAGAACAGAATAAACTTGTAGTGTACGACTAAAATTCAAATCCATGTAAGCTAACGCTTTATGCTAAAAAAAAGAAAAAAAAAAAAAAAGAGAGAGAATAATTTAGTCCTTTTAAGCTCTCCCTGTAATGAATGGAAATAACTATGCACCTCCAGAAAGCAATGTAGACTGCCTAAATTCTGAATCCAAGTGGACATGTCTAAGGAATACAAAAAGATTTACACCCCACTGAAGAGTGGGTAGCCCGTGGCCCAGACATTCAGATGAACTTCCTAGTTTATAGATCACAAAAATCATATAACATTAATGTAAACAGCTAAGATCTTTAGCCTCCGAAACATCAAAACATAGTTTTTATGAGTATGCACTATAGTATTAAATTTTTATATTCACTAATGAAAAACTTAGTCACAAGCCTGGCCAGTAACTTAGCATTATTGTTGTCTAGATCATAACCAATATTAAATTATATTAAAAGAGCAGAAACCCTAACACAAGCCCATATATCTGTGTATGATTGTGGAGCCAACATTAGTTGCTGTTAGGTGACAGTTAATTGTCATTATAACTGCAGTACTAGGGAAAAACTTAGTAAGCAAGCTCATAAAACCACCTTCTCCCAAAAATTCCATTTTTTGGTCTCCTTATTATGTGGGAGCAGGCAACAAAGAGACAAAAGATATGATACATATTTGACAGTTATATTAAATAACATAATTTTCTTGTCTTTATGGTCATTCCCACTGTAAATTTATCTTTTCATGTCATGCTACTAGTAACATCAGCACAGAAACAATGCCTTTTTCCTTTTATCATGTACCTCTTAGCATTTGGGACCAAACATTTTTATTGTATACAAATCAAAGGGGACAAAAAAAGCATAGTGAAGAACAAAACTGAGATCTAATTTGAATCTGCTGATAGTATTGTTGCTCCCCTTAGCCTGATCCATAGCTGAAGGAGCTGTAACAGAAGGGCAGGATACCATGCCTTGACAATACATGGAAACATGGTGCCAAGAAGATGAAGAACAGCCAAACAAAAGGACTTCTTTTGTCTAATGTATGCCACCAATGTGCTTTCCACAATGGCTCTCTGCCACTGGAAATCTGGAAAATCATATTTTGGGAGGCACAAGCAGAATGACTACAGGATGTAAAAAGTCATTGCCTAGAGGATGGGAATACCTGGACCCATTCCCCAGAATACATATTATTAAAAATGAAACAGCTTCAGTACTGCTATGAATAGATTGGGACCAAGGAGTCTCTTCCTCCCATTACATCTCCAGCATATGGAACAGAGTACTTGGTTCACAAAGGGCTTGATCCTGAACCTGTTTAAGTCAGTGAGGACTCTTATGACTTCATTTAATTTGACATCACCTACATGTGGGGTTGATGGAATACTTATAGCAAAGTTTGCTGTGATTTTTTAGGTTGAGACTCACCCCTGCCTCATATTCTTTAAAATATTATAACTTAGGGCTGAAGCTTCCAACCCCTTTGGAGCTGTGATCCGAATTATCACTCAGAAAAAAAAAATAAAAATCTTGTGACCTTCATCCCCTCAATTTCAATGAGAAAATTAAAAATATATATCAATTCTATTTGTTCCTATTGCTTCATAATTCTCACCATTTTCAACGTAGAACTTTTACTGTTGTATATTTTACTTTTCTGAATGCATTACTGCAATTATGAACTAATTAGATATTAAAGCCAATTATTAGAAGTAGTTTTGAAACAAACTAATATAAAAGTTGTAAGTAGGATGCTGGTACTTGCCAGGAAAAGGTAAACTGTTTGATAATTACAATTGCTAATCTCAATATATCTGATGTACAAGCAAAGTTCTTAAGCAATGAAATGGGTTAGCTATCTTTTTGCAGGTAAATCATCTGACAATCCACCTCTAGGCCAATGAAAATGTCCATGTTACACTAATGATTCATTCAGTAGCTCGATATTCATTCTATAAAACCTGAATTCTTTAAAGCTTTGTCAGAAAAAAAATGATTACACGGTCTCATAATTTCATCAAATGTATGTATCAAACATAGACATATTTTCATCTTCTTCAGTAAAAGTGTAATCCGTCAAACTCAGAGGACCCATTGCAGAGTTGCTATATCAAACCTTATGGACACGGGCCAGTGGCTTACTTATTGTCTTCTGACACTGAGTTATTTTTTTTATTTCAAAAATCTGTAAACCAGAAACAGGTTTTTAATCTGGATATTTTTTATAATAGACTCCTAAAATCAAGGTTCCCACTTGCAGATAGAATCATCATATATCAGGTCACTAAAACAAAACATACATTTATCAGAGAGAGACATGCCAAGGAGAGGAACAGGAGGCCACAACAGCTCCAAAGGATGCTGGGTCAGAACTCCCCACAGCACTTCCAGAAAAAGAAAAGAAGCCTACAAGGTGTACTGACTAGCACTCAAATATACATGTCTTATAAAATGCTTTTAATATCTTAGGATGAACGGCCAATAGGAAAGATGAATCGGCACCAGCCTCATTTCTCCAAACCTTTGTTTTAGGAGAAAAGCATAAGTAGGATCCTAAGCATATATATCTCTCTGCTTTTCCAAAACGAAACCCTGATAAATATGTATTACGGAACTGAAAGTGCCAAACACAGTTTTCATCCTCAAAGCAGAAAACCAGAGCTGAGATTCTCCTCCGTGCAAGAGGCACTGAACCTGCACCTCCTGCATGGGAGAGAAGGGTCTCGTCTACCAGTTCACAGACAGTGAGGAAAGAGAGATCCCTGGCCCAGACGGGGAGCAGGGGGGGGCTTCAGGCTACACTAGCAACTGGAGAACTCCCTAGGAGAGCAACGATTACGGGTGCTTTTGGCCGTATAAACCTAGGAAGAATTTTACTCGTCTCCGTTGTCACAACTATGATGTCAAATATATACATATTATTAGAAAAGTCTGAATTCCTAAGGCACCTCCTAGGCAAATGAGTGGCCCAGTCACTAAAAAAAAAAATCAGATGCCATTTAGTCAATCATTGTTATACATGGCTTTCACAAAAATTCCTTGTTTCATATTTTAGTGATATACAGAGTGTCGTACACATTGTTGCTCTGACTTGCTGGCTTCAAGAATTTTCCTTCTAATTTAAAGTTCATAGAGCATTCTCTCTAATCATTTTGTGTTCATTTGTTTTCCTAGTGCAATAGTAAAAGGATTAGTTGTGAAGAAGTAGAGAAGAGGGTGGGAGAGGTATCAAAACAGTACCCCAGATCTGACATCTTTGATTCTGAGAATGGAATTTCTTGAGAGAGGTTTATTTCCTCGTTGGATGTTCCAGGTTAACTATTTGAACTCACTGCGTATTTGCTCAATGAAAAGAAAGAATACCTTAATGTTTCTAAGCAAGGTCAAAATTCAAATTCTCTCTCCATATCACATTTCCTGAGGAAAATGTAAATTAATCTTCAAGATGTCCTTGGTTCCCCAAGTGATGAAAATCCAAAGAGTCATTCATGGCTCAAGCCTTACAGGATGCTCCTTCTTCAGCCTCAAGAGGCTGATTCAGGGAAGAGAAATATCCTCTGTCCTGCTGGGTAGCATCTTCCTCCTGAATGTTCTGGGCAGGATGGGGTGCAACTGAATATGCGTGTAGACATAGCTATAGAAGGATTTAGGAGATTCCCTTTAGGGAATTAGAGGAATTTAGGAAATTAGATGTCAAGAATTAGAAGGGAATTTAGGGAATTAGAGACCACTGTGTTTAGACTTTCTAGAAGACTGATAAGTCAGGCCAGTTTTAAACTTTAAAACAAAGCTTTATTAGATTATATTTGTTAACATTGTACATTAGGCTAAGTTACTACTTACTTTCTGTCAAAACTGTTCTTTCCATTCAAGATACCTAAGACTCAGCACCATCAAAATACTAGAGCGCCACATTTTGTACCTATTTTTTACCTATTTGTACCAATAGCATCACAATAGTGAAGAATTAGTCAACCTGTATGTAATTACTAATAAGGCAGAATGAAAATTAGTGTGAATAAAGTGTCTTTATAATATTTATATAACTAAGCACAACAAAAGAAGGCTAAACTAGAAACATGCTGGGTATGAGAAGGAAAATGACTATCAGCTGGCAACAGTAACTTCAAGTGAAGAGGTACCTTTTATGCAGTATGCTTAAACAAGATTACAAGTCTCTGGTAAAAAGCACTAGCCAATCAACCCCAGTAGTGTTTTTCTGGACCAATAAGCTTTGGCAAGAACTATTTCCTTGCCTTTATTACCCCAAATTTATGCTATTTAGATTAAATACTTTATAAACCAATTTATATATCTGTTATGATAATTGATTTTTAAAGACAGAGAAAAACAATTTTATTTTGTTTTTACGTTTTTTTAAATATTGATTTAAATTTTCTACAACTGAGGCAGTGGAAAGTAAAAGTCAATTTATCTGTGTTTTAATTCAATTTAAAGTAATTGTCTTTTAAAGTCATATTCTTGGTGTTGCATCATTTGGGATGCAAAGACTGCAGGAGAATCTTTGTCTACCAACATGGGACAGTTCAAGTCTTTAATTACAAAAGCTTTCCTGCAACTGTTAGATTTAATTAAATCTTCCTTTTTGCTAAATTTAAATCTAGGGCCAAATTCAAGCTGACAATGCCTCTTTGATTCTTGGTCTCAAATGGGGAACATTTCATTTGTTGTGAAGCCAAATTCAGGAATGAACTACAGATTACATAATGTAAACTAAAATGAAGGAAAAGAATTATCTAGGCAGTCCTTTATTTATCTCCACATTTCCTTGCTTTTCTAAATTTTATTACATCTCACCTGAATAAATAGCATGATAATTTAAGGCACATAGACAAAGGAAAGGGCACAAACAATAATTTGTTGCACTTCCAATTTTAAATGTTGTCGCACTACCACAAGAGGAAAGGTCTATTTGTGTTTAAAGTTAGAATCTACTTCAGCTCATCAGGTTTTGTAAAACCATGTCTGTATTCTCGAAAGAAACAATTACATAAGCACACTTTTTCTTTACAAGAGAAGTAGCTCAGTCTTAATGTATACTGAACAAATGTAAGGAAAACCGAGAGAGCAAACCATTATCGAAGTGAAGGCCAGAATTATATTCTAACATTCTTACAGCAGATCTATTTCTTTCTCCAGTTCTTTCTCTGTTTCTTTTATTCATGTGGCCTTCACATCTTCACTAGAAACTGCTCTGCACCATTGCCATTTCCACTGAGTTTTCAAACCTTTATACCTCCTGCTGAGAAACTTCTCTAAAAACTTCAGGACAGTTGGGAAGACTAGCCTATAAAATTCCTTTAGTGTACAAAAATGATGGAGGATGACTGTTTATTTTTTTCTTAAACCACCAGATACAATTGTAAATATCTATTTATACATAAAATAGACAAAGCCTTATTGATCCTGTCAGGATAATGGGCGGTAGAAAGGACAGGATACAGACAGAAAAGCAAACTTTTTCCACCATTTCCATATAAAATATACCAAAGTAAGGTATATTCCCTGCTTGAGGTCTTTAGTGCTTTCTAGAAATAAAAAATACCTAGAAGGAGTCAAACACCCATTTGCCAGGAGAGGGTAAGGTGTAATTTCAGTCTGTGTTAACCAGAGCTCAGCAGGTTCTCAGAAGACCACCCAATACCTCTCCACATGCCGTTTGGACATTGGTTGCTTTTATGACTGACCACTTCACATCCTTTTGCAGAATTGCAGAACTTTTCTAATCCTACTGAATTCAATCAAAGGTAGCTGGTAAAGCTGAAAATACAGGCTTTTATTTGGGAATCAAAGCAGAAAGAGACGGAGTCAAGAAAGTACAATACACAGGGTTTATTCTTTCCTCCACATATCCTATTCTGCCCATTAAAAACAGTCTTGAAGTAAAAATCTCAAAAAATCAACACGTACCTAAAAAGAATCATGTTATCAAAACTGCTTTAAGAAATTTCTCAATTGAAACAGAGGTATATACCTGACTGAAATCCTCTTTTATTCTCCACTTTCCACCAAATGCCAATCAGATGTAACAGAAAACTCCATATTTACTGCCTATTTTCTGCTATATTGTGAAAATTGCAGAATTATTTATTATCTACCAATTCTTTATATTCTTTGTATTATCATCATAGCCTTTGCATTCGCCTCAGCCAACAGAAACTTTGCAGAAGAAATACTGTAATATGCTGAGTACTACAGTGTAACAAGTCTCCAGGTTTCTCTGCTTAATTTTGATTAAGCTAAAACATTCCACAGCTGTTCTTTCATTCAGAATGAACAATATTTTTTGGCATTAATTTTGTTTTAGTAAAAAATGTAGGTTTTCCTTAATCAAGATGTTGTGTAAATTTGTGAGATTGTTTCAGTCAAAAGGAAGCAAACCTGTATAACAGACACATTTTTTTGCAAAATACATGAGCAAGGAGGAAAGTGAGCCATATGGGCCAGGCAGGCTGGTAGTGTGGGCAGGGTATTCTCTCCTGTAGATATTATTGATTGTTTATTTGGTATAAAATATTTCTTCACAGTCAACTTCAGAAACATTTCTGTTAGCCCATTTCCTCCTGCCTGTCCTACTCTCACTTTCTGCTAAGCTCAGGTCTACCATGCTGAAAATGAGCAAGTCCATCACGTGATTACTAGGTTTGAGAAATGTTTGGAAGAGCCAGCATGTAACACCTCAAAATTCTGAGCCCAGCTATCTGAAGGCAAACCGGGACTTTCCTGGAGACAGTGAATTTCTTTTACTTGATTAATAGTATCTGATCATGAACAGGACATAATCACAATGTGCCAACAGCATAAGCTAAACTATTTACTCTTTGTGTGATAACCCTGCTTCAGGAATTCCTGAACAAGCATTGTTGAGTTTAAAATGGCATCGGAAAATCTTAAAGAGATAGTTTAAGCTCTGTTTAACCTCTAACAAGGTTTAAAAAAAATGTCCTGAAATATTCAGAACCACATCTTTGCAGGTTTAGGTTGATTTGAAGGGTAACAGAGACCTTGAGTTGCGTGACACAGAACAAGCACAAGGCACTATCGTGACAAGGTTGACAAGAATCAGCACAGACGTGGGCATTTCACTTTCTCAGAGTCTCTAAGAATTAGAAGGCACATACTGTATAGAAGAGTTATACACACCCACACAGACACATATACTGTTTTTGAAATTTGCTGCATTTTAGAAACAAATAGGACATTGAATAATCTGAATTGCTTTTTATTTTTTTCCCTACAGCATGCCTAAGGGAAGAACTTGTGATAATGTGGAAAGGAACTTGTGTCATCACTGCAGGAGCATTTGTTTAATGGCATTCATTTACATAGAAATATGCACACTAGTAGGAACAATTCAGAAATTCAGCAAACAGCTTGTGATTTCCAGAAACTGTTGACAATGCTAACAATTTGCAGTGGTAGAATACCTTCTGAGTAGTATACATTATTATTTGTTTGCATAATCGTCACACTGACTCATTCCCTACCCACTGTTCTGTTTTCTGCAGTGGTCATTTCCTTATTTTTATTCACTCACAGGCAGCCTCTCATTTCATAAGTCACAACTAAGTTTTTTAAAAAGGTTATTATTAGTTGCTCTAAGAATTTAGAACAAATAATGTTAACTCTGCAAGTTTATGCAAAAGTAGAAGATATTTAGGCTCAGGTAGGAAAATCTTGGAACTTCTCAGTCATTGTACACCCAGAGGCACATCAGTGCTGTGATGGTCAATGCTGCAGTGTGCAGATGGACTTAGCTCCAGAAGCGCTGAGGCAGTTCCTTCTATGGTGATCAAACCAAAGTTCAGTATTATCACATGGGATTTAGTCATTTACAAAAGGGCTTCACAGTCGGCTGTAAAGGGACACCTAAAAAGCCAGCATGAAATACCTAAATCATCCAACAAGAAGTGCTGTCTTGCTCCTGGACCTGGTCACTTGTCTGGAAGCTAGAGTGAAGCACCTCCTTGAGAGCTGTGTTCAGGACAAGAAACCATTTTCCATACCTAGATTCCTAAAGTGTGTTTTGTAATGACATTTGCACACTTTCTTTTCTTCTTCCAGGTGACTGTGTGGGTGACTTCATCACAGTGATAACATGACCTATATTGCCTTCTAGGAGGTCAGATGCCTGGAGTTCAATTGCTTCCCCAGTCAGAGAAGATTCAACAACACTTTTCCTGTTTCTTAAAAGACCCAGTTCCCAAGCCATTAAACTTTATGTCTCTGTTGGAATCGGGAGCCTGCTACGCTGTATTGGCAGTGGGAACTTGCGTTTGGTCCTGGGAAGCAAAGTTCTCTCTTTTCTTTATCTCCTCCACAGCTAGAGTAGAAAGGAGGAGGAAATGGTTAGTCACCTTTTACAGTTCTCGTGGGTACTAGAAAAGCAGTGAGCACAAAGGCCAACATGACTTTGTAGGAAAGAGGAACTCAACACACCTTGCTCCCCGATACATTTGTTCTTTTTTATGTTAGAAATAAAACCAGGAGAAAAGACTGCATCCCAGCTAAAATATTAAAACTTTAAAAGCAAACCAGTATATTCTAAAATACCAGCTAGATTCACTACAAAAAAAGACACGGGTTTTTTGCATGATAGTAATGAGCTATGATTATTATTACCTATATTATAGCTCCAGCAGGCAGTAACATTGACAAGAGCTTGTTTGACCTTTTTTAAAGAAGAGAACTGCTGGACAAAATGATTAGGCAAGGAAATATTGAGCAGATTAACAAGACAGTTTGCAATAGAAATGAAAATGTAATTTTCCTCATAATTGTCCTGGTGTCTAGACACAGTGCACACATAACCATGAGTTCAGTACATTTGTTTCTACAAAATGAAACATACCTCCAACTTGTCAAATCAACTTTATGATGTGCTATTGATCAAAATGGCCACAGAAATATTAGCGAGGGATAATTACAATTTCTTGAACTCTCTGTGTATTTCAAGGCCTTAAAATATACTTATGACAGCATCATTATGTCTTGGCATTCTACATCAGACCTGTGTTAATTATCCTGTTTACTACCATTTTTATGGTAATAACTGTATAGCTTGATCTTTGTGGGTTTTGAGCCCAAGACACTGTATTTTAGTGGGATGGGACTTCACAGTTCTGAAGGTAGTTTTGTCACTGCTTCCCTATATGAGTTTACACAATCCACTTCTTCCCTAGTTAAGTCTCCCCTCCTGTAAAATGAAGTTACTAATCCTTACCTAACTCACTGAGGTGTCATGAAGACCCGCTAACACTTACACAGTGCTTGGAAAATGTAAAGCGCCGTGAGCTACATTGTGACTTGGCCTATATAGCAAAGCTAAGAATCCTCCTCCAATCGTTGCATGAGCTACACCAAAAACATGGGCTGGGACGGAGACTGGACTCAGCACAGAAGCTTCCTTCCAAATTCTGGCTAAAGCTGGGCTACAATTTGCTGCTTGAATTGAACAGCCTATTTTCAGGTGGGAGAGAAAATCTGAGGAGTAACTTCATCATATAAATTCTCCTGTCTCTGTAATACACATTTCAGAAAGATGTGGTAAAAGCAGAGGCAGGACTGAAAAAACCCAATATTTTTGAGAAACTGAACATCACAGAATAATGTGAGTTTAATTCCTCTTTGAGCTTCTCTAGTGTACAATATGTACATCACAACCTTTTTTTTTTATTTTGCTCTTGTTAGAAAAACATATATGGCCATATGCCCATAGGGTTTTATTTGTGTTTTATTATGTTACTGTGGATAAACATTTGGACTACAACAGATAAAAAAGAGAATTTTAGCCTTATTCAAAATGATAGGAGATTCATTCTAATGCTACACAAAAGAAGATTTTGTGAGATTTTCTCTCACTTACTTCATCTGATTTTCTCTACTGGCCTGATCCTGCTGCTTTTACACATGTTGAGTAGCTTTAAACAGATCCTTCTTAAACTAGTATGCAAAACTCTCAGAGGAGATCCTTTGCAACATTTCATATTCCTGTTCCATTAAAAACACTGTGGGGAGGAAAAAAACATTTTTTTAACCTCTAGCCTTAGAAAGTAGGGAAGGAAAGAAAGCCTCTTTCTCTTTTCCTACAATTTTCATATCCAAACATAACAGTATTAGATTAAAATGACCTAGAAGTGTAAGCATGTTTTCTTTAACCAAACCTCACAAAAGGTGAGATCCAAACCATGTACCACATGGAAGTAGTTCAAGGAAGGATTGTAAAACTGAACAGTGCTTCACTCTGCTTACAATGCCACTCACTAAACAAAGGCCATCATATAACAGTGATACATACCTAACAGTACATATACCTTTATAACAGTGCTCATCAGATAACAACAGCCTCGAGAATAAAACTGATCTCCTTCCTTGTAATATCAGTGAAAACGCTATGAATACTGTGGAAATCAAAGATGAACATTTCCATAAATTCTAAGATGGTCTAGTTTATTCTAGTGAGCCATACATTTCTATATCATCAATCAATGTACAAAAATACACAGCTATTTTTTCTATTCTCTGCAGCACTGTTGTCATGTGGCCTCCAATATGAAGAAACAGCAGAGTTGAATGGATCATTTTACGAATTTCTCTCCCAGTACAAATCACTGTCATGCTGAAATAATAGTTCATTACAATCATCCCTAAACATAATACAATTATAAAGTACATGTAACAAGTATATTTGACAAAATTTCAGAAATCCTGATGACACAGTATGTTATTTCATGGTATTTATATAAGAGCATAATGTTAAATGTAGTATTTCCAAGATACATATTTTAAAGAAGATTACTTTATCTGTGGGAACAAATGTCCAGAGAAGACTAACATATAAAACCCCCACTGCACCAGGAAAGTACATATGTAAAGCTGATACTAAAAGGCTGCTTTTATATGTTGTTTGGCTAACTGAGAACGGAATGACCCCCGTGACCACTACTTAGCTCAAAAGATAAGCTCCATCTTAGTGTTGTTTATGCTCATGCGTGTGTATTTATAGAGCTTCCACTGACTTAATACAAATTATTTTGGGGAACAAAATAAGAACACCTATGTGTATTTGCAACTTCAGTGAGTAAACTGAGGTTTTTTTCCAAATTGGGCTATGATGGCTTGGTATAATGAAGTACATTGTACAAATGTTAAGACGTAACAGTATGTCTTATTTGAACAATTAGGTACAGTAAATCCTCTAGCTATGAACATAAATGTGTCCTGAGACAATAAAGTCCCTTTGTCTCAGAATCCTACCATATCCTGACACTGCAACAAACAGCAGCTGGCACAGTCAGGGTCGGAGTCTGTTTCCCCAAGATGTCACATTTATATGTGACAATATAGTCTGTACTTTACACGCAGACACGGAAGGCCCTGCATAGCAGTATGGAAGCACTGAGCTGTAAGAATCTATTCATCCTCTCTTAACATTAATCAACTTCTTCATTTGTGTGACAGAGATACCAATGCTACCTATTAACAGATATTAGACCATTAGACCATGAGACAGCTTCTCATCTCATATAAAGATAAGGTCTCTTCCTAAAGACACTGAAAATAAACCAAAAAGTTTTCAAATATAGGCCAGACCAAAATGCCTTCTTAATTCCTGGGCCTTGGAAGCAATTTAGCAAATAATAAACACTGAAGATGCTCACTGTATTTTGTACTCCCTCCACTTTTTGTTTTGCCCAAATGAATGTCCCTGTGTCCATCAAAAATGGTCCTTCTTTTAGGACCATAAGAGCTATTGTTCTACATGAATATCAGACATCAGATCAGTGGACTTACAGAGACGTTATGCTGGTTTAGGACCATTGCATCGCATCAGAGGAAAAGGTTTAGTTCCTACTTACTGGATATCTATCTCATCAGCTCTGACAAACCAGCCACTTGAAAAAGCCACGTATCTTGATTGCTGTTGCTTAAAAGGGCTCACAGGCATTAGTATTACGCATTTTTCAAGCTTCCTATTTGCAAAGGTTTTAACTGGACAGTATTTGTTACCAGCCTTTAAACACTGTAGTTATTAGCTTGTGAGGCTTGTATTATTGGCAAACAAATGCATATAAAATACTCCAATTAAGAAGAAAAAAGGATTTTTTTTCTCACTCTTTTAGACATTTAGCAATCATTGTCTATTGGGAAAGGTATTTTTTTCTTGTTTCCTTAAGTTTTGTTTGATGTTTGAGAACAAAGCCTTCCCTTCCCATGCACCTGGAGCTCCCTCTAGTGATTCAGCAAGCAGAGTGAAACCTCTTTGTGACACTTCTTCAGTAACCAAACTTTAATCAACACATGCATTACTAAGCAGCTCACCTCTTCAGAAAATTGAAGTCATTTAAAATGTGAAGCCCAAACTATTGTCAAGGAATATGTGTTGATTTCAGCTGGGAATAGATTTAATTGGGGAAATGTAGTCATTCTCGATAGAAGAAAAATATAAGGGAAAAGGCTATACAAATACAAATTAATATATGATCAAGAAGTCATCAGATTCATGACAGTTAGGAGAGTGGACCAATATATTTAATAGCTCTTACTGTTTATTGGGGTTTTTTTTTACTTCAAAGTAGATAATCAGGTACTATAATCATTACCTGACCGAAGGTTAAATTTTCACAGACTAGAAATACCCAACAATGTTCCCAAATGTTTCCTGTAACATGGAATAACTTTCTGATTTAGTATACCTGTCCTCCCAGTTCTTTTCCTCCTAAATCTGTTGGCTTCTTATACAATCAACATCAGTGCTGCTGCATAACTAGAAAAGCTGAAATAGCTCCCAAGAGATCCATTGCACTAGATTTGAAACTCTTGCACAGCCTGCCAGTTCTAATTCACAAACTGGAATTCATGATTAATCCTCAACCAACCTCAGAGCCACATCAGCCTTTTTTATTTATTACTATATTTTGTAATATTGAAAATCGCAGCATGTTTTTACAAGCAATGAATTAATCACATTCCAGAATTGGGACCTGACCCAGCAAACTTTTATTCTGTTGATTAATCCTTAATCACGCCAGGAGTCCCTTTAGAGCAGTAAGAGGAACAAGCACACAGCTGGCAGTTGTGCGACCCGGCTCTCAATTCCATCTGGAAATGTGGCCCTCTAGGAAGCACTGATTCTTACAGCTGAATCCACGCCAACAAAGGTTTTGACAGAGCCACGGGGCTTCCCCACGGATACAGAAATCTGACCACACATAACTACAAGGTCTTGTAAGAAAAGATTTCTAGGGAAGAACTACATAGTCATCTCAATCTAAGTATTGGGCAGCAGAACGATTTCTGTGTTAGAAACTCAGACTTCCAGAGAAAAATGCTTTTTTCAACACACAAAACACTTCTTCAGTGCAGCATACTCAAATAAAGTATTTTGCTCATGGCACCCTAGTGATAGGCAACTTAACATTAACTTACCTCTAATTTTGCACTTTACATTTAGAAATAAATGACATCCACTGTGGCTCCCATTCAGTCTCTTAACAATTCAGTATAGCCGTATAATAGAGGTCATTGCTTAACACTGTATAAATAATGTCTTAAAGGATATATAGCATGCTTTAAACTGCACTAGAGGATAACATCTGGGGAATAACGCTGGTTATTCAGTATAGTGAGCTGTCTAGCTAACCGATCAACAGCCTTGAAACAGCCTTTCTTATGTATCTCGTATGTTTAATCATTACTTTTCAACACAGCAGTGGCTGAATTCTTTAAAATCTTATCTAGTCCGGGCATATTTCAAAAAGTAAAAGCTATTTAAGATAAACCACTTTATAAATCAAAATAGTTCTCCAACGTACCTACCTACGCAACTGACTTCCTTGAAAATCTCAGGAAACGGGGCCAGGTATAATATGGCTCTTAAGTTGGTTTGTCCTTTGATAGCTTAACTGATGGTGCATAACTTTTAAGTGGTCCTTAGTAATTATACAGGAAGTGAGAAAAGTTCTGGATTGTGGATAAATCCTAGCATAAAGTATGCTGAGTTTTTGAAAGGATACACTTTGGACATATTGAAGACGGAGAGCTATTCAGCATCGGAATGAGAAAACTGCTGTATTTCAACTAGAAGAATGCTCATAGATGCAAAGTAACCTGGTAACCTCGGTTGCTTTCATAGGGAATCCTGCTTGCTATCACAATGCGTCTGGAATTATGATCATAACAGCCTCCCAAACACCACTTCATCAAGGTTTGTGGAGCACGGGGCCACCACACACGGGCCACTCTGGAAACACTGCAGCAGTCCCGAATTGTCTGCAGTTTCTTTTGCATGGAAGTGATAACTTCTCTTTAGGAATGAACATTAGAGTGTGTGCTGCAGAGACATTTCTTGGTGCTCACGGGCTTTGAGCCTTTCTCAGGAAAGTTAGAGGGAGCTGGTTCATGCCACATACAGAGTGGCAGAAGCACTCGGACTAAACACTACCTGCTTTAATGAGTCCTTGTGGAAAAGCAGTCTTGGACTTTGCCCTCAGCTGATGTGAAAGAGCCCCACTCTGGCTGATCTGAAGGGCAGAATAACACTCAGAGCTATATCCTTTTGTTTCTTTAGGAGGTTATGAGCCAAAAGAGAATTGTGTAGTATCTTGTCTTTTACAGCAGTGCAGAACTGATTGGCCACGGATTGGAGCAGATTTCAGGTTTCGTGGTTTTATTGTATTATTTGTCCTTTCTTTTGCATTATTTGTAAGAGCTCCCATGGAAATTTGGATATTTCATTTTAAGTAACCAAAACAAATGTCTTCATATAGCCCACAACAGAATATTGCCTCATAATTGCATTGTACTATAAAATACAGCAGATATGAAGGCTACAGGATGACATAAAATCGTTGCTGATAAACTTTGCAAATGACACAAAATTTGGTGGAACAGTAAATAATGAGGAAGCAAATCTACTGCTTCAGAGTAATGTATTCCCTAGTTAAATGCTTATAACCCTCTGAAAGTTTTAATACAGTTGGCATCAAGACTAGAATTATCTAGGCAAGAGGCTGCTACTGTTTTAGAAAGTTGCGGCAGTAAACTTAGAGACATCACATCACCACTTCAATGTAACATCTGAATGTAATCAAAAAGAGCCAGGAAAGCCCTTCAGATTTAAAAAAAACAGGAGCATATCCAGGGCTCTGCTGGAGGTGGTGTGGTCCAGTTCACCTGACTGGATGTTGAAATCACAGCTTTCTAATGTTTGTGTTGAGCCGGCAGAGCAGCCCCAGGGTTCTGCGTTTCTGGGATGCTCACCTCCCACCTCCATCCTTGCAGCCACAGACCTGACTGCCTGTCACTGTTCCTTCCTTTCCTCTCACTCCAGCTGACTGAGCCGTATCCTCCTGTTCGGCTTGTCAGAAAAATTTTCCTCTGCCATACCTCAATTTTCTTCACAAGGAAAGCACAAGAACTTGCTCAGATTCCTGCCTGGAAACTCCCACTTCTGTACATATGAGATAGAGGGGAGAAAAGATACCCACCTTATCAGCATCCTGCCCAGGCCCTGTCCCAAATAAGATGATCCTGAAACAGCAGCACACTGCCGAGGAGCACTGCAGAAAACTAAAAAGTGACCTGGTGCCGTACACAGCCTAGGAAGCAGCTGGTCTGCACAATGAATGAATAAGGACACAGAAACACAAACAAGACTTCAAAAAAGAGACATAAAAATGGCCCAAGCAGGAAACCAACCTTTTAAATGTGAGGATTAAAGAACTCAAGCACTTTAACAGAGAGACTGTGAAGGCACGGCTAGGTGACCGCACTTGCATACAGAAAGGCTTGCAGGGATGGGATCTTCTTCCACCTTGCTAACAAAGCTATACCTAGTCCAGCAGAATACTGCTGAAAAGTCAGACAATTTCAGTCTTGGAGCAAAAAGCAATTTGAGAGGTGTGAGGCAATTTAACATTGTAACAGCTTTACCAAGGGAGCTAGCGGGCTCCGCATGCTTGTACCCTTTAGGATTTTTTCAGTCTCTGTTTCTGGGATTCATTTGGCTTGTCATAGTGTTCCCCACGGGGTGTATGTGTACATAGATGTTTGTGTTTCTTTCCTGGCCCACAGGAAGAGCCGGATTCCCTGCATCGCCTCAGAAAGCTGATAATATTGGCAGCTGTACATTAACAGAGTGTTCAAACCAAGCCCCAGGTCTCCTGGCTCATGACCTGAAATGGTCAGAAAGAAATTTTCTACCTATGCTGTTTCCCAAGTGTATTCTCAGCGTAATTTTTACCTTCATCTGAAGTGCCAACAGTTGTCTAACAAAGATACATTGACAGGAGCCAGAAGGACACTTTCCTTAGACATGGTCCTTTTTTCCCCCCCTCAGAGACAAAACAATCCATTTTCCTATGCTGAGAATTATCTCGTGCTGCCCCCACCAACTCTTTTCCCATGTGCTTTGGTCCCAAGATCCAGACCTCAATGGACTGGAGAATAGGAGGAAACAATGGTTACGAAGTTGATGCCGTGCCCTTTCCGTTTTGGGCCAGAATGACACTCGTGTACTATTGACATCACCGTCTCTGCGGGCTGGTGCCACCCTCAGCATCCCGGCTGCTATCTCCTTTCAGTGTGTGGCATAGAGCTGCTCACATGTGCCAGCCCAAAACCTGCCGAATCCCACGGAAATTCAGGAGTGCCCTTGGGGAGCTCGTGAAACATTGTCTTTTGGATCATGAACTCAGAACCTGAGTTCAGTCTGTGGACCTCCACCAGCTGCTGGGGCTGCTCAGCTCGATCTGCATAAGCATTAGAAAGGTCTTTGTGACGTTCTTAGAGTATTCATTAGTTGCCAGAAGACACCTGGGATTAGTGTTGTCCCTTTGGAATACCACAGTGTTTCTTCTCCAGTAAAATGGTCCCCAAGAAAAAACATGGCAGCGAATATTCCCAGTTCCCCTCCATCCTCTAGTCTGTGGCCCCCAAGGAAGTTTGGGGATTGTAGTTGTGCGTTCCTTTCCAGGACGCCAAGTCCCTCTAATGTTAACAGACCTCCAGTCACATGGGACTATCTGCAGACTGTTCCCTGCCGTGGTATCGAATCCAAGACTTTCACCAAAGCTGAGCAGATTTCAAAACGGAGCAGGGCAAATGTTTCAATTTTCAAATTTCACATGGTTACTTGTTCCTCAGTATCTATTTCTATCTAGGCCTGTTTCTCTGAAGGATGTGGGAATTCTGCCTTGACTTTTATCCTAACTCAGCAAAGACATTTTCTGTGAAAATAGAGTAGAACAAATTCTAAAAAAGGCATTTCTCCTCAGAAGCTGGGTTTCAAATACACCTGTTAATAAAGTAAAACACTGTTCCATGCTTCCCACCTTATACTAAAAATGATTTTTATGTAATCAAGGAGGTCTCAGCAAGCTAGCATGTTTTCAGCTTAAGCTTAAGTGTATCCTTAAGAGCTTTCCTAAATGGAGGCAGATGCAAATACATACTTATTAGCATTGAAGAAGTACTGTGAAAAGTGTGATCTAGTCCTCTGTATGCCACCACTGATCATATATGTCTTGTCTCTTATATGCCATGATTTTTTTATTACAATTTATATCCTCTTTGCAACTAGAATGCTCAACAGGGGTCCTCTTTCTAAAAACTAGAATTTGCCAGATGTTCCAATGAAGTTAATTGTACCAGAGACACTGCAGTTATTTTTTATAATAAGTGTGTGGGAAAACCACATTATTGGAACATTTGCTATTGGACAAGGGCTCTGAGGACAGCTGGAGCCTCCTTCCAGTTTTAATAACAAAAAATGAACATACTTCAGAAATCACAAAGCTGTTCTTAAATAGAAGGGAATTAGTTCTCATTTTTTATCTCCCAGCACCTTGCTCTAGCTGAAACTGCTCCTGCAGTTTCTAAATATAAAAGTACTCACTTTTCCTTACTTTTGTTCCTAATTTTAACAAATAATTAAATCCAAAAAGTAATTGGATAACCTTCAGATAGGGATCCAAATGTCACCAAGCTTATCTGAATGAAACTTTTGAACGTCCAGAGGTTCACCTGAGACAAGCCATGTATTTTTTGTTGCTCTTGTTGCCTAGCAGGAATATCAACAAATTGATCCCTCACATAATACGGGCTATGGTGAGTCATAGTCATTGGCATTCGATATATCATGCTTTGTTTTGATATAGGTGATAGGTCCAAATACAACCACTTGCATAATGAGAATCCAGCATAAATTCTACTGTTTCTTAAAATTATGAGATTTCAAAAAAACCTCAGATAAAACGCCTGAGGTATGTTTTATTTATCACTTTGTATCAGAAGAGGTAGTGAGGGGAGGGAATAAATACAGTAAGAAATCTCTATCAGACACTGATAAAATACATAAAACATACTCTACCTCAGTAAGAGTGTTTTTGTACTGTGCCATATAAGTGCTAACAGTGTTATGAACTACAAGCCGAGCCAGAGTAAAAAGTACCAGTAAAATTACCCAGAAATGTGCAGACTCTAAACATATTGCTGTTACACAAGTTGGTTTTAGTTAGTTAAAGAGCAATGGTACAAGGAGAGGCACAGAGATTCATCAGGGAAAAAGAACGGGAAGAATTCCTGCATTTACCAATATCAAATGAAAGTGTGACCTCAAATGAAAGTGTGATTTATTTCCCAACAGGTAAGTGTTTCAAAAAAGGATAAAGCACAAGTCAAAATAAGAAAAAAAAAAATACAAAGTACTGCTGAAATAAATTGTAAATATACAAACTCTATAGATAACAAAATTATGCAATAGCAAGACTACTATAACTTCAGAATGATTCATATTTCTATGGAAAACTATCCTGAAAACTGGCTTTCCTGACAACAAAAACAATTTTGCCACTAACTTCAACAAGAGGACCATTTCACCCTGACTGTAGATGATCCAAGCTCTGAGGTCAGGTTTGACTTCTCTGAGAGCCAAAGCAGCAAATTAGCAACAGTCACGTAACCAATGTCTGACAGAATTTTCATGTTTTTCAACTCTATTAAATGCCTGCACTTTTGTAGATTATGACTGCGATGATTGGAACGGATGTTTAAATTCTCTTCTGGCACACAGGCACCTGATCTAATTCATGCAGAGATTATGGACAAATCAGATTTACAAGCTTCTTGGCCAAGATTTTGCTTCTAAATTCAAGTAAAAGCATGAAAACTCCATAAGCAGTAAAATATCAACTTGTTTCCAATAAAAATAATTACTTACAAGCAACTCCAAAGGTAAATAAACTGTTTATCAAATTCAGTTTAGCCATGTGTATCTCTAACTCAAAACTTTGATGTAGCCAAGTACCATTAAAGTACAGCATAGAAAATCATTCATCATCGGTGTGACCTCAAAGAATTAGTGGCACAGTCATATTTGGGTAGCTATTAATGAAGTGTCAGGGTTTCTTTTAGTTCTGGATCATGGATTTAAATTATGGGGAAAATTAGGTTTTCCTATATTCCTGAGGAACACAAAAACTTTCCTGAAAAGGTTTTTGCTATGCTTCACTCTATGCTTTGAAGCTTCCCTACCAGCAAACACTATACAGGACGAGAAAGATTTTCTTATTCTTATGAATGCTCCAATAAAACTGCCTGCACTGCTTTTTCTAATCATGTCCTGTCTAGCTCATTAGTGCACTTGACATAAAGGTGACCCTGTAAAAAATATAACAATGATATCAATGAGGTCTTATTTTCACAGGCTTTGTCTACTTACTAAAATGAGCTTTTAAAACTTTATAAACTGGTCAAATCACTCTGTGGACATTCTTAAACTAACTTTTAATTCAAAGTAGTAAAACTTACACATTCTCACTATAAAAAGCTGCAGTGGTTAAAACGGAGTCGTCTGCAAACTGCTTGACTCAACTCAGCTGGGCCAAATGGACTTCAGTATTCAAGGCAAAACTTTTTCAGTTGAAGGCAAAGCCAGCTGGCTCACCTAAAACTGAAGTGAGCCAACTGATTTAGTCCTGCTGCATGAACTGGGGGCTGGTAGACAGCGATACGCAAAAAATCATTCCATCCTCTCCTTTCCAATGCAAATCCTGCAATCTTCTGGAGATCAATCATCCAGGGAATTCTTGAGCTGGAGACCGTTGGGACCATGTTACCTAATAAGCCTGGACAAGTCTGTTCTCTTGAATTTGCCTCATCTTTTTATATATGTCTATACTTTGGACACCACCACATCTTGTGGAAATGAATCTCAATTTAATCTTTCACTAGTTATACTGTCAGTTTGTTTTAAACATGCTGCCCAATAATTTCAGTCAGTGACCTCCTTTTCTTTCACTGTGGTAATTACTGAATAAATTGTCTCTCCATCTTCATGCACATTTCAATTTTATTGATGTTTGGATGTTTTTTCCCCAATCTCAAAACTCTTTGTCTACTCAGCTTCTGTACAAAAGTTTTTCCATGCTTCTGGTGACTTTTGCTGCCTCTCTTAGTACTTTTTCTACTTCTACTCTATCCCTTTGAGATATGACGGATGGAACTGCAAATAGCACTCAAGCAGTAGGGACACCCTGGATGTTTGCGGCCTCATAATGTTGCTTTCCAATTTATTCTGTTCCTTTGCAAACAACACCTAAAATTCTGTTTAGCTTTTTTATCTACCTATTTTGGTGCTAGATACCTCTGAAAGGAACAGAATTGGGTAAAGGAGGGAGAGGATGGTTTGGAGAAAACGCTTCTCAAGCCTGTGTCAGTAAGCAATAATGGGTTGCGATGAGTAGTCCCTGCCAAAAGCTAAGGCCACAATGAAGATTATTAATTTAATAGAACATATGTATAGCTAATACTTGTTACGGTATGTAATTTGCAGAAGATTGAAGAAAGGTTTTCAACTATAATAGCCCAGAAAGTGCTTTAAATAGCAAAGTTAATTTTTGCCTCTGCTGCTAGATAAGCTATCAGCGCTCTGTTCAGATTGAGAAGCACTGCACTCAGATGTGAGAATGAAGGGTGGAGAGGGAAAGGAAGAAGATTTATTTTGAATCTAGAAGGTGTAAAAATAATTTAGAAGGGATCACCAGAAAGGGCATGCCTATGGGGAGCCTATATTCCCACCTCTTTTTAACTGGGTGAAGGACTGGGGTCTGATGGGGTTAGCTGCTGAGAGGAGAGAAGGAAGAGGAGTATTCTTTGAACTCTAAGGTCCCAGATTTTTAATAAAATTGAACAGAGTGTTACTAAAAGAGAATGTTTAGCTTTATGCAACCTTTTCCCAGCTCTTTAATAAAATATCTGACCTAAAGTTCTACTTAATAAATTCTGTCCTTTTTATCATTCAGCCTGCTCAGTGATGTTGCAGTATATGGAGTGGAATGAAGACGTCAGATTGTGGGTGAACTGTCTCCTCAGAATCAGAAATTTCAGAGACAGCAGTGTGGATTTGTGTCTTGAGTGGATTTGGGAGAGGTAGGGGCTTATGCATGGGTCACGTCAAACTGCAAAGACCTGTGCCATCACATACTTCAGGGTGCTGGATTTTAGGATAAACCTTCCTCTTGCGTTTACAGGCCAGCAATCTTTCTGTAAACCCCCACAGCACCACATTTTCCTCTGTTTTGGAAGCCCTTCACAGACTGTCAGTCACCTCATATGCAGAGTTCCAGTCACAAGATACCTGCAATATTCAGTGTTGTTAAATCTTAAGGCAAACACTTTTTTCCATATCTTCCCACATGTTGTCTTGTTCCTGGGATGAGTAGTCTTTAAATATTCACCAGTCTTGCCTTTCTTAAAGTTCACTTTTGCTATGATACCCACAGGGTACCCTATGTTGGGGTATTATGACTATTCTTACCTTGGATGCATGGTCTTATTTATGTTAGCATTGTTTCATCTGTCTGCCTGTGTTCATCCAAAGGTATAATACATCTGATTTGACAAAGACTTTTACAATGTGTTTGTGCATATGGGAGTACGTCATCCCAGTTCCTTTTACTCGGAGGAGCAAATCAGCTACTTCAAAAATAATCCCACCCAAAAATGGAAGTTTAAAATATGGCAAAATTAATCACACTCTGAAAGGTTCTGCTCATTTCATGTAACTTTACAGGGAGCCCTGAGTCACTAGCTCAGTCTTTTGCAAGTCCAGTGAAAAGAATCCCATCCCTCCTTCCACCTCTTTTCTCATGGGTGAGCATCCGAAAAGAGGAACTATCCTTTTTTCAGTATATGTATGCATATGAACACTCACAGGCAGCACAGAAATATAAAAATAATAGCAGAATGCTATCCTGGGTTTAGATTTTTTTTTTTCTTACAGTCTTAATAGCTTCCACTCTTATCAATTTCTGCAGAGTCTAGTTTAAGCCAATAGGTCCAATTCCATTCCAGTTGTTCTCATAACCAAAACTGCAAAATACTTAACTAACAAATACATTTCTTGTAAGCTGTTATATGCTGTGGTTGAAAACCACTCATACCCCTTGTCACAGCTGCAATCATTGTAATTATGTTGTTAGTGCATTAGTTGGCTTCAATCTGGAGCACAGTGTTTGTTCTCAATAGATGTCGTATGGTTGAAAGGCACCATTTAACTATGAGTCACCCTTTATTGATGTAATCATTCTTACTTTATGAACACAGATAATTAATATAAAGCTTGTCTGTATGCAGCATTGGCAATCTCACTTTGGCAGAATATTTTTTTTTAAGCAGAAACATCTTTCCGAAACACTCATTTCATGTCTTTTTTCTGCACTTACCCAGTACCATTCTGTTTAACTCTCTCAGCTGAGAGAAGGAAACAAAAAGTTCTTACTTGCTTTTATCTGTTTTTATGGAAAATCTTGTGGTCTTTATTGTGACCAGGACCAACATCTTCCTCTGACTGTTAAATGCCTGAGGAAATCCTTATCTTTAAACCCATAATTACATTGTATTTTTGTGACTGTTCCCTTCATTCTTAGCTCAAAATGCGAGCTGACATAGCTACAATTCTCCTAATGCTGGGGACTACATTTAGAACTTAACACACTCCTGTAATCTGCCTACCAGAGAGAACACCTCTTCTTCACTCTAGAAAACGAAAACTGCCTTCATGATAAAAGAGGTCTGTTAGCATGGGGGTACTAGCAGTAGCTTAGGACTTGGAAACTCGTGTCCTGCATTGTTCCAAAATAGCCTGAATAACTTTAAAGCATGGTGCAAAAAGCCAGGTGTCTAGAGGCTCCATGGCAAAAAAGGAAGGTAAATTGCTGGCTAGGTTAGGGAGAGTGGATACTCCATGTCAAGGGATAACTAATTATGTAGCTAGCTGAGATAAATACTTTTTCTCAATTCATTATTTAATAGAACGGGCCAGTAAAATGTTCACAGAGTAGTTTTAAACCCTGCTAGCCAAGTTAGTTAGCACTTTTTGGAAGTCTTATATAACAACAAGATTCTCAGCACTTTTTTTAAAAATGTGAAGTCCAAGGAGAGGAAGAGAATAAAATGCACAGTTTATCCCTGTGTGATTCTGTTTTGAGTCCAAGACAGGTGTGAACTCTTCCTTCTCTCGTGTGACTTTAGCCACCTCTAGTCACCTAGAGGTGAAATGCAACCAAGCGACCCGACTGCTCTGTTGGTTAGCTCTTCCTCCTCCTCCTCACACCCCTTTTCTTGCTTCTCTACTTGCTGCTTCACATCTCAATCTGAGCCACAGTTCCTCAGGGGAGGAACCTTGTTCTTTTCATCTATTCCATAAAGCACGCACTTACACAATTTTGGGAAATCCCTAAATAGTAATAAAAACATATGTAACAATAAAATATAATGGATAGGTAAATTTAGGTTATGCAAGGAATCAGAACGTATCCTCATTTTTATCTGGGGAGTTGGCCTGTTGTCAGGTATTTTGTTGTGAGTTTGGGTTTAGATTTTGATGTTTAGGCTCAACTCTGCTATCATCACTGTGTGTAAAGTAAAAGAAGTGGGAGACTGACTTTTCAAAGCTAGCTTGTTCTTTCTATTTGGCAAAGAGTCCATTTCATTTTGCTATTGCTACAAAAAAAAGCAAAACAAAAATGGAAAAAGCGTAGAGCAGCATCCTACAATAATCATAATCCACACAGACAAAAATGAGAAAAGAAAGACCCAAAAAGTCCTATCTACGTCCTGTTTTCCTTTGTTCAGCTCTCCTTAGACACAACAGCAGTAAATCCTTTAATTTAATATCTATAAAGTGCTTGCAGCTAATTTTTTAACTTGTTTTATTTGTCCATTCAAGATTAGTATTTTATCCTCCTCAAATTAATAAGGTAATATTCATCCCTGGTGACTCATCCTTAAATCCAGTGCTGAGACAACAGGTGAAGTCATCACAGTATATGAGACATCATATTTCCTCCTACAGCTTCTGTGTTCCATAGGCTTAATTTAATTTGCAATGTCTCCTGATTTCCCATGGTCTCGTTTCTGTCCTCCTTCCCTAGCCTGCAACCTGCCATTAAATCACCTTTTCTTTCTTTATATCCTTGCTAAAATGCATGTTTTCCTCCCTAGACTTCTAGCTAAATCTAAATTATATCTTGTCTGCACTTCAAACTCTCCCATTACTGCCACTGAGCCAGTGCTCTACCCTGCAGGGTTGGCCATGATACCATCCCCTTTTGCCCATCAGTTCAATTTGAAATTCCAGCCCATTGACATTGCTGTGTATCTCTTCAAATTTTTCCTCTGTCAGCCTCTCAGCTTCCAGACCCTTCTATTCTCCTTTTCAGAACTGATTGGCTACTCCTTTCTTTTCTTCTTACGTTTCCCTTTATGTCTTCTTCTACAGAACCCTTTGCCAGTTACACACAGCCCCAGTCCTTGGACCAGACTCTCCTTTCTTTTGCCCTAAGTAGATTTGTTTTTTCTTGGTCTTTTTGCAGTCACCCTTCAATCACCAACCTTCATCCACCACCCAGTGGTCCTACTCTGACACCACACCATGACAAGCTAAAAAATCAAGATATCCAAAAATAGAAGGATCTTTGCTAAACTGGAAGGGGATTGAAAGGTGTTGATTTTGAATGAATGCCTGGAGTTCAAAACATGTTAAAAATTATATAATATTTGATAAGATTAGAGAGAGAAGGACAGAAGGAAGGAAGGAAGGAAGATTGCTCAGGTACTTGTTTGCAAAGAGAATTCCAGCCTAGCACAAGTTAAAAAACCACTGAGGTCCTAATCAGATGAAATGAATAAATGCATTGAATGAAAGTCAAAGGCAACATGCCAGAAGAAGAGAGTGTGTTCAAAAAAAGGAAAAGTAAAAATACAAGAAGAAAAATAATAAAATGAAATTAGGGAAGTTTGGGAAGCATGCTAAGATTTGGACAATTTTCACTGAGACAGAAGCAAGGTATGTGACAAACACACTGATGTCATGCCTGTTTAAATGTTTGCTTCCTACTACTTTTTGTTATTATATTCTTTGACCATCTAGTTTCTTTCCCATGTAAATATTCCTGGTTTGTTGGTTTGGTTTTTGAACAGGCTCACATATTTTTTAATTTCTGCACTGAAATTCAAAGACAGATCAGACCAAATAGTATTTCTAGTCATGACCATGAAACACCTCTAAAATAACAGTAAAGCACAATTTGCCTCATCTCACGCAATTCTATTTGGCATCTTCAGGATACCCTGAACATAATATATTCATTCCTCAGAGTACTGATGTTTCTCTATAACTGTAATACATTTGTAACATCTGTCCTGCCATCTGCGATTGCAAAGTGGTTCAGCCTCAATGTCTGTTTTGCATATACAGATTGATTTCTGGAGATATACTCTGACGAGTCAAATACAATACAATAATTTCAAGGAATTATTTCTTGAAGTGTTGCCAGTCCATGCAAAAAATTCCTGAAGGAAGAATTAATTAAATAATTAATTAACTTGCATGCAAACAAAAAATATGAGGATATTGAATTAATCTCCTATTCCTGATTGCACAAATTAGCACCCAATAATAATAGGGGCAATGAAACAACACTTTAAAATCTGCTTCAGTATCCCAAAGGTATTTCTACCCTAGAAAAAGATAAAACAAGGTTAAAAGTAGTAGTTTGAGAGAGTAAGATGAAGACTGAAGGGATGGTTAGTGTTAAATGGAAGAAATGCTGCCAAAAACCATATTGCCCAAAGGAAAATCTTGACACAATTTAAGAGCAAAGTAAAGTTCAGAATGTTCAAAGTTGGAACACATCATTTTGCTATGGGAAATTAATGACAAGTTAAAATGAAAGCATTTTAAAATGTGTAATTAATAACAATCATGAATTTCCATTAATAATAAAGTACATTGTTCCGAGAATAATGTAGGTTCATTTAATGAAAAATATAAATTATCCTTAATCACCCATTTTTTTTGTCTGTATGCATTTATAACATTAGCAAGTCTTTGCCCTGGTTTTAGAGTGGAGCCTCATTTTAATAGGAATATCAGCCATTTCCAGCCCAACACTAAAATGCAGGAACAAGAAATCTATGGGATATAAACCCACTTTGAAAAGCGATTTCCACAAATACATGCTGAAAGTACTCTCCCAGGGATTTTAGAGCCATTCATTGTGATCTCTAATTGTAAGATTAACCCAGCTTTCAGAACAGAATATTTTTAACTTCTACTTTTCTAAGAAGAAAGAGGAAAAGAGTAACCTAATGTACTTTAAGTGGGTGTAACTCCACTGATTTACACCATACTTTAATTTGGTGAATCCAAGCTTTTGTCTACTCTGTTGCTTCCCTGTAGCAGTCAAGGATTTATACACATCCAACACAGAATGTTCAATTTGGCAAAATTGCCTTTTCAAAACTGTATAGTCAAATGTTTAACTAGAAGTGTTTGGGGAACAGATGGACTATTTAATTGTTGATTTTTTAAAAAGTCCTTAAAACAAATAAACAGCCTATTTGAATGCAGTTTTGCTTGAAATATTCTCAAGGGTATAACTGTTAATGTATGAATAAATGTGTCTACAACTACATTTTTACTGCTTAGGCAAACTTACAAGCAATTGAAGGAAAGTGTAAATATCACTGCATTTAACATGGTTTCTTTCTGTTACAAGTGGTAAAAGAATACAAAATATAATGTCCTATATATTTGCGACTGGTATGTGTGTTCGTTGCATGAAACACTCTGGGCTCTAGAGGACTGCAAAGTCTCTTGTGTTCCCTACTGTACTAAGAAAATATAGCTGAAGAGCACAGGAACATAGAGGAAAACTTCCCTACAGCAACACAAAGGCTGTTTTTCTTACAGGTACCAGGGGCTACCGTAATGTAGCTCTGAACATCAACTGTAAGACTGAAATAGAGCACTGCATCTAACTCGACCCAAGGTAGATGTCATTTGTGAGATGTTTTCATCTGTGTCATGGGTATAAATTAGGCTAGAAGTAGACCTGGAGTAAGTCGTGATGGGCAGTACTAGATCTCTGTGCCATGCTCACAAAACGTCTCCTCCAGGAACTGCAACACACACGTAAGAATCTTTGAACATGTTTTACACCCACCTCACCCCCCCCCCCGCCACAAATTCCCACAAAGTAGAACAAAATGAGGTTTAGACCGAATGGGGAAGGAGACCTCTTTATTTGCATAAAAAGTACTAGATTCCTCAACCACAGAGATCAGACTTGTATAAATAACTTTTTTACAGCACAATTCAGAATAACCTGAAACATTTTGACAGGACTAGAGCAGTAACTGCTCTGGGGGATGTAGCCCAGCAACCACTGGTATTTATTGAGTGAGATAGGGTAAGATGTGTCATTTAGTTGTAGGTGAGTTACCTCACTTATCCTATTCCCAGTACAGTTGCCTCTCTCACAAGCATCTGCTCATTTTCTACCTCAGAGAAGGAGCATTATTAGGCCTCTGGGCTTCTGGAACCAATGGGATTACACACTTTCAGTATCTTTATTTTCTTTTTTTTCCCAAAACACTTGTCAGGATTTTTTTATTTTTATTTGAACAATTTTTAAAACAGTTTTATCAAGAAAAGAGGCTCATTCTGTCAGGTAAGCCGTTCTCAGAGATATAAACATGCTCATCTGAAACAAATTTTATAATCTGTTTCTTTCTATGCTCATTCATGAAGTTTCTGCAGCATCTCAGAGTCAATTTTTAGACGACCTCCTTCAGCTGCTGGGAAACCAGACAAGGGCATAACCAGGAGCAAAGATCTGTCAAGACACCATGTAAGGGTGAGCTGCAAAGGCAACAGTGAGCTGAGCATTTCCTTGGCATGTACTCTACCCTTGGCACCAGTCTCTACTCTCCTGGCTGGGAGAGTCTGCACCACTTCATGAAAATCATAGCATAGACAAGTTAAGCTGTGTCCTTTTCCTTCTCCCCTCCCACTTGTCTATGGGGCAGAAGTTCCAGGGAATGAGACCTACCCCCTCTGACTGTAACAGCATTTGTCACACATCACAGTCAGCGATGAGCACAGAGCTCAGTCTGTGATAGCGCCTGGTGCCTGCCTTACAACACCAACCTACAATACACAAGTTCACTACCCCCATGCTCAAGATGATCACTATTGCTGTCTGGGATCTGGCCACCTCTGATTCCTCCCATTAAGTGGTTAGGAGTGGCTATTTAGGGCCATCTTTGTCTGCAGACGATTTCCCATTTGTCTCCCACAATAGAAACCCAAAGAGTTGTACCACCCACGGTAATGTCTGTTAGCATGTGGAAAACAATCACTCAGCCTTTTAAATCATTCTCTGCACTTAAATAATTCCCTTTCCCAAAGTATCTTACTGTTTCAGAATAGACTAGACTAGACTAGAATGAATAGAATAGTTTAGCTCTAGTTGGAAGGGACCTACAAAGATCATCTAGTCCAACTGTCTGACCAATTCAGGGCTGACCAAAAATTATAGCATATCATTAAGGACATTGTCCAAATGCCTCTTAAATGTTGACAGGCTTGGGGCATCCACCACTTCTCTAGGAAGCCTGTTCCAGTGTTTGACTACCTTCTTGGTAAAGAAATGTTTCCTAATACCTAGTATGAACCTAACTTGATGCAGCTTTGAACTATTCCCATGTGTCCTATCACTGGATCCCAGGGAGATCAGCACCTCCCTCTCCACCTCCCCTCCTCAGGAAGCTGTAGAGAGCAATGGGTCACCCCTCAGCCTCCTTTTCTCCAAACTTGACAGGCCCAAAGTCCTCAGCCGCTCCTCATAGGACATGCCTTCTTCCTTCTGCCTTCTTCATGTTTTCTTCCTGAACATTCTGCCTTAAGAAGATGCCAAAACCAGCTGATGTCCCAAGCCATTGACCCAGGCTAACCCAGGTGAGATCCTCCAATGGCCCTCATTTCTTTTCCTTGAAGATTATAGGGAGAGGATTATATTCACCTAATTTAATATATCTGCAGTGCAAATAGCTATTTTTCCCTTAGGGTGCCTCTATAATTAACATAAAAAACCAGCCCTAGGTACAGCACAACCTGTACAACCTATTTTGCACATCAATATTAAAAGAATAATTGTGTCTTAAAGTGCCTATTTCTCTCCACTGAGAGTTTAAAGTCTACACAGCTGATGTGACCTCTCTGCCAAAGCCTGAGATTTACCTCTTTCTTATGTCCCTGCTTCTAGGTTGCCTAATTCAGCTGCTTTTAGTCCTTGGTAGACAGCCAAGAACATCCAGTTTTAAGAAGATGTAGACACCCCTTGAGGCTGTATCAAAGAGATGGTCCATTGACTCCACATGGGAAATAGTCACTCACCAGTTAGACTGCACGTAGGTGCCAGAGTTCAAATTAGAATGAGTAGGAAAGGCCAGGTAACCATGGCTCCACCTTTGGTTTTTCTAATTGTCCAGCCATTTCTGTTTCTTTAACATTGTAAGTGACAGTGACTAACTGCTTTTTACGTAAGCCACTTCCTATCAGTACCTCTGTTACTCAGCCTGTTAAATAGTAGGTGTACTTTTTGCTCTTTTTTTAAAATATATGTCCCTGTTGTCAGACCTGTTTGTTTTTCTGCTTTTCTTTATTTCCTGTAGTTATGCTTGGTAGACTATCTTAAAACAAAGCTGTACAGTGTCATTATTTTCTTTAATTAAAATTGTTGAGAGCTGGGTAAGAACAAGCTCAGCAGTGAAAGTGAGGATGAGTGTAGAATAGAGACCAGTCAAGTTCTCCAAATAGAATAAAAATCACCCTGTGCAAAAAAGAAGATGAGAAATCTGCCCATGAACTAGTGATAAAGTCTTCGCTTCCATTTCCCCACCTAGTGCTGAGGAAGGTTGTGGTTTCCTGGAGACCACATTAACCTCCTTACTCATTTTCCCTACCAGCCTCCACAGAAGCTCCAGTTAACGCCAAGCCAGCCTCGCTCACCAGCATCCACCACCAGCTCTAAGAGGCAGCTCAAAGACACCATCGACAGCTCTGCTACTAGCTGCAGTCAGGGCCAAGTCGACGCCTCGGAGGACACTGCCCAATTCCCTTTCCATGGACTGCGTGGGGCTCCAGCCACTCTTCCTGCTCCCACTACTTCCACAAGTCTCGGAGAAACCATTTTGTGTCATATAGAGCAATCGCTGTCTCCTTCTGGCCCACCACTGGAGGTTTTCACACAGGGATCGGGGCACTCTGGGACTCAGTGTGTCTGCACAGAAGAAGAGTTCATGTTCTTTCTCTTAGGTTAAGGTGCAGTTTTTCTACACCCAAACTATCAAAGCATCCTCCCTCCAAGGCTACCCTAAACCTTCAGGCCACGATTTCTTCTCGGAAACCTACCTTCCCAGAGAGTCCACGGGAAGGAGTTGGGGATGGGTACTCCATAACATGGTTTAGTAACATGGTTTAGTGGGCATGGATGATGGCTGGACTCGATGATCTTGAAGGTCTTTTCCAACCTAAATGATTCTATGATTCTATGAGCCAAGTGCCAATGGCTGGGAGCCCAGCGAGGCGGCAAGGTCCTGCTGCCAGATCTGGAGACCTCTTCGGTGATAAAATGGGGAGGTTGGCTGAATGCAGAAGAGGGCTGCTAAGCATGAGGAAGAGAGGGAGGGAGAGGCATTGCTGGTCTGTATCTGTGACTGCAAGCTTACACAACATTTTGTGCACTGTCCTGGAGTGAGAGGTTATCCAGCCAGATGCAGCCTGCTTTACCCCAGCACCTCATTAGCAATATGAAAACACTTTATATTTTCTGAGTACACACCTTTGCTCAGTGTGTGAACTAGGCTTTGCACTGATGCACACACTTATTCTGCACCAGCTCAAAACTCAGAATTCTTGATGCAAAAGGAAGAAAATGCTGTAATTTATGTAACCAGCCAAGAGCTGTTAAAGAGTGTAGTAACAGTTCAGTCAAGGAAACAAAAATAATTAGCAATTAAACGACAGAGCCTCAGCATATCAGAGAAGATTAGTGAAGACTTCATAAGAGTGGGAAGGCAATTCAACAGCTTAGGTATAACTTCCCACAATTTAAAAAGGGATGCATGTAAACAATTAATCCTAGATACTCTTCAAGAACCCTTCCAGACCAAAAAAGATATCAATTAAACAATTGAAACACATAACTTGCTAACTGACTTGAATTTTCATTCCTCCCCACACCCTACAGTAACAAAGCAGAGCTCGAAGCAGCACAGAGGTTTGGAGAGCACCTCATTCTCTGCAAGCTCCCTCTCAGCCATGGTGCCTTTTGAAAAGGCAGCAGCGGGGCAGCAATGAAGAACCATGCAAGCTGCATCGATGCGTGGCAAACCGTGATACCTATGTCCTCCACGTCAAGTCACTGGAGTGAACTACTGATGTCAATACATTTTGCATGTTTCACCACAGTAGCAGGAAAATATCTCTGTCATAAGAAAACTTGAAGTTTTATACAACAGTGACAACAAGGACAAGTACACTTCCATGGGGGAGATATAAGTAGGGTTATGTATAAGCCTGTAGGTGTGAGTGCAGATCTTCCTCTCTTTTCCTTTCCATTCCCCACTCCCCCACCCCACTAAATCTGATATTTCAGTAGTGAAGCATTAAAGATTCCAAAAGCACTCTAAGAGTTTTGCATAGATTTTGCTGAGAACACAAGCTTTAAGATTCTTGCCAATGGCAAACTTAAATAAGCATGGTGGCAAAAAAAGTAATACTCTGTAAAACCAATTTTAAATTAAATGGGTGCCTTAATTTAGTTGATTGGATTGGCAGAAAAGATTTTCCATTAGAAATCACTGATTTCCATTTTTGAAAATCAACAATATTAGATTATTACCTAACGAGCTGGTGTGAAACATTCACACACAAAACAGCAGCCGCCCACCACAACTTCATGAGCATGTGTAATAGCCCAGAACACAAGTGCATTACCCCTGCTGTACACAGCAGTGGAAATGCTGAACTGCTGCCAGAAATGACTGTCAATTCCCAGAAGGATTCTGAGTAAGAAAAGAGCTGTTAAGAAGTGAACAAGGAGAAGCCTCTCACGCTGTATCATTTCTTAGCATCCTGAACTGCAACAATGAAACATCACATACATGGAGATGTTCAGATGTACTAAAATTGATTCCAGCTATCATCATCCAAAGATGTGACTGTCAGCTCATAAGTGTCTGCTTTATTGCCTCTTGTTTGGGAGACCTCTTCCTTCCTACCTTCCATTTTCTTTTCCTATACTTTGTTTGCTGCATTTGTGATTCTATCATTTCCACTCAATTTTCAGTTTCTTTCTTTGCAGGCGAAGGGGGCAGGTTTGCTTTTTGTCATTCTGTTTTCTCTTTTCAGTATGGTCCTTCTGAGCTGCTGCATTTGCCTTTTCATTTTATTCAGTGATATTAGCTTCAGTTGCTGCTTTGCTTCTTTTATTGCATAATCCATTTTCTGACCCAGGAGCATCTATCTGTCCTTTGCTGAAAGGCGTTTCTGTTTAACTTGTTCTCTGAAGAAATGTCTCTGAACTGTCTGCAATCACTAGTAGATAGTCTTCCAACTACTTAAGATGCTGCTTATCAGGATATCTTTCCTCAAGCAACAATAACCCAGTCTGGTTCTCCTTGTCTCCTTTTTTCTAGCTTCTGCTTTGTCTCAGCAAGTGTCAGATGTCCTGTAAATATAAGCGAATTTTACTTCTTCTTTGTTGGGGTCAAAACACTTAGATTTGTATGATGATCCAGTATATTCAACCAAGGTGTCTTTTTTGTGTAAACAGTCAAAAGTCCTCTTAAATTTTTAATTCTGAATGAATGCAATAGCTCTTGCTTAGAAAGAAAAGCTAAAAAATACCCCACCTAACAAACAACTCTAATAAACCTTAACAAATTTCTCCCTAAACGTAACTAGAGAGGACTAGGAGAAAGAGAAGGAGGAAGCAAATTGCCCCCACTACCCTTTTAGGAGGCTTTCAAATTTCACTGCTTTAATGTTAAGAAACCTTTGCATTTTCAGACTAAATTATACCTGGGTAAACAGTAGCATTCCTTGCCAGGGCAAAATTCCTGATTTATTGACTGCTTGTTACAATGGTTATGTGTGGATTCTTCTGGTAGACCTCACTTTATGATGAATTTCAATAAATAAAACAACCTGATCCTATTGTAAATACTAATTTCATACTATCTTAGATATTCTGTTCTTCTCTGAGAACCAGTGGAGTAAAACATTTAAAATACCCAGGTGCACAAATGATTAAGCTCTATAATGAGATCTCTAAAAGAACAGAATGAGATATCAAACCAGAAAGGAGGCCAAGGGATTAAAATGACTCAAAGCCTAGATGCATTATAAGAATATCCAGTCTCTGGTTACACAGATTACGATATTTAGTGTTTAAAAAAAAAAAGGGGGGGGGGGATTGGAAGCTGGGATACAGATTTCAGCTTTCAGTGTACACATTAGATGGGATAGGAAGAAACTCCTCCTGCAGAAGGTGAGCCTGTATTTGGCCCCAGGGATTTCTTCCTCCTCCCTTTGATAAATAAAATATTGACCTCCAAAGTCAAGGGCTGAGGGACCTCTGGAACTTAGCCTCCTTTTCAATGGATGTACTTCAAGCATTAAAAGGAAGAATTTGCAGGAAGGTCTCAGCATCCCCCAGGAAACAGGGGAAAAATGACTTTTCAGACCACATGGCAAACTACAAATGTCAAGAGTCCATCACAAGTGCTAACAGGATAGGAACATGAAGTGTGAAGGAAAGATACACAAAGTGGCATAAAGGAGGACACATTTGATCCCCAAATGACTGGAAGACTAACATTCAAGCAGACTGTTACGCTGACAGTTTTGTAAAAGACTTTGATGAGGTGACAGTTTGCCTGACTGAAATGCTAGAGCTAAGCAATGCAAGCATTTTCTTCTGCTATGTAACTGCACCCTTTGTGCCCATCTAGATTAGTCTTTGCCATGTGGACTAGAGGTTGCCACATGGTATGGGGAGGAGGTGGGATATTATTCTCACTTTACCAAGCACTGTTTATCTTTAATGTAAGCAGTCTTGCATTCCTCATTAAAATTTCAGGCTTTGTCCCTTGTTTAAGATTCCTCTTGGTGAGGTGCTCTTTGCTGTACATTAAAAGCAGATCCTTCTGCATGTCCCATGACAAATCTGCCATCTCATCTCCTCCCCTTCTTCAAAAGCAAATGATCACCCCAAGACACTGAGCTGTTGCAGCCAGACTTTTAAGGAGCAAAGCTGGAGAGTCTTCTTCAGTTACTGATACCAATATACAGTCTTTGTATGTGATGCTGGGGTATAAAGGACTGTGAGAGGGTCCACAAATGTTTAATACAACCCTACCAAGGCAAGGTTTAACTGCCACTCACTTTCTCTACTGCATTAAAAAGGTTGACAGAGAAGAGGTCATATAAAAAGTTATAAAGATGCAGAGAAAAAGAGAACCAAGGCTATGCTCATTTCCATGCTGGGAATGTGTGTCAGCCTTTGCACCTAGTCTATTTGTTTTCCTTGGTATTGATAAAAATTCTCGCCTTCTTAATAGAGTCCAAAGCAACAATATCACTCAGACATCTCATGAGCTTACAGAAACCTTAAAAACACTTCATTAACTGCATGATATTTGGGCCAATTAACAAGGCAGCTGTCTGAGTTTCATCCCTCTTTAATTGAATGCTACTTCTCTGTCTCAAGGGTTGTAAAGCCTCTGGGATTGCAAATATAATAATTATTAGCATTCGGTTTTGATTCATTGAACTCGAAGGATGGAATTTAACATTGACTGAGGCTTAAACAAATGCTGAAAAAAGTCAGTTCATTCCATGTTGTTACTATTGTCTTCAGAAGACACTGGGGAGTAATCTGCCCATGTATAAACACTCAGCACTGTCGGCAGGAATATCACACACATCTGAAGATCTTTGTAGCATAACAGATTTTGACAGGATGGCATGATAAAGCCTGGGGCATTGTTTTTCTTTGTTTGGAAATTCTTCCCTTTCCTCTGCCAATAATTATCTACATTCCCCCACGAGGGCCTTCCACCTTGAAAGATAAACTGTTAGATAAACTTCATAACTATTGCTTTAACAAATAGTAAAAGCTGTAATTGAGAATGAGAATTGAGTACTACACAGGAACGAGTAAATACATACACATAGGTTCAGTTTCACAAATAGGCTCATGTTCAGCTGTGATCTCAGAATAAAAGGTGACATATATTTTTCTACTTCAGCAAACTAGGTCAACTATTTTGGCATTACACATTTTGGTATTGCAAATGTGGATCATTTTGTAACAATCTAGTTCAAGTGGCTGATATTAAGACTTCACAGGAAATTTGCTTTATTGCATTCAGTGAAAAAGATAAACTACCCATGCCAGGACATAAATCAGTCCAAACCTTTTGTAGTTCAGACATCCAAAGACATAATGACCAGGTACTATGAGCAGCAGAATCTCTTCCATTTCTGCAGAAGTCTCTTCTGAGGATGTTTTGTAACTAGATTGATTAACTTCCAGCATAGGGGTTAGGAGTTGTCAAAATCTACTTCACTTGTCTATAAGCAGCCCTAGCTTTAATCCCTTGTGAAAAAAAACCATGACATTTTACATTTGACACAAGCTATTACTTTTTGCTAAAAATAATATTTGCCATTGCACTGGAGAGGGAGCTAGGAAGAGAGGTGATTCTGAGAGTCCACACAGTGCCTCTGTGGGAGCAGAAACTTCTATGAGACTGCTCCTGTTCAAAATAGTTATCCATGGAGCAGGCAGCCTATGGAAGGAAGTAAGGAAGGATCTAATATTTGGAGGATGAGGGTCAAATAAATTAGGGCAAAAACATTATCCTATTTCTATTTATGGATTTGCTGTATATTTAAAGAGAACTAAAGAACATGTCAGTCTTTGTTTTTGGGAATAATATAATTAGAAGAGCTTACAAAGAGAATTAAAGCTGTTATAGACACCAGTCATCTCCGATCTATACTTTTAAACTATGTAAATTTAAGTACTGCCAAGTACGCAATATTGTATCCCATGTCCATAATCTAAATGCAGGTTAGGACTATGTTTTTTCATATCTCCATCACCGAGTTTAAAAAATTTGGAGGAGCTGAAGAAATCATCCAAAAAAAGAAGGAATTTAAAACAATTGATACTTTTCTTCATAGCTATAATCTAAAGAACATGAAGCAATGAAGATCGTACTATAAGTGAGTATGAACTGATAGTCACTATCAGGAAAGATAATGTGGATAACTGTAAGAGACAATAAAAATGAAGTGGCAAAGGGAAAAATCACAATATCAGTTTAAAAAATGAACTGAGATAGGTTTAAGAATGCATTAAAACATCTTAGCTACTTGAGTTTTCCCAGGAGTGAGACAAAAATCCCATTCATGTAGATAGTCTTCAGAAAAAAATTACCTACCATGGTTTTAGCTGATCTATTTATATATGTACACCTGATCTGTCTGTTTATTGAGTATCTTGTTTTATGTTCACTTGGATAAAGACTCAAGGCATTTTGAAAACTTTATTTGATATACCATATGGCTAAATACACTTAAACTAAAAAGAGATTCTTTAACAGCTTTATCACATCAGAAAAAAATGCACCTCCCTCTGTGCTGCAGGGTGTACCAGATACATAATGACAACCATTTTGATTTAAGTATTTAGACAAAATGTCAAAAGGATGCCATGCTGTAGACACAAGGAGAGAAAAGTAACAGCTCAGTGCTTAAATATATGGCTCCGTGTATTTATGAGAGTTGTGAGACACAGATTAGAGCTCCCTCCTTCAAAGGAAACCTGAATTTGACATGTCAGATAAAGTCACTGTCCCATCTTGCTTATTATCTTTTCTTGGGCAGCAGCCAGTATTTAATGTTCAGAATAATAGAGGGGAAAAATCTTCCTGCTCTGCACAAGCAATTTACTTATATTATAAGCTATAAAGTTTAATTACATTGCACTACTTTCTTAGCTTGTGCAGTTCAATTACAATGATGCTTTTCTTCCTCTGTTTAAATAATTAAAACCATCAAAATATATGAATCAGAAACTTTCAAAATCCCACTTCACAAATTTTTAAATGATGAGTCGTGCAAAACAACCTAAGATCACATGTGAAATAGCCTCACTGGTGAGTAACTGTGTATCAGAAACACATGGACAGAATTGCATGCACATCAAATACTTTGAATGGAATCCAGACTTTGCCATCTGTGTCACCTATCTACTTGCTTGCTTTCTGGGACTGCAACATTCTCCAGGCAGATAAGTTATTTAGATAACATTCTACTTAGTCCCAAACTTTGCTGGGCTTTGCCTAACTTCATTTGTACACCTGTGTACAGAAATACTTATTCTGGGCATGCTAACACCTAAAGTTCATACATGATCCAAGCCTAGGTGGGATCACTGAACTGCCTGGCAAACTTTAAAAAGAACTGTGGTAGGATCAGTGGTCAACACCTCTGGTGCAGCAGACTATGGAGATATGAATCCTGGTCATTCAGCTAATTGGCCTGAATAAGTACCATCTTCACTCCTTTTGCTAAAACTCAAGTTTTCAAAAAGTAAGAGGTCAGAAGGACAAAAAGGAGTGGAGAGTATGACTAAGGTCAAACTGGGAAATTGAGTTCCTGATAAAGATACCTGAAGTGCGTATGCATTTTATGCATCAATCAGTTTTGGATTAAAAGTAATTTAAAATCATCCTTGGGGTAGGAATTAAAACCTTCCTTCAGTACTACCCTTGGTGAATTCAGTCGATAAACCATTTCAGCCAGTAACTCCAGTTCTTTTAGTCTAATCCCATCATTCAGCCTGGAGCTCTCCTATCCACCACAGAGAGTTGTTCCCTTGGTCTTCTCCAAGCACCATTTTTTTGTTGTTGATGATTTCAACTCTCTTACTGTGACATCAACCTCCCTTCATGCCTTGCCTCATTATGTCTCCTAATCTTAAATTTTCCTCCTCTCCTCTCCTCTCCTCTCCTCTCCTCTCCTCTCCTCTCCTCTCCTCTCCTCTCCTCTCCTCTCCTCTCCTCTCCTCTCCTCTCCTCTCCTCTCCTCCTCTCACTGATGGAGTTGTTGATTCCCTTCGTGCTTTAAGGGTCCCCCTTGACTCTTTTCCTTATCTTTCCCATTACAATATTTCTTTTGGTAGTTTTAGATGTGGCTCACCTTTGACATTACTTCCTCCATTCCTACTCTTATATTAGGAAATATCTATGGCAGAACTTCTGAGATCAGTTGAGCTCATTTTCTCCTGCTTCAGTTTTGCTATCTTAACTTTTCAGATCTGTTGCACAAGGCTGTCCTTCTGCCTGTCTTTCAGGTCTATAATCTTTGACTCAGGCTTCGCTGACGGTTCTAGCTTTCAGACTGTAAACCTTACACGTTCTTTCATCTCTAAGATCAGTCTTTTCTATGCAGCCACCCACCTTGTCATACAGCCCATAATCTCTTAACAGTATGTGGAGCAATGCTGCTCCAAAGATGATTAATAAAGTCATCTCTCCCTTTGAGTCCTGCTATTAGCTGCCTCTTCTTCATGTCAAATACAAGCTGATAGTCTTCACTGTCAAAGCCCTTTTTGCTGTATGATCACCCTATCAAGTCTGGTTTGAAATAACAGCATTGTCTCAACCCCCAACCCTGTCTGACAGTTTTATTACATTTTGGAACAGGTACTTCTGGAATTTTACATGTTCCTCTTTACATGTGGAAAGCTGTCCATGAATATGTTTCATTGTTTTTCTCAAATTCTCCTTCAACTTTCTCTTACTGTACTATTCAGAAATAAAAATGGACAACAGCCTGGCTGGGATCAGCAAGTTGTTTCATCCCACACCCGTCTATCCACATCAGCTGAATCTTGTGTTGCATTTAAATTGAAAGCTATTTGCGATAATATCTAGCACTATAACCTTATATCCCTTACTTACTTACATAGTACCTTGAATAAGCTTCTGGGCACTGTGATAATACAAATCATTTTAATAAAGGAAACAAGTGCTCAGGAAGTTTTTACTTCAATTAAAACCAATTGCAGGATTATATGGGAGTTCTGAAGTACCTTTCAGGGTAGGAAACATGATACGACCACACTATCGCACCAGGAGCACTCGGGGCAGAGCACAGGTACGATGCCTCCTGTAGACCAAAATGGGGGTTTGGGACGAGTGTTTCAGCAGTGCGAATGCTGTGTGTGTTTCCACCTCCTTTGCTCAATATGAAAAGGAATAAGCCATTTCCCACCTTTTGCTGTCAGTGCAATGTCACTCTTCACAGCAATCCATGCCGCTGGGGCAAAGCACGACTTTCATTTATGCCTGTTCCTGTCTTTCGGTTCCTGGAGTTCTCCCATCCTTATGTATATCTCTGCTCTGCTGGGTGCAAGTTAGCCCAAAGCTATTAGTGATTCAGTGTAATGAGCAAAACATACACAGGGTACTTTCCTTATTGATTGTACAGAATTAGAATATTAATTAGAGTTTGGATGTATACATACAACTAAATCATAAAATTATCTCCAGAGAAATACAACTCCCTAGCTGTCTCGATCCATCTAATATGCCAAAAAGCAATTACTGCCTACAGCTTTCCAAAAGCACTTTATCTTTCTTTGAAGATGGCATCAGGAAAGATCCAGCAGCTTTAATGGTCTAGCAGTGAGTTTCTGGCACCTCTGAGTCAAAAGCTCTGTAGGACATAATACACAAGCATTCCCAATGTGAATTCAATGTGTGGTCAAGTGATTGCATATTGAAATGTCTTTGTACAACTGCGTGGTCACTCAAATATAAATCAGAACTGCGATTGCTGAGTTTTATTACAGTGTGTCAGGATGACTATGGGAAGCAAGTTTATAGTCTGCTACCTTTTTGAAAGTGCTGGCAACTTTTCCCTCCCTGTTGCAATTCAGCAGTGCTTACTGAGCTGTACCACAATCAAAGCCAAGCTTTACGTGTTGAGTATACTAAGAGTTAATTCAACTACATGGCTTTCGTTCGAGAAGAATGCCCTCAAACATATCTGTGTAATGAAGATTTTTATATTATACAATGGCACAGAGCTATCTCCTTTATAGCAATGAGCTATCAAAAATAAATCTCTCATCTCTGTTATTTAATTCAAGCTGAGAGGGAGAATGAAGATGAGATAGGGAAGAACAGTAGCTGTAGAAATGAAATCAGTTCGGTACTGCTGAAAGATCATTAAAGGGAGCAATATGGAATAGATTAATTGTGGTACAGCTGATATCCTGGCAGGTTTTGGCACTTACCTGGAGCCTGCAGAGACCACTCCAGGACTATGGGAGCAGTATATTATATCCAAGGCCTTTGTACTTCATTTTGTTGTCAGTCTAAGCAGCCAAGAGCAGGAATACATGTTTCAGGAAATTAAATATGAAATATTCTAGTGTCAAAGCCTAGAGTATAAACTATCATTCCTACTTTAGCTGCTCAGAGAAGAAAGTTCACAATTCTTTGTTGCAGAAGTAGTTGGGGCTTTTTTCCATGTGAAAGTATATGGTTTAATTCTCGATTGCATAGTAACTTATTTAGCTGCTAGCTGAAGTGGTACAGAAAATATCCAAAACACATAGGGATTCCAGGGGTGTGGTAGAGCTGACATTAGATTTACTTACTGTCTTTACTCCCAGCCAGAGACAATACAACAGAGAAATGTAGGCACTGTATAATAAATAGCCAGTGTTTCTTTCCCAGGATCTGAAACTTTTACCTTTTGGAATAACTTTATTTTTACTCATTTGCAAAGATAGGAGATTGTTCCTTTTTCTGTATGTCTGTGAATATGGTGTGAACAGGGATAAATATTTTAAATAAATGATTTACAATCAACAATTCAAGAATGCCTACGAGCATAATAGGGTCCTACAATAATTTCCTAAATCTGCAGAATATTTTTGTATACCCTTAACTTTAAGCACATAGAAACCCTATTTGAAACCAGTGTAATGGAATGAGTCTTACTCCACCATAAAAGCAAAAATCCCCTACACAAATAAAAGAAAAAAAAAATCAAATTCCTTTGAATCCTAATCCCTTTCTTTCTGCTTTCTGTCATTAGACTTTTTGAAAATGGAAGTGAGAAAGAAAATTAAAAGAATCATAGAAATTACCTTTTGTATATTCGTTATTAACAGTATTTTAGCAGATTGGAGTGGGATTGGATTGTTGTCTGAGATTCTGAAGGAATACAAAAAGCCATCATAATCTCTACCATGCAGTAGGTTTGGATATAAAAGCTACCTTTATTAATACTAAGTAAAAATAAACAATTGTGACCATTTCCACGGGGTCCCCAGCCCTTCCTAATATCTCAATATGGGTACAGTGAAGGAAAACCACAAGAATCAAAGTTTATTCTTAACCTCTTTATTGTTGGCAGAATACTCTTTTCTTAACAGAAACAAACAAATATACTTACAGGCATGAACCATATTCCCCAAATCCATGGAGCTTGTTTACCTCCCCAAAACAACAGTCCCATAACTGGATTTTTTTTGGTTCTTATGAGAGAGAATTACAAGTCTGCATGTTACAGGTTAAATTCTACCCTCCGAGGTTTGAATACTCAGACCACGCCAGTGCTTTCCTGGCTTTCTACATCTACTCAGGAAGACAAAATGTCACCAAATAGCTTCCAGCCAAATCCCAGGCTTGGATGTCTCTTATTTCCTTCAGCAGCCCTTAGGATCAGACAATGAGCCAGATTTATCAAAGAGTTTGGAAATACACTTAAACATGTCTATAACTGCTCAACTAAATGTTCTACCATGTAGGGATCAGCCGTTCCACCGATCTGTGCAGGGATGTTTCTCATGAAGTCTGCAATGCAAAGCGGAGCGCTGCTCTTTGGAAAGCTTTCCTTGCAAGCATCTGAATTTTAACCAAAGACAAGCTGAAGGAAGTGTCACTCACTGTGCAGCAACACAGAGAAATTGGCAACGACGCACCAAGTGCTCTACTGCCAAAATCCAGTCAGAGCACCGTCAAATCAATTTCTGCCTTCAGAGCTATATTCTAATCCATCTTCAGCGCTGAGCACACATTTACTACACCAGCAAACTGGTAAAAATCAACAAAGATAACAGCTCTGTTTTATGTAGGATGAGAAATATCTTCTAGCTATTGGTCCCCATCTTCTGCTTCCTGAATCCACAGAGGAAACCCTGTGATTCTGGGAAAGACTGTAAATACCTAGTTAATTGCTGCCTGGAAAAAAAGGAGAAGGGGCACCTACCCATAGAACCTTTTGATTACTTCTGTTATCATCTGTCCCCTCTGGGAAGGGTCGACACCTCCTCCTGCCCATCTCCTGCTCTCCTCTCCCCTCGCAGGCTGGCACGGCGCCGGGGCTCCGCTGAACTAGCCAGAGGAGCGGTGAGGGAGACGGAGACCCACCAGGATGACAGCAAGGGCTGGCTCCACTCTCGGTAGTCACCTCTGGAGCCTGACAGCAGGAGCTGCCTTTCAGCAAAGGCTCTTTGCTCCAAATTGCTGCGCGAACAGCAGCTACTTATTAGATCACGGGCATCCATTAGAGTCACACAAAAGTGAGGGACTCATTGCAAATTCAGCAGGCAGCCAAATTCTTGGTTGTGTAAGTTGATTTAAATTTAATTAATTTTCAGGGAGCTCTGTACCTTTACATCATCTGAAAGGCAGGTCTGCAGAAGGTAAAGCTGGAGCAGAGGTTGCTTGCAGATTCTGCAGCATAGGACACGACGGGTGAGGGGAAACAGGCCGTCAGCTCCGATTTTCCCTGCAGCGACGCAAAAGAGTTAGTAGCAAAAAGGCTTCTTTCTACATTGAGAAGGAGGTTATGAACAAGTGAGGAGGAAGGCATGTCTCACATACCCCCTCTCCTCCCTGCGCTGTGCAGCAAGAAGGAAGGGAGCAGCCGGGCAGGACAACAACCACGGAGGGCTCCTGGTGATGGACGGGTGGGAAGATGCAGAGAGGGCTTTGATGGGCTTTTATGAGAGCATGTCTCAGAAGAAGGCTTCTGAGATACGGAAATCTTCCAAGTGCCAAAGCCCAAGACCATCTGGAAAGTAAGGATGTAGATTTCAATTCAAGAATGAAGGGACAATGGGAGTCCTCCCTTCATTAAAATCGATTGCAGAGGAAAGCCGACAAATGGCTTCTTGAGGCCAATGCACTTGATCAAATGCAGGAGGAACAAAAGTCTTAAGCATCAAGTTGTGTTTAGCAAATGTGTCTAAGCACTCTGCAGGCTCTTAAATGAGCTATTCAGGTAGATTATGTGCTAATAAGTAAATTACACTGAGTTTCACATAACATTGCTTTGCCTTTTCCTGCCAAAACCCACAATGTTGCCAGATCTTTCCAAGACTACATATTCCCTTCATTATCCCATCTGATCTGACTGCAATACTGTGAACCTGCTGTGAATATCTTTTTTCAAATGGTGTGTCACTGCAGAAAATTTTCATGGAAATAAAAATACTGTACAAACATTTGAAAAATACATATCAGCTTAATTGAAAGTTTAGCACAGTAGCATAGACTTATTAAACCCATCAGGAAATTTAAAGAAAATCCAGCAATAATTTTCAGTGCCTGCCTTGTTCTGTAGTTTCCAGATAAGAAAGAGACCCTAGCTACTGAGACATTATTCAGTTAGTATCAGGAGACCCTGGGGACCTAATTAGCTCAATACACACTACCAGGTCTTCTGTTCCCTATAAAAGTAAAGATAGTATACAATCCACATGTGTGCAGAGCAGGATTCTTGCTTACACTCTTTACAGTTGCTAATACCTTTAGGGAAGCCTGGTTTTACTGGAAAGAGATAATTGACTGTTGGAATACTATTTTAGAAAGGATACTGTTTTATAACCAATGTTATAACAGTCAAAATAAATATGGAAAATCATCTTCCAGAAGGAGACACAGGAAGAATTATATGCAGCCCTTGGATAGCTTTGTTATTAACAGGGCTCTACTTCTATTGTGGTCTTTAGTAATTTACTACAAAAATCAAAGAGAATGCTGCACTGTATCTCAGTAGTTTCTCTGCCTGGTAAGTAACTGTGGTTTGGCTTTCCAGCCAGCATCTGGAGACATCGTGCTGCTATAATACATTCAGGGAGTGGGAATTGGCAGGCCATTTACTGGCATCACAGAATCTAACAGATCATAGATTTTATCCCCTTTCATCCAAAATCAGTTATAAGTTGCAAACGTGTCTTAATAATAGTGATGAAGAAAAGCTATATTTAGAACAGAGGTTGCTCTGCATTGCCATTCTATTCTCCCTCTTCTCCCAGTTCCCAGGACAAATTAAAAGAAACATTGGGCTGCAAAATTGCTATTTACTTCTATACCACTATTAGTCAAAAGATATAACATGAAACAATCCAATGCAAGTATTAAAGTGTTCAATACTTATGTTTTATTGATCCTAGAATTGACTGATGAAAATAGGCATGTATTTTTTTGAACCAGTGTTTATGCTTATTAAGAAAATGATAAAATGACTCTGTTCTGAGCTGAAAACTGTATCTGTAGGCTGGATTTAAAGTAGCTGCAGTGCAGAATTCTCAACTTTATCCAACCATTGACCTTAGCTCAACAAATTGCCTTTTCAAAGATGAGAGATGATCCATTTTTTCCCCTGTGTGCATGCCCAATAGTCCCTGGGGTAAAAGGGTTTTTTTTCTAAAAAAAAGTTCTTTGGTCCTTCTGATCTATGGACTGCAGGTCTTTTTTCCTACCAATTGTATCCAGTTGTGAATTTTTTCCAAAAAGCTGAAAATAGTTAAAGGACTTATATCATCCTTCACTCTGGCTTGCTTCTGTAGGTGAACATTGCTCCTTTAGGCTTTGTTCAAGAAACTATCCATATTATTTAACAACAAGTAACCAAGAAACAGAGCAAATTTACAGTTTAACAAAGTTCTTAAACACATGTTTAAGTCCATTTCTATTCACCAAAATACACAAGGACACAATAAACTGTACCTAATTAAGAACAGAAGATTACAGATAGACTATTCCTTTAAAAATGGTCATATAAATGTATCTATAACCAGTATGCCATTGCAATGCAAACCAAAGGATAAACAAGAATATTTCACAGGTCCCCTAGAAAGTGATATTGAATAAATTCTTTATAAGCTCTTTTGTATCCAGTACAAAACTATGTTCTTTTTTCAAAAAGAAAATCTCCAAAAGAACTTTATTTCCACATAGATGAAGTCTTTCTTGTAGACCTCTCTACAGTGTGGTTTCCAACAGCGGTTGAAATCTTGTTTTAACTGCCTGAACTCAAGTTTATTTCTTTTCTAACTCAGTTTCCGACTTGAACTATTTTGCCAGTGAAAAGCTCTCTCTTGTTAGCAAGGAGTTCTACCATCTGTGGACTAAATTAGTTCAGTGGGGTGGAGGTGAAGGACGTCTGTAGTAAGAAAAGCTGCCCTGAGGAAGGCTTTTTTTTCAAAATAGAAAGTCACCTCCTTTCCTGTACAGAGATCCGGTGGCTTTCTCATAACATGGCCCAGAAGTGGGTAGCACTAGTCACGAAGCAAATTCTTCTGAGCCAGCCTATTCTTCCTACATCTTTCCCATCCTGAGACCACCTCAGGAAGATAGTCAGTAGTGTTCAAGCTGAGTATCCTTTGAAAACAATAATTATTGTAGCCAGTGGTTGCAAAGATTTTAACAAATGCCTTTTTCTACAGTTCTCATCCCCATACCATGGAGAAGCACAATTTGTTCCTCTGTGTATGAGGAAAACTGACAGTACTTTCAACTTTGTATTGAAAACCTCAGACCAGACCTCAGGGGAACATGAGTGTGGCTATTTGATATGGAAAATGTGATGCTATTAAGTGGCCTTTTCATTAAAATAATGTGCTCTAATGTTATCCTAAATGACATTTGAACATTTTTCTTGAAAGAAGTTGTGTCATTCTCTAATGGTTTCTGTTTACAATCAACATATCTGTTATCTGATCATGGCTGAAGGTCTTTACAGTATAAGTTGAAAGAGCTATCTGTGTCTGTGCTAAGGTCAGTGCTGGGGTCAGGTCTTTTGCCAGCATCATTTTTTCTTCACTAGTTTCCACATTGCTTGTCTGCTGCAGAACCTGGATGAATCTGCCTTGCCTGGAGCATGTCTCTTCAAGCCTGGTGAGATCACACTAGGCTGTCCTTAAAGAAAAAAGTATCTACCAGACCTCCTGCGATGCTAGTGTTTTCATAGAAAATGAAAGGCAGGTTAAACAGCTGCTCATTCCCTAAATAGAAATATCTAGTTGCCTTCTAATAGAGATGTCAGCCAGTGTCTCACCTCCCACAGAAACTCAACAGGGAATGGCCATTGCTGGGAGCTACCAGGCTTTGGCTCTATTGTGTTTTGAAACCCAAGAGAATTGGGGTTACTGGAGGGGATTGTGATCCTGTAAACGTAAATATTCTCTCCAGACAGTTCCATATCATTGAAGGCAGCCATCTTTCAGAGAATCAAAAGTTTGCAAGATTTAATGAAGTGACTGAAGAAATTGAGCTAAGAACTGGTTGACTCCCATCCACTCCTGCTGCCACACAGATTAAGAGAAACCTGAGCAAAGATGATAGCCTCCCTAGCCTGCAAGTTCTTACCCAACACTATGGGGATGTAAAAAGGCAAACAGCAAATGCATAGCTGAAAGGTTATTTAAAAAAAATAGCAAGCCCATCTACTCTCCCACCTTGTGAATCATTGGCAGTTGGATTTGTTTTAGCACAGACCCATTTGGTCTGTTCCAACAATGACACTTTATCCTTTTAAAAATAAACTTCTGATCATACAGCAAGGTTTCTTCATCAATGCGTTGCTCCCCTGGCAGTTGGAGAAAACTATTGTCAAGGAGATTTTGCTTTCAAAGTAGCTACAATGAAATCTACCTTCCTGAAAAAGTGTGTGTTTATACATCTCATATCATAATGGTATCTTCAACCCACTGCTTGTCACAGAAACTTGGAAAGGTTTGCCTAAAACCAATCTTCCGTCTTGCATTTTCTTGACCAGGAAAATTGGAAGCAGGTTCTCCTGCCTCTAAAGATATTTGCCTCTCCAGATTTTTTTATATTCTTCTGTCTATAGAATCAATTATTTGAATGTATACATGTCATGGTTTAACCTCAGCTGGCAACTAAGCACCACGCAGCCACCCGCTCACTCCCCCTGCAGAGGGATGAGGGAGAGAACTGGGGAAAAAAAAAGTAAAACTTGTGGGTTGAGATAAAGACAGTTTAATGGGACAGAAAAGGAAGGGAAAACACTACTACTACTACTACTACTAATAATAATAATAGAACATACAAAACAAGTGATGCACAATACAGTTGCTCATGACCTGCTGACTGATGCCCAGCCAATCCCTGAGCCACGGTGTCCCCCAGCCAACTCCCCCCAGTTTATATATTGGGCATGACGTCACATGGTCTGGAATACCCCTCTGGCCAGTTTGGGTCAGCTGTCCTGGCTGTGTCCCCTCCCAACTTCTTGAGCCCCTCCAGCCTTCTTGCTGGCTGGGCATGAGAAGCTGAAAAATCCTTGACTTAGTCTAAAAACTGCTTAGCAACAACTGAAAACAGCAGTGTGTTATCAACATTAGTCTCATCCTAAATCCAAAACACAGCACCATACCAGCTACTAAGAAGAAAATTAACTTTATTCCAGCCAAAACCAGTACAATATAGTAAGACACATCTAGATAAATCCAAACTTTATCAGAAATCAGGAAGTCCAGAAACATCAAACAAAGAACTGTCAGGATATTTTTGTTGAATCAGGACTACAATATTGGTACGTATTGCTTGAAAAATCCTAGTATGAGAACACCTTATATGATGGTCTAAGAATTTATCATTAGGCTAATGGAAGTCCTATTAGTTTAATCAAAATAAAATAAACAGTTATTAGTCCAAATACAACAATCTTAACACTCATAGTTCAATTACAAAAGAGCCTCATCGGTAATACAGTTAAAATTGATATACACAAAATTCCTAGTTCTTTCTCTAGTGCTATGCTCACCCCCCCAATATCAGTCTGCATTCTAAGGCTCACACCTTTAGTCTTCCTCGGGAAGAATTTGTATGGCAGAAGGTGAAGGGTAGGTATTAAAATTCATCAGTATGCTTAGTTCTTCACCAAGAAACCTATGATACTAATTGACATGAAAAAGTTATTTTTAATTCCACTGCTCCAAACCTTAGGAAGACTTGAAGTTACTTTTAGGTTTTTGTAACACAGTCATCTTACTCTTTATTCACTGCTTCCCAGCTAAAGTTTCCATATTATACCAGTACATTATTAAAGTTATGCAATAGCCTCCACCAGCCCTAAAGGCCTAACGTTTGTTTCTAAGTGCCTAATAGGATTTTAGATCTTTACCATACAGAGAGAGCTAAACCAAAAGAAAGCAGTCAACAGTTGCCTCACCTCTAGACAACTGTTATCACAGAGAAAATAACATAAAATCAGTTCCTGCTAAGATAAGCCCACACCAGGCCTAAAATGGTGAGTTACTACAAAGTCAAGTCAGTCTTTTAATAATAGTGGAAAAATACTATTTACTGGGCCACAGTAGCTATGCCTTACAATATGTAAATACAAAAAGACTACTATACTAATGAAAACAAAATGTAAATTAAGAAGCATTTAATCTTCAACTGGATATGAGTCTGTTACTGAAAATTGTCCAGGTTCATCTGATTTGATTTTATCACACACTGTTCCTCAAGAAATAAATACAACCTCCTCCCCCAACTGTTATGTTTAGTTAACTGTAAAAACCCAGATATGGGCTTCCTGGAAACTTTTGATTTCAGAGAATGTGGAGTAGACTAGAGAACTCTATTTGGTCTGTAAAGACCTACAGGGCAACCTTAAAATCAGATAACCATCAGTGAAAATGTAAATACCAGCTTTTATTTAATTTCACTGGGTTTTATATTTTTTTGGCTGCTGCCTGCATCCTGCTGTGCGTTCACAGGCAAGCAGCTATATCTCTCTCATTTCAGTGACAATTTAATATGAAATCACAGCTCTGCTGCTGGACATCCTGCAAAGAAATGCTCTTCATGATAAATTCCAGTCATTTTTGACCCTCAGCTTTCCTCAGAGAGCCACATCAACAATATTGATAAGACTTCATATTACCATCTCAGGAGTATAACAAGGTTAAGATGATTGCTGTGTCAGCAAGATGCTGAGCTTTTGATTCATGCCTTTATAACAACAAGGTTAGATTATTGCAATTTATTGTTGGCAGCTCTCCCAGACTGTTCACTATGTAGGTTGCACTTCACACAAAACTCAGCAGCCTAAATGTTCAAAAACTAATACAAAAATATCCAAATACGACTAGTAGTAACATCACCACCAGACACATTATGGTGAAATCTTGATCTGGTATAAAAAAACCTGTGAAACAAGTACTTGTTGTGAAACCTGTGAATAACCAGGAACTATTTCATCTAAGTGTTATCTGCTTGTCATTTTAGAAAGTATCTTACTGTTTCTACTGCTATGTCTCTGGCAATACTTTGTCTCTTTCTTTCATCCACTCTTTGTGGAATGTCTTATTATGCTGAGCTCAAAGCTTCCGTTTCATTTTGGTTAGATTTGAATATCTAACTAACATTGTTATCTTGATAGCAATATCTTGGATGGATTGGTCATTAGAATATCCTAATGCTTATTATGCTGTGTATTTTTAGATAAAATGATAAAAAACTATAATAAAAGGATGTGTAAGCTGCTCATTGTTTTTTAAGTAGATCACCTTTTGCTGGGATGCTGTCAGGTTTACAGATACTAACTCAACAATATCTGAAATAGTTGAAATCTTTTTAGCACTTTCCATCTCAGGCTTTGAAAATGTTTTACAAATAGGTATATATGCACATACACATACTGTATATTTTTGCAAAACAGAGCAGATAATATTTCCCTTGTTCTACTATTATTATTGTTATTATTGGGGGGTTTATTATTATTATTATTGTTGTTGTTGTTATTCTAAATAGCAGAAAAAATATTAAAATCATAAAGGTCTAAAAAGCAAGAGGTGCAAGGTTTTGAGCAGCTTATATAGTCAGAAATGAACAAAAGCTTTCAGAAATACTGTCTTTTCATGGCATTTGACATAGCAGCAAACTTAAATCTCAGTGAAAAGAGATCTTCGGTTTTGGTTTAGAGGTTTAATAGGAATGGGATTGACTGGAAGAGCAGGTTGTGAAGAAAGAACAGATATTTATTTAAAGCCCAGCTGCTCTATTTTGCCTATACCAGAGCGAGGTAAAATGATGGAAAATGGTTGCTACTGCTAATGCTAGTGCTTCCCTTTCCTATCAATAGGAACACCATCCTGAGTTCCTAGGGATTGTAGAAACAGAATAATTTATGTTGGAAAGGACCTCTTTCCAACATAACCAGAGACAATACTTCAGATGTAGTCTCACAAGTGCCAGATAGAGGGGAACAATCACTTCTCTTGATATCTTGGCTACACTTGCTGATACATTCTAGGATACACCTGACTTTCTTTGCAGATGCTTCTTTGTTTGCACAATAAGTCTCTGTCCCAAGTTTGCCTCTGTTTGCTTCCCTTCCCACAGCCAGAGCAGAACCACTGTGTTCTGGACCTGACTCCTCATGTTGGGGTGATAACTTTAAATTTTGCCTGTACTGGTGAGAAGCGTCAAACTAAATCTGGGTTAGAAGGAGAAAAAGAATATACTGTGAAACTGATGTGTGTCTTGAGTTCATACATTTTACTACCCACTGGAGTTATGACTTTTAGTACCCAGTTTCTTCTTGTGAAGGTCTTTTGCAGACTCCCTGAGGATCTGGACTGGTAGGTCAGTGGTTATTTTTGAAAAATATGCTCCTGTCCTTTATTGACTGTGTGCGTCAAGTCCTTTCTTGTGCACAGAGACTGTATGATCTCATACAAATATTTTCCATGAGGGCATTTAGTATAGTGGATGGAGTAGATCATACCTAGAGATAAATCTGTGCAAGACTTATGGATGTTAATGGTCTTTTTCTAGAAGAGCACTGATGATAGTGACTTCAATCGCCACTGACCTCTCTGACACAGATGCTAACAACCCATTTTCCCTCTGTCGTACAGCTCTAACAATCTGTTCCCTGCTGGTACCTGGCTCTGCTCCACTGGTGCTGATCACTCACTTTCTCTCAAGTTGTTTAATCAAGAAAAAGAACAGATTAAACCAGGAGCATCCTTGTATAAGGTAACATGTATGTCCATAAAATTGTGTTCTTGACCTTAAATAAAACATGGAATTTCTGCTGTATCATATCCTGGAAAAAACAAGTCCTCCAACTTCAGCAGTCGTATGACCCAGTTCTTGGTTTATAGGCCAGAACATGTGGCTGTCTTTCATCCACTAATAAAGTTTTTTTCAGTGAGATAATGTTTAACCAGCTTCTGAAATGGAAAATATTTCCCTTTTAGGTGCAGATCCAACTCAACACAAAACCATTCATAAAGGCTCAGGCTTGGATGTTTACTTACAAAACTCTGTCTGTTTCTCATGTCCAAACTGGTAAGGATACAAAACTAAATTTCCAGTCATGGCTGGAACCACTGATATTTCCAGGTGTTCTTCTACCAGCCCAAATGCAGGCATATAAACTCTGTATCTAAAGATTCAACACAGTAACTCCTTTTGTCCTAAGTATACAGTGACAGCAGTTTCAAGTTTGAATTATTTTAGTTATTTTTATGTGAATTATCACAATACTAGAGAATAAATACTTTTTAACCCACTTGACAATATGACTCTTTAATACTGAAGTTGTACAGTGGCACCTGTAATCATTTACAAGGTAGCAGCAAAATTATTGGGTAATCCTTTTATCAAAGAGATATTAATGGCCTCATTTAAAACAAGTTTAACTTTAAAAGACAGCCCTTGTTATATCACAAGCGAAAGAATTTATACGACAAATTTCTAATGGATAATTTATTCTTTACAGAAGAAAAATGCTTGAAAATACTGGATATATCAGAAAAAAGTAATGAAAATTTAAGTACCTCCACATATTTCTGCATATTTCTGAAATAAGTTTCCTTCTTAATGACAGAACATTTAACTGCATGAACAATTACAAAGATTACACAGTTCTCCTGTTCATGTAAATTTGTTGACTTTTGTACCCATAATAGCCAAAACAAAATATGTGTTTATTGTGCAGCATGATTTAGTAAGTAACAAGTAAGGATTTTTCTCAGTTACAATGAAATATTTTTCTAAGAGCAGTCTGATTTTCAGTGCTGTAGGAAATTGCCGTCATCCTGTGTCTAGATAGTTTTCATTCAGATTATAGAAGATAAACTGATTTCTTTCAAGTGTCTAATACACACAGACCTGCTCTGGATGCTGCTAAAACTACAATGTCTCTCCTTTGCATACACACCACAGGTAATTTATAAAAATTTGTCTCTACCTATTGAAGAGACAGCAGTAGTATTTGGATGGGTACTGTCCAAAAATTTATTCACTACAAATACGAAAGCAGGTTACTGATGGTAAACATTTTTCTTTTCTTAAAAGGAGAGCTCCTGGTATTGAATCTTGTAGCTGTGGTCCATCTCATCATAAATCTAGAGTATCCTGTAAATAAAAAGAAGCTTTCTTCACCCTTTCATACCTGTGAGATTTTCTGAGATTTATGAGAAGTTAGAACAGATATGTCCAGATTAGATATCCAATCCTTCTCTGACTCAGAGGTATTTAGTAGGTCTCTCAATGTCTTTCAGAGTTACTTCATGTCATCTCTACTGCAGCTCTCCATAAGCAACCAGGAGTGTCTGCTTGATGCAAGCTAAAAGGCAACACAATGAGAAGCAACTCTTTGACCATTGCCGACTCATATGTTAGACGTATTTCCCTGACAGAGGAATTTCCGTGCGTCCTCCACTTGCCTGCTGCACAAGGTCAGAAAATTTACATTAGTGCTTCACCTTACCAAGGACCAAACACTGGTCCTTGGACTTAGGAGAGCTCTGTCAGTGTCCAATTAAATCATTTGTACCTACATCACAGGAGAATGTCTCCAGATGATAGAAACATAACAACAACCCATGTTTTTTTGATTATTGTCGGTAGATATTAACTGTTAGAATCCTAATCCCTCCCAGATGACCAACATCATATAAATAAAATAAATAAAATGTGAGATGGGAGTAAATGAAGTTAAATTAAATTATAAAATAAAATAATAAAATAATAATTAAAAAAAAAAACACAAAACAAAAAAACCAGAGTCTCACTAGCATCCCTGCAGATGAGGTACTTTGGGTTCTTTCCACAGAACTGAGATTGCTGGAACTCCTGATTCATAAAAAATGCTGAAGATAATCTGCATTCTGAAGCATGATGTGACCTTTTAACTGAGACCATGTTTGATGATTTTATTTTAATCATCAAGACAATTTAGTTTTACAGCAGTAGCCATACAGTTAGACCAGTCAGCTGGTCTCTGAATTTATTCAATATGATCTTTTTTAACCATCTGGACAAGTTCAGGTTTTATTTCATTTCTTTCTGCTAATGGGACTTCCTTTAGTGCATGCAGTTTTGGCAGGATACCAGTGACTATATCCATGTGGTACATTCTGTCCAGAATGCTTGGTAGCCTGTTAATCATCTCGCATAATTGTTAAAGACTATCTTATGAATCCTCTTCAGGAATGATGTATACACTCATTTGCTTATCTGCATTTGCAGACTGCCCTTAAGTCAGGCTTAAGGTATATGTGTGGTGGGTCTCCATGGGGAATTTAATTTAATCATTGAAGTTCAGGGATAACTTAACAAAATAATGGTTGATGACTGTCTTACTTGCACTACTAGGAAAGTGAAAAGATCTGAAATCATGTACAATAGTCAATACAAACACACATATCTAAATGGCGTATTTGTGCTATTTAAGTTAAAAATGTCAAGTGCATAACTTCTGAAAAATTTATTGCAGTTTTTAGCTAATGTGTTTAAATTACAGTAATTACAGTAATCTCTTATTGGGCCTTAACACTGTATTGCAGCTGGCATGATCTAATGGCACAACTAACAATTTATTATCTATCGTAACCCAGCTTGGATTTAAAATACTATTAGTAGGGTTATAAAACTGGGGGGTTTGCTGTGACATAAATCTGTATTTTATGGATAAGAGGTGTATCTATTCCCTTCATGATGTACTAAAATATTTAGGATAGAACTCATGAATATGTTTATGACATTCAAAAATTTACTAGCCAACATTTATTCCGTGTGTGAAATTCGTATTTGATAATCAGAATATAAGAGAAGGTGCAGGCATTAGTTGATTTACACAATGGAATTGTTAGGGTGGATTTCTTATGTGTCACCATGACATTTAAGATATAATAAAAAATTGCAGTTATTTTGTTTTAAATTATTCAATTTAATCTTCTGAAGTGATTTTTATTGGCAATGTTTGGAAGCTGATCTTTACCTGCATGACACTTTCAACAAGAAATGTCATGAAAGTTTACAAATTATTTTTACAGCAAATTAATAGTTTATAAAATTTATTTTGGATCATTTAAGGAAACCCACATACTACATAAACACCCTGCTATAACAGAGGTGTTTGACACCTCAGAGCGCTACTGAAAAGAAATTTGATTTCTTTCAGATCACAAAGGAACATGAGTAGTAAGGGCCAAACTGTGCCACTTATTTTAAATTGATCATCACTTTATGTATGCACATACTTAGTCTAATGGAACAATTGAGGAGTATAAGATGCTGTTTAGCATGAGGCATCAGGATGTGCCTCTAGGTACTTCATCCTTCTCACAAGGAGAGCACTGACTACATCAAATTTCTTGAGAACTTGGCTCATGAAAACATGTCTGTGAATTTACTTGGGGAAAAACTCAGGTAAAATGGATCCAAAGCAAGGCAGTCAAGAAGGGTCTAACTCCATTTCTCCCTGTACTTATTTCCAAGTCTCTCAGCTTTTCTAGAGAAGTTTTGCCAGAGGTGGAAGCAGAGTATCTAGTTGGGGGCCAGCAAGATTAATTGTCTGGGGTCCACTTTTTTCTTGCTGTGGATACTCTATACCTCTTCAGCCAAGTGATTCATCCTATTCTCCATTCACAGCTAGTGGAAAAAATGGGCACTTTTAGGGCACAATCCATCTTGTCTTGAAATAAGCAGCTAAAATAACTCAAATTAATCTCACTCTGAAAATACTCACTGCTATCCGCTGAGTACAAAAGGGACCTAAGCTCACATGTAGATGTTTATATTTAGGTGAGCTGAATCTCACCCCTTATGTTTGTTCGATGGGAGAAGCATTAATGTAGGTTTAGTACAAAACCTGGGTCATACAGTATTTTCTTTCACAAAACAGTGGAATTATTTTGTGTGATGTTGTGTTAGACAACAAAATGGGATTTTTTAACTAAGTTAATAATAAGAGAAGGTCTAAGGAAAATATTGGACATATACTTGATGAAGAAGGTCACCTGACACATAGGGATTAAGAAAAAGTGGAGGCATTCAATGCTTTTTTTGCCTCAGTCTTTAATATTAATGATAGACCTTGGGCTGCCCAGTCCTCTGAATTGGAGGATCACAACTGTGGGAACTTTGACTTTCCATTTGTGAATGCTGAAATTGTAAGGGACCAGCTGTATCACCTGAATGTTCATAAGTCCATAAGACGTGATGGGACAGAGTACCAAAGGAGCTAGCAGATGTTATGGCAGTACCCCTCTCAGTCATCTACCAAAGGTCTTAGGAGTCTGGGGAGGTCCTTGCTGACTGGAAGCTAGGCAATGTTATTCCAATTTACAGGAAGGGCATGAGGGAAGACCCAAGAAACTACAGACCTCTTAGTCTAACCTCAGTTCCTGGAAAAATTATGGAGAACATCATACTGGGTGCTATCGAAAGGCATTTAAAAGACAATGCAATCATCAGGCACAGTTAACATGGGTCCACAAAAGGAAAGTCCTGTTTAATTTAATCACCTTCTACGATAAGGTCACCTGTCTAGTGGATGAAAGGGAGGCAGTGGATGTAGTTTTCCTGGATTTTAGGAAGGCTTTTGATACTGTCCCTCACAGTCATCCTTCTGGACAAGTTGTCCAACTGTGGGAGGAGCAGGTTCATGGTGCACTGGGTGAACTGGCTGAAGGGCAGAGCTCGAAAGGTTGTAGTCAATGGGGCTACATCTGGCTGGCGACTGGTCACCAGCGGTGTTCCTCAGGGTTCAATTCTGGGGCCAGTTCTGTTCAATATATTTATCAACAATCTGGGTGCAGGAGTTGAATGCACCATTAGCAAGTTTGCTGATGATATCAAACTGGGAGGTGCTGTTGACTCTCTTGAGGGGCAAGTTGCCTTGCAGAGGGACCTGGATAGATTGGAGCATTGGGTAATGATTAATGGGATTAAATTTAACAAGACCAAATGCCAATTCTGCACCTAAGGCAGAGTAACACCAGGCACAGGTATAAATTGGGAGAGGAGTGGCTGGCGAGCAGCCCTGAAGAAAGGGATCTGGGGGTGCTGGTCAGCAGCAGGCTCAACATGAGCCAGCAGTGTGTGCCCTGGGAGCCAAGAGGGCAAACCCCATCCTGGGGGGCATCAAACACAGAATAACCAGCTGGTCAAAAGAGGTGATCATCCCGCTGTATTCAGCGTTGGTGCGGCCTCACCTCGAGTACTGTGTGTAGTTCTGGGCCCCACAATTTAAGAAGGATGTGAAGGTACTCAAATGTGTCCAGAGGAGGGCAACAAAGCTGGTGAAAGGGCTGTAAGGAATGTCCTGTGAGGAGTGGCTGAGAACTCTGGGTTTCTTTGTTAAGGAGGAAAGGAGGCTGAAGTGAGACCTCATTGCTCTCTACAGCTTCCTGAGGAGGGGATGTGGAGAGGGAGGTGCTGAGCTCTTCTCCCTGGGTTCCAGTGACAGGACGTGTGGAAATGGTTCAAAGCTGCACCAGGGGAGGTTTAGACTGGACATTAGGAAACATTTCTTTACCAAGAGGGTGGTCAAGCACTGGAACAGGCTTCCTAGAGGTGGTCAATGTCCCATGTCTGTCTCTTTAAGAGGCATTTGGACAATGGCCTTAATAACATGCTTTAACTTTTGGTCAGCCGTGAAGTGGTCAAGCAGTTGGACTAGATGAGCATTGTAGGTCCCTTCCAACTGAAATATTCCATTCTGTTCTATTCTATTCTACTCTATTCTATTGTGTTCTATTCTATTCTAATAAATCTCCCAAGATTCTCCCTTGCAATACTTCTGGTTTAGGTGTCCTCTTTCATTCTCTTTAAAAGAAGTTCAATTGCCATATTGATTTAACTATTAGGTCAATATGATTAGACAGTATGTATTTTTAGGAAATATTACATCTCCTCCATGCTTTCTCTCATTTACTTCAGTGCACAATTCCTGTTTTATTGCATTTAAATAATCCCTCACATATCTATGTTATTTCCTCTCAAGTATTGATATGACTGTTCAATAGTCAGCATGAAATATGATTCTGAAAGAGAAAATGGCACTTATTTGGCTTAGCACAGCAATCAGAAAGTTCATGTGCAGCAAGTCCTTTATTTTTTAGTATTTTTAAATGGTAGAATTATAACATATTTTATTCTAATTGATCTTTTGGAAAAAAGTACTGGTTGTGGCATTCCCGATGAAGAATAACTCCATTTATAGAAATGCTTTAAGCCTAACATCAGTGATCATAAACCAGTCTCCCTTTGGCTTTACTGCTTAGTAAATATCAAGAATTTTCCTTAAAATTTAATGTTATAGACCAACTAATGGAGGAAACAGTCAAGGCAAATTCAGGCTGGATATATAACATTGAACTAGCAGCAAAACAGCACATAACTCAACTGTAAACAGGTGTGCAGAGCCTGTCACCCTTGTTTGCAGAAATGCATAACAAGTAAAGTACTTCTGCTTACCAGAAGGAGTAGGAGATTCTGGAACTAGGATAATTTATGCACATTATTTTGAATTTCATAACAGTTGACTGGAAAACAGAAGGAAAGTTAAAATTCTTTGTCTTAGTTTAGTTCAACACATATCCAGTACCACTAAGGTGTCCACTCTAACCCCAAAAGAGCTATCGGAGTCTCTGTGTTCACACTTTAGAAATACTTTAATCTGATGCATCAAATGTCTCTTGTGGATGAAACCAAACAACTCTGGCAAAGCAGAATAAACTCACAGACAGGAAATAAAGGACCGAAACACCTGGTTAGCAATAGGGGGAACACTTTCTACTAAACAACCACACCATCTCTGACCTCTCAGTCCTGATCTTCAAAGAAGAGCAATAAACTCAAAACAACTTCAACCTCAGAAGAAGAGGCTGCGAACTACAATTCTTTGTTCCACTGGACACCAAAAATATTGGATTTAGTAGAAACACTGGTTTCATGGCATGTTGTTATTTGTGCTGCTTCCAGCTGCAGGAGGTAATGATGTGTGTCTCTGTCTTTCACAGTGATCCAAACATTGTTTCTTCCCTTTGCCCTTATGTCTCATAGATACCAAACACCTACTTTTCTTCTTTGATTGTCTTACTAACATAACTAAGTTAAACTGAGAGTAATTACTCCCAGCCTATACTTAGTTTGAACTATGTTGCTTCTACACCTGACCTACATCTGGAGGGCTTATGTGCCTGAAACCCTGTCTTTTTTCTTCCAGCTACAGTCATGGGTCTAGTAATGGATACTGCTACTTTATACAGCTTATTCTTTCTCTATATCTAGAGACTTATTGTTACACCACTATTGCAAAATGCAGTTATTCCACGTTTTAAAGTGGAAATAAAATATAAAAAAAATCAGATTGTTATGGTGGATTTTGTGGTAAAGTGAGTTCCTGCTGAAGTGCTGTGTTTGATGTTGACGTGTATGACATTTCATTTTCAGAATACTACAAATAGAGGCTAAAGGTTGCTCAAAACTGCTTTCAGTGTTCTCTGCTCTTAGAAATCCACTCCAGGATTACAATCAAGCATTTATTTATAAACTACTAGGGTTACAGTAGGATGATTTGGCATATATAAGCAAGTCTTTTGTTTGCTCAATTTTATGTGTATATGCGAACACCCACAGTTTACACACAGGATATAATTTCCAGGGGTGATTTTTGTCTGTGTAGAATGGGAATTAATTTTGTATGGTAACTGCCTTTTCCCAGCAGCTAGCATTTCCACAGCTGGTTGCTGTTTCACTCGCCCATAGTTTCCCATCACATACTACTCTTTCAGCAGCCTTCCTTTACATCCCCAAAGAAAGAAAATATTTATCCGCAACAAATCAAAGGCAATGAAAAATTGCCACTGAAATTGTGCTGTTTTCTTTTGTGATTGGAGAAAGCTCACACCTTTGCACTTTGGACTTCACTGACCCAAAGTCATGGTTTTAAGACTTTAAGGATCAAGAACTTTGAATTCTGTTTATTTTGACAAATAATATCAAAATTAAATACTTTATTACATCAAATAACACAGCTGTTCTATTAATACACTTTAAAGCTTTTTAGGAATATCGGTAACTGAAGTAGCAGAGCGTTGCCTCTCCAAGAGAAAGATTACATTATTTCAACAGAGAAAATGAGATTAGAAGGAGCTTGAGAAAGCATTTTTGAGATAAAGCTCAAATGTCAACACACAGAAGGGACTTGCTACCTCCTGCTGTTGAACTCTACGGAAAAAATACTTATAATAGGTTTTATAAACATTTTTGAAGGACTGAAATTATTGACAGTTGTAGCAACGCTTGAAGAAGTCCTGAATGATGAATCAGGGTGAGGGCATTTAAAGCTTTTCTTCATTCTAATTAACTGATGGTAATGATAGATGTAAGCTCAAGGCAATGACATTGTACCTTCAGGCAAGGACAAAAGTTGTCTTGTTTGTTCCAGTATAGGTAAAGATTTGATTTGCCTGTTTACCATAGTAAAATTGACACGAACTTTAATCATGCAGCTGATGAATGAAGAGATGCAAAGCTATAAGAAATGCATCATTTGTTTTACAAATTAATAAATGTCATAAGCATTGAAAATCACCCTATATTAAACAGCCCATAATGCTTTCCAAACCATTTTGATCACCAAGAAAGTGAGGATAACTTAATGATTACTCTAAAATATTATACAGGGGCACAGAGAGAAAAGCACTTGTGAAACCTAAGGTGTCAGTCCAAGGAGTCTCTGGCTCCTTCTCTCAGAAATGATTCCCCCTGCAATAGAGTCAGATGGAAGGATTTTGTGCTTGTGCTTCAGGTGTGTCTGTACAGCATCCTGCAGCTTAACTTAAGTGGCATACAGAGATGGTTTTAAGCTAGATGACAGACTCTGCACCCTATGCCTAAGGCATGAGCAGGCACTTTGTTCTGTCTCCTCTCCTCGGGGAGCAGTCAGCTCCAGCAGGAGGAAGGAGCAGGCAGTCAAGGACAGGTATTGCTGGAAGATTGGTTAGATCTCCTGTGTTAATCCCTTATCTTTCTGCATGTGGAGCGTAAGCCTACTTATGTTGGCAAGACATATCTTCCAAGGAAGAAAGGATGAAAGGGACAAAATGAAATTTGAGCAGAATATTAAAACCACTTGAAGGGCTATGTTTATAGCTCTTTTAGTAACCAATTCTCCTAAGAGTTGCTATTTAGCATTAAGTATTTCAAGAATATCTTTTGTATGGTAATGACTGTCATTGGAAATAACTTTCATTGGTGTCCATGCCTTTTATGGCTCAGACGAACACCACTGCCATTACACATTTCCAAGTCTATAGTTCCTGTGATGAAAGAGTGTAGTGGGTCTGGCTGAGATGGGGTTAACTTTCTTCACAGCAGCCTGTACAATCCTGTTTTGAATCTGTGACTAAACAGTGTTGATACAGACCAAAGTTTTAGCTACTGCTGAGCAATTGCGTCAAGGCTTTCTCTGTTTCTCACTCTGCCCTACTGCCAGCAAGTAGGCTGGGAGTGGGCAGGAGATTGGGAGGGAACACAGTCAGGACAGCTGACCCAAATGGACCAAAGGGATATTCCAAGCCATATAACGTCATGGTCAGCAACAAGGAAATTGGAGGTTTAGTTTTTTCCAAACTAGCCATTGCTCAGAGACAGGCTGGGCATTGGTCTGCTTGTGGTAGGTGATGAGTGATTGCCTTTGCACCACGTTTGGGGTTTTTTTCTCTCTCTTTCCTTCACTTATTAAACTGTTTTTAGCTCAACCCACAAGTTTTTCTCAAGTTTGCTCTTATTCTCACTCATCTTGCTGTGGGGGGGACTGAGCAAGCGGCTGGTGGGTGCTTAGTTGCTGGTGGGGTCAACCCACCACAGTCAGTCATAACCAAAGTCAGTATGCCAGCTCATATCCTGGCAGAGAATGCAGTACATCATTTAGATCTACCCTGATATTAGTAATCATTTCCAGCCTCATGAAAAACATACAAATAGGAATAGGCAACTGCCTCCAAAGATCTCTACAAAGCCCTCCTACTCTTTTATGGAAAGCTTTCATTTTTAACTAAATTTATTATTTCTTTTTTTCTAGAATATTGTTAAAGTATAGACTGCACTAGCTGTAAATACTTCTAAATCATTCCTGGTTTTTTTTTTTAATTATTTAGTACTTTTCCACTTTTATCAGCAGTGGTTTTGACTATGATCCAAGTAAACCATTATTAATAACACTGGATTAATACCAGCAACATTGTTAGAGATGCAGTGTTTGATTTTAACATTTCTGGTAGAAGGATAATATTAACAAAGGTTCATTTATTTGGATTACTCCAGATTTTCCTCATGGTTATTGATCGGACACTTCAGACTATTAACTTTTTTCCGTGCCTCAAATTTTCTGAAGTCAATGCTTTATCAATCTTTAGTTTTGGATTCAGGAATGCAACCTTACTGTCACTTAGTAGCTGATTCCTAATAACACTAAAGTTTATTTATTTGGCACAGGTGGATATTAATCAGTCTATGCTTTAACTTATGAAGCCAGCAGAAATTGTGTAATATTTCCTTTGTTCATCTAATGGTTCTATTTCAGTGTATGTAATCCTAGCACATAATTTTCAGGCTTAGGTCCCTGCTTTACATCCATCTTGTCTGTACAGAATAAAATGCTTTGAAGGTTTTTGTAATCACAGCAAGTAAGGTTAAGATCACAGTTTAAATTTTACCTGTCCCTGTAATATGTCTTCCTCAGCTCAGAACATGTTATTGCATACTGTGTTCTATCCCCTGTGATGGGAAATGAAGTCTACCTGTTAGCTTCATAATCCTTCTGTTTATGAGACAGATTCACCACACTTTCCCATCTTACCTATGTCAGTTCCTTAATCTTTATTTTCTCAGAGGAGAAAATTGTACTTTCAGAATTATGTTCTCCATCTCATAATGCTGCATTCTGAAGTTTTCTCCAGTCTCAAAATTACAAGCCGTTTTCCCCTAACAGTTGTTTAGTACCATCTTTCGTATCTCAGTTTCTCAAATTCCTTTATATGTTTCAGATTTTATTCCAGTATCACTAGCAAGGATCTACAGACATTTAATATCTTTTTTCCCATTTTATTTCTCCTTTCTCTTTCAGATTTTGTGATTCTACACTTGAATTTTCCACATTAGCATTCTCCCCCAATCTCTGCTTCTACTGCAAAGATTTGGTAACCGTGTGTTCCATTTCTTTGCCTGCCAAAAAGTAACTACAAAAGCAAATTTCAAGGAACTGAAAAAGAAAGGTAAGAAAAAGTGTCATACATGTTAATAAACCTGAAACAATATTCTACTAACAAATTACTATTATTACTTTACATCAGAAGAAAATACCAAATGTGAGCCTGAGAAACCGCAAAAGTGAATTTGAAAAGTACACAAATACTGTCTGGCAGAAGAGAGTTCAAGGAAAAAGAAAAAGAAAAAGAAAAGAAAAAAGAAAAAAAGAAACAAAAAAGAAAAAAGAAAGAAAAAATAAAAGGCACAAAGTTAGAAGCACTCCACAGTGGTAAGTGTAATATACCTATAAATGGGTAGCATATATATCAGCCCTTAAATGATAATTGTGCAGGGTTGCTCAGCCTATAAACAGGAATTATAATCCTGTGTAGGGCTCCTTATTTTTATCTACTCTTAAGAATGAGGGAGGGAAAAAGGGATAATGACAAATTTAGAGGAATACAGGAGGAAAAGATATCATTATTCATGGAGCTAGCCAAAATTCCAAATACCAGCCCTTCATATAGGCCAAGCCATTCTAAACTCAGGCAAGGAAACACTATGGCATGTTACTCCACAAGAAGTTCCAGTGGATAAAGAGCATGTGTAGAAAAAAAATGTGCTCTCAGTGTGGGTGAGAGTATTGCAATCTCGTCCATGGTGTGTTAGAATATATTTGGAGCAGATTGAGGACACCACCTGTTCACACTACCCAGAAGCTTAGCTAATAACTGTAGTCAATATTATCAGAGTAAATTTTAATGAAAAGTGTTAGGCATCAAATGCCTCTTTGCTTGCAGGCATCTTGTAGGTTCTGTAGGGTGAGGCAATGATACGGGAATTTCTGCCTGGCAAAAGTCAGCAGGGTTGGGGCCCTAGTACAACACAACCTGAAATCAAATGGGGTCATTACTTTGTCTGCAAAACCTATTAGATTAGAATCAATGTGAGATAAAAGCCTAAGAGGATACAGTGGGTCTGCAGCTCATCGTAGAACTAGGTGTGATTCTGTATTCCCGTACACCACATGACTTTACCGAATCACACTCAAAGAAACCTGTCTATGTTGGTTTCAGCAATTATTTTGGTAAAAGACAAGAATGAAATAATGAAAGCTTGGCTTCCATAGTAACAAATAATAAGACTGAGCACCCTGATCATACCAACTTCCACTTGTGCTATAAAAAACTGTATTTACCTGATTTTAGCTGAATTATCTTTAAACCTCATGTATTTCTTTAACTGCATCAAATCAGATTTGGAAGTAGCAAAATAGAACCAAAAGTCCTTCTTGCAAGAACTCTGTTATAACAGGTAAGGATGAAGCACCAGAAGTGGTTTTGGAGACCACACCTGAGAAGTCTCCAGTTCAATCCCAGGAGAGCTAAAAAGTATGTTCAAGGATTAAAATTCTGTGTACTTATTCATGAACCTTTTAGGTCCAAGATAGTTCCATTTTCAGGGCAAAATTCATGAAATAATCAAACAAAAGCTAGCTGGTTTAGAAATTCTAAAACCAGTGTCATTAATAATTCTGAATCAAACTCCATACTTGCATCTATAATACTTTAATAAAAATGGAATATAATTAATCTCACAGAAAAGAATGATACAGGGAGATACCATATGACTGGATGCATCTAAACCTGATCATAAAATCAGCATAGGGTATCTAAATCTGAAACAATTACCAAACCATAGAAATTCATGTTCTATGGTAAATATAATGTTTAATAAAAGAGATCCACAACTATTTATAAACTCAGAAAAACTATGACTTTTTTTATGGAGTAATACAGAGCATTCCCTACTGACTCCATTAAAAGTAAGTCCCCTAAGGCACTGCAAAACTAAATATTTTTGTACAACACTTCATAGTCAGAGCTGTACAGCATGTGAAAATAGGCCTCAGGGCAGTAACACACATCACCAAATTCCCCTCCGTGAAAGCAGGTTGGAACTGTGCTTTCTGGCATGCAGATAAAACAGAATGATTACTCTTCTATTCAGAACTGAAGCCATGCACTGTTTTCTTTTTTTAAAGGTGCATTCAAGATGTTGAGGTTGTTTTTATAAATGATCAGCTAATGTCAGCGTCAGTAATCTCATATCAAAAGACCTCTGTTTAGATCTGACAATGGAAAAGGAAAACTTGATGGATGTAATGTTTGTTATGTGGTATGGAAAGAAATGTACACCTTTGTTGTTCTATTCTGACAGTCAGCTACAAAAACAAGTCTGAAGAAGCTGCACTAACTCCAGAAGCATCATACATATTAATCATGCTGAATCAATAAGGACCTAATCCTGCTTTCCTTTTAAGTAAATGGTAAAGCTCCCACAAATTTCAGTCACAGCTCAGTGTAGGTTTTCTAAATACAATGAAGTGAAAGGGCTTTTAAAGCGAAGGAGATTTACTGTATATCTTCTTACATAAAAAATAAGACTTTGTTTACAAACAGTATGCAGAATTGAGCTTACAGAAATGTCAACAAGACAGAAAAGGAATTTTATATTTGTTGCAAAATACATGAACAAATTACATTTCTCTGAAAATAGAGATGTTGTGGGTGGGACTGTTTTCTGGTTTCTTTACCAGAGGGTTATCTCCTGTGCACTGAAGTTCCTGCTCTTTAATTTTTTATGGGTCTGAAATCACCTTGAGGTCTGTAAGCTATTCTTCACCTAGTTTCAGGAAAAACACCACAGGAAAGAAAGAAGATGATTCTACATAGAGTATGAACGAAATGTTACATTTGGAGAAGAGTTTTATAAGAAAACAGCCTGTAAGTAATGGTTTACTCTGATCCATGAAGAATGTTGTCCCCATTTTCCTTTCCCTTCAAGTTATCAGCCTGGAAAACATAGTAATCCTGCAAAAAGCAATTCACTTTGGGCCTGATGTCCATTTTTTGCCTCTTTTCTTTTTTTTTTCTTTCTTTTTTAGGCTTTGAATCAGACTCTAGGAGGAGGATTTTCATATTACATCGCTTTGGACAACAACCTTAGCTGATTGAGTTAGGATTCTGCTATAAGGCCACTTAATATAGCCCCCAAAAAAAACTTTAGCACCTTTGAGGAGTCATATTAGATCAGGCTACATATATACACATATGGGACATGGGAGGGCCTTAGAGGTCCTGACTTGGGTGTGCATACAGGTGTCATTTTGAAATACATCCAGACTGTGGTCAAAGTGTTCACGTCTCCTCTGGCCCCACTTCAGCTGACTTCCAAAGGCAAAACATGTGGTACTTAGGCAGGACGGGGGTAAAAACACTTTCCAGAAGCTTTCCTTATCAGGATGCTCTGGGAAGCAGGAATATGGGGAATACCATGCAGTGCACCTGCCCTGTTGGTTAGACACATTATAAGAGCAAGCAAATTGGAGCTCTGCCTGACAAATAATTTCACCAACCCAGAAGTGTCTGTAGAGAGATTAGCTTCCTATAGTTAAAGGCCAAATGCTAGCTGGGGAAAGTAGCCCTTCATCCCTTAAATACTGCTAAATACCACTGGGCTCCCTAGGAAACCAAGAACTGAATCCATGTATTTCAAAATTCGAAATTATAGACTCCTTTTTGTCAGCTAGAATTGGGACCACCTTGGTTGAGTTCTATGTGATTATTAATATATAAATATTAATGGTGTATAGCAAAGTAATCGTTAAAATTGTTCTTGTGGTGCTGGGAAGCCACTTGTTTAAATTTTATGCTTTTGCTGCTAATTTTTGGATTAAAAAAGCAGTCTCTAGAGATGTCAACAGACTAAAAAGGACTAAGCTCATGGACTGTTAAATCAGATTTTTTTTAAGAAGATAAAAGAAGAGGATGTAAAAATGATCAAGCTGGATCAGAAAAAATGTTAGTCTATCTGTAGACTCTATGATAGTAGACAGTAGCAGATACCAAAGACAGATATAAGAACACAACAAGCAGTAGTGATACTTTCCCAATATAGCCTCTAGCAATTAAAGGTCAGGAATCCTAACCTAGAGGTGGCAGTTTTTTACCTTATTAGCTGGTGAGGAATTTTTCTTCAATGAATTCGTTCAACTACTTTCACAATCCACATAAAAATTTTAGCATCCATGGTGTAGCATGTCAAAGAGTTTCACAGCTATATTTCATACAAACTTGTCTTGAATCAGCTTAATTTCATATAGGTTTTTTCTGCTTTTTGAAAAGGTAGTTAAAAATCTCTGTTTAGCTTTTTCCTGTCCCTTAGGTCTCTACAGACTTTTCCCATATTCTCTTTGTAACCGTTTTTCCCAGGCTAAATGCTGTAATCCCCTTAGGCACTCCTCACACTGAAGCCAGTCTGTCCAACCACCCTTGCCAGCTTTGCCTGGGGAAGCAGTAGTGCTAACAGTACCCAAGATGCAGACATTCTTTTTCTACAGTGGTAGTATGCCATTTTCTGGTTTCTTTTCTGTTCACTTTTTGTGATTCAGTTTACTTTGCTGGCCCCTGCTCAGCACTGTACCTTTCCATTGAAATACTCTAGTTCTTTTTCCTAAATGGAAATATTTAGTTCATGGTCTAGTATTGTATCCAGACATTTAAGAGCTTTTTCACATTTTGTATATTCATTTACCCTGAATTCTACATATCATTTTCATTCTCTAGTTACTCATTATCACGAGGTCCTCATGAAACTCCCCAAAACCAGGTTTTCTAGTAACTTAGCAGCACAACCAAACTGTCAACTGATCTTTCAGTTCCTCTTCAAGGATATTTAGAAATTCATTCCTTCATTCTTTTAGCTTTGATAGATAATGAAACTGTAAATCAAGCATTAAATTTTATATTAAGCCAATAATGAGTTTATTATTAACTATGGATTTGACAATTCTTCCTCATCCCATGTTTAAGGAGTGGAGGCTTCTGCAGTTTCCTTATTTGCAGGTCTGCCACATCAACTTCTTAGTAAATTTTTAGTAACTTCTAAATTCTTTGGCAGTCTTTATCCCAATTTAATACGGATTAATGTCTTCAAAGTCAGGTTCTTTATATGCTTGTCAGAAAATGACCAACACAAATTCATATTCTTAAAAAGTCAATCAGAAACACAGTCACACCTGATGTGTGCTTATAATTTTGAGAATAAAATGGTAAGTTAAAGTAATGCCTGGGTTCTAATGCATGTGGCTAGTGTTCCAAAATCAGCTTTAGTTGGAAGGAGAAGAAGTGCAGAAGAAATGCTGTGATTATTTCCAATGGCTTGTAATTCATTAAACTTATTGGTCCTTTTGTAAGTCCATGAAAAGACAAAACAGAAGCAGAGAAAAAAAACCTTTAAATCTTAATGCCTGTAGTGTTGTGCCTTCAGAGCACACAAGTAATGGGAATTAATGTGTGCACTGAATGCAGTCCAGACTCCTGAGTAATGAGTAATTAGTACTAAGCTCTGCTACATTAAGGACCATTAGGGGATAACACTTCTCCTTAGCCCAGTTTTACTGGGGATTTTGTTTCAGATTAATTTGTTCTGTTCCCAGAAAAAAAAAAAAACCAAACAAAAACACCCCCCCCAAAAAAAAACAGTTAAAGATGATGGAATAGATAAAAAAACCCAACAAAACTGTAGGCACAAATGACTTCTTTATTTTCCTGTGCTAGTTGCCTTAAAGCAAGCACCAGTGCGAAGTGGAAAGCCTGTGAAGCTACAAGGATTAGTGGAAGGGGGAAGGGAGAGGAAAAGAAGGTGGGTGGATGACTGGTTGCCTTCTTCACACATGTTGTTAACACAGGTGTACCAACAGACTGAGAAAGTTACCTTAAACTGGGTGGATATCTCTCCTCATAGATGAAGTCGGAAAAAGGGTATGGTGCCCTGATTCACCATTTCTTCTCTCAGCATCCCACAGTCACTAGCCCCTTCCTTTGGAACTGTGAAAAAGCCACAACACAGTGAGGTAACTTCATATGTTAAAATCAGCTATGAGCTATATGATTGTATTGTGGGGACACATTTTATTTGCATGTCTCAAATTTGTTACAAATCTGTCTGGACTGTTGTGGCTCCTTTTTTGAGTTGTCTATGCCTGAAGCTTCCCAGGTCCTAAAATAGCAATAAACTCTCCTGGTTTTGTGTAACTGTGGACAGATTTTAAATGCTGTAGTGCCTTTCAGTTGAATATCACAGCATGAACATAAAATATGCACTTGTGATTATTATTTTCTAGTGATGGTATCATCTCAGAGATTCTTTGGTGGCTATCAGGGGATTAACTGATGTACACTGTCAAAGTAATTCACAAGCTGACAAGTACTATGTCTCTTTAACCTTACCACGAATGAACAGCCAGACAATTCATAAGAGGATATTTAAGACCAGAAGAATCCGGCTTAACATGCTGTGGAACCTGCCCATCAAACAAGTGAGGTCTTTGGGCTAGTGCCGATCCTGGGCTAGTGCCGATCCTGTGCTAGTGCCTTTGGGCTAGTGCCGATCAGTTCAGCTAGCCAATACCTGCTGATATGCCTCTTTCTGGAACAAGAAACTCTCTGCCCTAGACCCACTAGGGTTTTTATTTTGGGTAAATACAAAGCGTTTAGGAATCTTAATTGGGTACTCTAAATTTATCCGTTGTACACATGGATGCTCTCCACTGAGCTGTGAATTTAGATTTTAATCTCTCTCCCCTTAAATATGTACTGTTTCGATATCTACTGGAATTAGGTTGAACACTTTTCTTTCAATAACTAGATTTCTGAGTACATATGTATCTATGTACCGTATCTATCCATGCACTGTATTTATCCATATATGTATCTCAGTTCCACAACTGGGGATTACAGACAAGAGAGTAAAAAAATTGTATATGCTATACTGCAAACGTGGGTTTTTTGAACAATTAGAGGATTCTGAGTAACCAAAGAAGAATACAAAAGTGTAGAGAAGGAAGGTTGATATTTTCAAATACGTTTGAGTAATTCAAAAGCCTAATGCTTATTTTCAGGAGTGGATAAATGGGATTTTGAAACTTTCAAGACTATTTTTATTGTCACTATTATTGCTGGAGTGGAGGAAAAGGAGAAAGTATTAGTCCCAATGTGTAACATTCACACAAACTAGTGTGAAACTTTGTAAAAAGAAGAGACTTCTTGTGCTACTTTGCAATGTCATCTTTTTATTCACTTAGGCCTCAAAAACAGAAAATTGACTTAAGCTGAATGTTCTACCTATGTCCAGTAAAAAGTAGAGTCCCGAATGCTAGAAAATAAGGAAGCTAAAATTTCTCTTACTGTAGATTTCACACTTCATACTTTCTCTTAGTGTAAGTTTTCGCTTGCCCTATGTGGCTTTACTAGACAACTTCACTCCTAGCTCCCTGCATTTCAATCTTAACTGAATTTGGATTTTACCTAGTGAAGACGAAGAGGATGTGCCTTAAGTTGAAAAAAATCACTGTTTATTTTTCAAAACATTAAGAAAGCCCATTTCATCAGTTAGTTACACTGAAATTCTGGCCATTCTCCCTATTGAAAGGTACTTGGAGAAGAACGGGCGATGCCCTTCTTATGTGACAGCCAGCTCAACAGTTCAGATGGAAGAAGTAATGAATATTGACACCCAAGCAGGTATCTAAGTCAGAATATTGGATGGATTGTCCTCCTGAGGGGCCAGCACCTCTTCTCAGAATATAGAGGAAGCCAGGAAAAGTGCTATATGTCTAACATTTACATGACTCAAGTTAGGTGAGATCAATAATTCCTGTCGGTCTGCGGCAACTGGATCACTGTTGAGAAAACGTGACTCTGACAAACTTCCTTCCCTGGTTTCTTTCATAGGTTAGCCTAGAGCCGGTTTAGCAGCTGCATTTCAACCTTTAATGTTTGTACAGGCAGGATTTCCATAATGGAAAGTATTTCCTATTCTGCTTTCGTACTCAGATGAAGAAATCTTCCTGATTTTCTGAAATTGAAAACTAAAGTTAAGCATCAACTTGAATTACCCTAAATGTCACAGGCAGTAGAGAAAATACTAGGCAATTTGGTGTTATCTCTTTCTCTCTCTGTGGTATCTGAAAGGACCACATTTTGAGGTACAATTCCTAATGAATTCAGAAATGTATATTCTTCTGGAACTATGCTGACAGATTTCATGCTCCTCTGTCACCTGAGAATGTAGAAGACTTACACTATAAACTAAAATATAACTTCTCAGTATTTCTATACATTTCTTTACGCCAGGTAACTCAGTGGGAGCGTATGCAAAACTTTCCTGTAGGCTAAACAGAAGTCCTTATTGAAATGATAGGTTAATGGCTTGGTATCTATTACATTTTCCTATACCTATTCTTTTTAAACAAAATGATCTGGAAATATTAACACTACTTCAGAAAATGAATGTTCATTCTTTACTCCTATTCTTTTTGGTGTGTGCTTGTATTCTTTTTTACTGTAGTAGCACACTAACATGAAGAACACTATCAATGACACAAGTCTGTGATCCATACCACAAAGAGCGAGCATCTAATCCATTTTATTTATGTCAGATTCTGGTGACTTACTTTGCAGACTTACTATAAACCACTGAAAAAGTTACACATCTGTATTGGGTTTGTGTGGCAAGGATTTGGTAGTGGGGGGGCTACAGGGGTGGCTCCTGTGAGAAGCTGTTAGAAGCTCCCCCCATGTCCAGAGCTAATACCAGTCGGCTCCAAGTGGGACCCGCCGCTGGCCAAGGCCAAGCTCATCAGCGATGGTGGTAGTGCCTCTGGGAGAATGTATTTAAGAGAGGGAAAAAAGTTGCTGCGCAATAGAAACAGCAGCCAGAGAGAGGAGTGAGAAGATGTGAGAGCAACAACCCTGCAGACCCCCAGGTGAGTGCAGAAGGAGGGGGAGGAGATGCTCCAGGCGCCGGAGCAGAGATTCCCCTGCAGCCCGTGGGGAAGACCATGGTGAGGCAGGCTGTCCCCCTGCAGCCCAGGGAGGTCCACGGGGGAGCAGATATCCACCTGCTGCCCAGGGAGGACCCCACGCTGGAGCAGGGGGATGCCCAAAGGAGGCTGTGACCCCGTGGGAACCCCGTGCTGGAGCAGGCTCCTGGCAGGACCTGCGGATCTGTGGAGAGAGGAGCCCACGCTGGAGCAGGTTTTCTGGCAGGACTTGTGACCCTGTGGGGGACCCACACTGGAGCAGTCTGTGCCTGAAGGACTGCAGCCCGGGGAAGGGACCCATGCTGGAGCAGTTCATGAAGAACTACAGCCCATGGGAAGGACTCACGTTGGAGAAGTTCATGGAGGACTGTCTCCCATGGGAGGGACCCCACAGTGGAGCAGGGGACGAGTGAGGATTCCTCCCCCTGAGGAGGAAGGAGTGGTAGAGACAAGGTATGGTGAGCTGACCCCAACCCCCATTTCCCATCCCCCTGCACTGCTGGGGGGAGCAGGTGGAGAAAATCAGGAGTAAAGTTAAGCCTGGGAAGGGGGGAAGGTTGGGGGGAAGGTGTTTTTTTAGGTTTATTTTTATTTTCTTATTATCCTACTCTGATTTGATTGGCAGTGAATTAAACTAATTTTCTCCAAGTCAAGTCTGTTTTGCCTGTGACAGTAATTGGTGAGTGATCTCTCCCTGTCCTTATCATGGCCCACGAACCTTTCGTTATATTTTCTCTCCCCTGCCCAGCTGAGGAGGGGAGTGATCGAGCGGCTTTGGTGGGCACCTGGCGTCTAGCCAGGGTTAACCCACCACAACAGCATACATCTTATTGCTAGCACCTCTGAGCTAACTCGGCACTTTCCAAGTAATACTGTTTGTTGGCTCTTTTGACCCTTACATTACTATTTAAAAGATCATTGATCTCTGAGGGAATTTCAATCCACAAATTCTTAAATTTTCAAAGCTTTTGTTATTTCTCTTACATTTTAGAGTTCCAGATTCTGTAAAGAAAGGATGGAATAATAGTATGAATGGCATAATAATGGCATAATAATGGAATAATATGTGCTTTGCGATACATATTGTCATGTATCACGAGATATTTATTGATAGCTACTGACAGAATAAGGAAAGATTTTGGCACTGCTATCTGATATTGTCATGGTTAAACCTACTCTTAACAACACCTAGGAAATATCTGTTGATTTGCTAGGCCTGATATTTTAGGGGCATGTGGCCCTAATTCTTCATCTAACATTTCTTCCAGACTGGAATTATAACCAGTGTACCATGTACTTATTTGTCATATAGAAAAAGCTATAGAGCTTGTATTCTCTTCCTTTTATATACCAGCTATACGTCTGCAAGGTGGAAGTGTGGGTTTTAGTTATGAGGATCATAATTAAAAATGCTACGAAAAACTACTACACTAAGACAGAAATATTGCATGCCAACTTCCTTCAGAATAAAGCTAGGTTAAGGGATTAGGAATTGAATTCAGTAAACTTTATCTTTGTTTTGTAGACTAAAATCTCTTTTCTCAAAGAGACAGCTTACATATGGTTACTGCATAATAAATGTTCTCTACATAGAGAAATATAATGGCTTCTATTCTTAACTACTTAGAAAAATAATTATGTGATCTGATTAAAAAATTTTGTATACCTAAATATAGAGATATCAAAGACTTATTTTAAACAGACTTGAAAGAGGAAAGCTCAAGAAGCAAATTCCTTTGATTTCCTTCTGGGCTCAGTTCTGCACTGCCTTATGTGCCTTTAATCTATAGTAGTTGTACTACAGGCTTCAGTAGCAGTGAGGGAGCCTCTAACAACTTCTGTCAGTTATGGAAGGGTACGGCTGAGGTTTAAACCATTGCAAAAAAAAAGTGTCTGAGTGAAAAAGCATTTATTGCACATGCGCTATGCTTCTTACTGACTTAGACTCTAAGGCTGTGTCTACTCTGCAAAGTGGAAAGCACAATAAACTTTATGATCAGTTTCCTTCCTTTCCCCTTTCTGTTTTCCAGCTTCTTAGTCTATTTATAGTTGAGGCAGAAAGCACCCATGCTCTGCTAAAGCAAAGGATATGCACTTGTGGACCGAACTTTGTCCTTCAGTGACACTTAAAATCAAAATTAAAAGTTTTCCTAAAAAGCATGTTCCCACACAAAGAGGAATTCAGTCAGAGGAACACAAAGGCCTCATTACATGAGACTGACTGACTGCAGCAGTGCCGCTAACATCCCACACAATTCACGAATGTAAAAAGGAAGCATATTCACAAAGGACCATTTCTGCCACATGCTGATGCAAAAGAGACTAGAAAGTTGTCTACAAGTTGTCTACAAACCACATAATTGTCTACAAGGGATCTTTTCAGATTTACAAATCTTAATGTCAAAAAGACCCATTATAATCGTCTAACTCAACGTCAAACAAAGCATGGAGCTTTTCTCACTGAAATTTCAGGGGAACTTGTGGGTGCTTAAGTGTTCTTGCTGTCTGTAGTATCAGTACACTGAGGCAGTTTTCCTTTGAGCACTATGGAAAGAGCTGGCACACTTTTAAAACCTAATCCAAAGCCCACTGAAGCCATGGAAAGCAAATGCAGATGTCTACATCTGAGCTACTGATTCTGCTGCCTTCACAGTTAATGAAAATAAATAGACATTCTGATGGCCGTTTATCTCATGCCAAAGTAGATATCTAAAACCAGTTATATGGATCACACCTGGAAATGCCTCTTTCTTTCTATCAACTGTAAAAGAAGCTTAGGATGAATAGTTCAGATACACATATCCACACAATACACATCAAAAGTCAGATGAAATGAAATCCTCCCAGAGAATCTTTTTGCAGACTGTAACTGAATTTGGTTCAAACCTGTCTTTGCATTGCTATTGTATATGATAGGACTTCGCAACACAGCAGATGTTGTAATAATTCTCTATATATGGAAACTATAAAAGGTCACCTGTAACTGTAGGCGTTGATGGTTTTTGCTTCAGATAACTTCTGAAATTAAAAAAAAACAAAAATCACTTACTTAATATGATCATACGAGTGAAAATACTGGCTAAAACAGCCCTACAAATCTGTTTCAGTGAAGAACAGAAAACAAATGTGTAGTATGCAATATGCATAAAAACTGCTGATTTGTAGCAAGTTACAACATAATAACTGATCTTCTACAGACTACAAAATATTTGTGCTTATGATAGCAGTATGCTTTGAAGCAATATTTAGTATCTTGCAAGAAGTAGAAATGAAACTGTAAAAGACACATAGATAAATCACAACCATAGAATTTAATCTGTTCAGGTAATCTACACATGTTACTCCTCTAAACTGGAATGTTTTTAATTTCTTCAACACATTGACTATAAATGCTATGTGAGATTGATGATTTTACAGTCAATGGCCTACACCATAGATAAAAAGCATGCTGATATTGCATTCTGCTCAAGAAATATTCATTTTCATGTCCCTGGTGTTATCAAAACTTGACTTGCTTTAAAAACTGTTAAAATTAACTACAGTACTTCCTTTGTGTCCTCCCATCTTCATAATTTACAGTCTACCTGCCAAACTGAGAAAGTAATTTCACATCAGGTTTAGCTTGTCTAGATGTTAAAAACAATCTCATTTGGTTTTATTAAATAAAACAAGCTTGTGCAAGACCTCCAGTTAAAATGAAGTAAAGAATATGCAGTTTCAGGTAATGCTAATAACGTCTGTTATTTGTATTTATTGATTGGAGGAAAAATTGCTGTTCTATTCCAGAACTGCAGAGGAATGAATTTTCTTAAATCTCAGAGCTATATTTTTCATGAGTAATGTATGTGGCTAAAGCCAATACTGTTAGATTTATTAGGAATGTGATGCTCAGTATTTCTAAGAACTTAAATCAACGATATTAATCTGACAATGTTAATTACAGAGCTATTTTGCAAATTCCCATGATTATTCAGGATCAAGAGTGAGTTATACCACGGTAAGTAATTTATTCTTCTGTCCTTTTTTAAAAAATAATTTTGAAAGGATCACATAATACCAAATGGCCTTCATAACTGTTAAGCATGTATGTTGATCCAGGGTAAAAATCCTATTTTTAAGAATTAATTAGGGACTTAGGAGTATGAAACGCATTCAGATTTACCAAGGCTTATTAGTTCCAACTCAGCACTATACTAATGCAACTATACTGTTTCTGCACAGACCTGGCTTGCATCCAGCCAGCTCAGAGCACAGCAATCAGGAGTGTCTGCAGCCGTCCATGGAGATACACAGTTCAGCACTCCGTATCTAAAGGTCACATTCAGACCAGCCACCACTGCACCGAGGATGGATGCTGGCTCCTACTACAGTGTGCACATTCAGAACAGAGATTAGCAGTTTACATTGCCCTGTTAGCCAGTCTGTCAGGTCCTTTGCACATTTTTCTCAGCCTTTATAAATGATGCTGACGTGCGGAAAACAGACTCCACAATCAGTAAGATTGTAAAGTAGGTATGTTCATTCAGCGCTGGGCAGCACGGGGGGTAGTCCCACCAAAGTCGTGTGCGCCTGATTTTGGCAGTTCACTTTAAATTTATACAGTCAAGTGTTACATATACATAGAGTTTCGCAATACGCCTATACATAGGCATTACCTATCCCCGCTTCATATTATAATTAGCTCTAGGAAGTCATTTCCATAGTTTCCTTTCAACTGCGCTTGCGCAGTGCCTCCTTATGGTGGTCGTCTGGTGGTCGTGAAGATGAAGGCTGTATGTCTTCTTCACAGTGAACTCTTAACCTTCTGTCCCTGCGCAGACTCAGTTGTCCCTTGGCATTTGTCCAAATCACAAGGTCGGTCTTGGCTGGTTCTTGGAGCCACTGCTGATTCTTATCAGGGACTATCTCCTGTCTCAGTCAGCCTCAACAATGGAAACGTTAAACATCACTTCTCATCCCCTTGGGCCATGTCTACCTCTATTGAAACTTCTTTAATTTCATTATAAGCTAGATAATTATTAAACAATTTCTATCTACATTCATATATCTACTATATCTACTAAGGTTCCTTTGGTCCCCCTTCTCAATGCACCTCTTAACATTTTTGGAGAAAACACATACAGTAGAGTGTTCCCTTGTTTGGCGACTGCAGGAATAGGGCTGATGATAGACAAAATACCTAGCACTTAGCTCAATGAAGGTTATCCTTTTTCTTTTTTTTTTTAGAATACAATAACTTTACTGTTAAAAAGAGGATATACAATCCATGGAAGCCACCGGTGCTTAAATCTTAATGCCTCCACTAGGATTTCCTGGGAAACACAGTCTGTATCCTCGGTTTCCTTTCCATGGACAATTTTGAATGGAGAAAGTTCACATGCAGAAGACCACCAGTGGGTCCCTTGCTTTGGTGTCACTCTTACTGCCCCCTTTACGTACCAGGGTCCCACTCGACTGGAGGCAGCCTGAATCGCTCACTGCTTCCTTAAACACGATGCCTCAGCAAGCATGACAATAATTGGATGAATGTGTCCATAAATCTCTTCTGAAATGACTAAAGACGAAAACCAGCATCTACAGGGATCAAAAGCACAAAGACAAGGTTATATCTCTAACTCCACTTAGTCAGTCTGAAAATCATATCTCAGGAGTTTTTTAAATTTAGAATTAAAATAAACTGGTAAAAAGGCTAAAATCTTGGGAAAATGAAAGCAAAACCAGTAGGAGCAGTTTATCCAACTATACCATAGTTCCAAGAAGAAATGAGAAACCATTGGAAAAGAAAAAGTATTTAGGGGCTGAATTCCATTGTAGTTTACCTGTATGAGTCTTTTCCTCCACGTGAACCAAATATATTTTTCTGTAATGACAGAATGAAACCTACTTTTTATATCTTTCCTTGAAGGTATTGAAATCTTGCCACTTCAACATGAGATGAATTAGTTCCAAGAGAGAAAGATTAATTTGCCACAACTGAGGAACTGGATTAGTGTTTTAGGGAATTAGCCAGCTCCATCTTGCGCTTCAGCTATGCTGGGAAATATCTCTTCTGTACTATAAATCACTAGAAGATATTTTGTTTTAACTGCATGCATAAAATATGAAGTATTTCAGGCCAGTTCCTGCTACCCCAAATAATAGAAAATTTCCTGAAACATTCAGGGACTAGTACTATGACTTTTTAAATGCCTCTGTGTCACACATATTAATTGAGAGGACATTAACTACCAAACAGAAAGAATGCTAATTCATGGTCACAGAGTAGGCATTTGAAAGCTAACTCGTACTGAGGGAGTATGGAGAGAATTTCTTTAAATAGTAAGGTACACAAGAAGAACTACCTTAAACGCCAGTATCCTGACCTTAGGAAATGAGATGACATCTGGCATATGCTGGCAGCGCTAATGTTTAAAAGGAAGAAGGTGGTAATATTGGTCCTCTTGGAACCTAGAAGAAGGAGTCTTATGGCCAGAGTCTTTAAAACTGTGCTGCAATCCAACTAGCAGGGACGAAATAAGCAAAAGCGCCTGGTACCTGCCATCAGAGGACTGATTCTTTTCTCTGGGTAATTGACAACTCCAGCCCAGGGTTTTGAATGTTTATGGACTATTGATCTAGCTGACACAGCACAGGCTAAGTTTCATGTAAAAGTCTGTACTCAAATCAA